>NW_028270180.1:67351534-67665034 GCF_037043375.1 Chiloscyllium plagiosum | reverse complement strand
TACCATTTCTGCTGTTTAATCTCTCGTGCCTTCCCCCGTGTGACAGACTGTCTTTTTGTCCTTGTCTGACCCCCAACTTCCTCACAACCTGTTACATTTCTGATGGGTCCCCGGCCTCTGTGACTTCAATGTGTCCCCTGGGTCAGTGGCACGAGTTTTGAATTCTCTTCCTCCAGAGATAATTGGAAATCTTTCTGGTTGCAGTTTCCCCCAGATTTTATTTTTAAAAACAGAGCATTTGTGCCAGAGTCAAATATTCGTGAGACATCATCCACAATTCCAAGCATTTGGATGTAATCTGTGACCCTCCCACAGTTGTGCAGGTTTGCTCTATTGGCTGTGCTAACATGGCCTGGAGTGTGCAGGTTTGGCGGGTTGGGTTAGCCATGGTAAATGTGGGTTCATGGAGGTAGGGTGGGAGAGCAGGTCATTGCAGGCTTGATGGACCGAATAGCCGCTTTCTGCACCTACGGGATTCTGTGACTCTAACTAGTTGTGATTGTCGTCACGTTTTCCTCATGCCAGGTTCATTCAACTCAGGTACACACGCTGCCTGTGTGTTTCTGTGGGTTCTCACATTATCCTTCCCTTCTGTTTTACAGCAATTTCACACTGTACGTGAGGGTGGGAATGAATTTGTAAATACAAATACTTCAACCAAAACCCGCACAGGTCAGGAACTGTTTCTGCTGCTGGCATCACTCACAAGGAACAGAAAAATAATAACGGATTCGTCACAAATCTTACAGGAACATAGAGATTATAATTATCAGGAAAGGCTTAACAGCTCAAAATGTTTTTCTCAAGAAAAGAGGAGGCTGAGGGACAACTTGGCATCAGTAGGAAGCTTTGTTGTTGTGGGTTCAGAGATTTGAGGTTGGAATCGTTGGGTCTGAAGTGTGGTTCATTGCCCCAGGTCAAAGTTACGATCTAAATGTGTATCTTTCTTTTGTCTTTATATCTGAGTTAACAATCAGGTGGACAGGTCAGTCAGTGTCTGAGTGTTTTTCCAAATCCCTGATCCCAAATCTGCCTCCCCCCACAGTCTCAGGTGCCTCACCACTCACTGGGTCACGGAGAAACTCTGCCGTTACAATGCGAGCTGTCTTTGCTGTCACCGCTCCTAGTGCTTCCCCTAATCCCCATTTCCCTTCATTAAATCCCAGCTGCCTCTCGTCTAGCCTCATGGGCATGTTGAAGAGCATGACAGAAGATTGGATTTGAAACCGAGAGTTCAATAGCCAGAATGAAAGAGGAAGAAGAAAATAAACGGGGTTTGTGGATCCCAGGGAATACAGACTCCAGGCGGAGTCCTTTGTGGGCATTCCCGCAGTAATACGAGACAGCATTCCATGATGAGAGTTAAACCCGGGTGTCAAGACAGGGAGCCACTGAACATTAGCAGGTTCAGTTCAAACATAGGAGGTTTGTTCAGTCAGTAACAGTGTGTTAGACGTGGATGTGAAGTGCTGAAAATGTGTTGCTGGAAAAGTGCAGCAGGTCAGGCAGCATCCAAGGAACAGGAGAATCGACGTTTTGGGCATGAGTCCTTCTTCAGGAATGAGGAGAGTGTGTCAAGCAGGCTAAGATAAAAGGTAGGGAGGAGGGACTTGGGGGAGGGGCGTTGGAAATGCGATAGGTGGAAGGAGGTTAAAGTGAGGGTGATAAGGTGAGGGTGATAGGCTGGAGTGGGGGTGGGGGCGGAGAGATCAGGAAGAAGATTGCAGGTTAGGAAGGTGGTGCTGAGTTCGAGGGTTGGGACTGAGACAATGTGGGGGGAAGGGAAATAAGGAAGCTGCAGAAATCTGAGTTCATCCCTTGTGGTTGGAGGGTTCCTAGGCAGAAGATGAGGCGCTCTTCCTCCAGCCGTTGTGTTGTTATGGTCTGGCGATGGAGGAGTCCAAGGACCTGCATGTCCTTGGTGGAGTGGGAGGGGGAGTTGAAGTGTTGAGCCACGGGGTGGTTGGGTGGGATGGTCCGGGCGTCCCAGAGGTGTTCTCTGAAACGTCACCTCTCCTAGTGCTTCCGTGTAATCCCCACTTCCTTTCCTTAAATCCCAGCTGCCTCTAGTCCATGTACATGGGCATGTTGAAGAGCATGACAGGAGAATGGATTGAAACCGAGAGTTCAATAGCCAGAATGAGAGAGGAAGGAGGAAATAAACGGTGTTTGTGGATCCCAGGGGATACAGACTCCAGGCTGAGTCCTTTGTGGGCATTTCCGCAGTAGTGCAAGACAACATTTCATGATGAGTGTTAAACCCGGGTGGCAGGTGAGGGAGCCACTGAATATTAGCAGGTTTGTTGCAAACACAGGAGGTTTGTTCAGTCAGTAACAGTGTGTTAGACATGGAGGTGAAGTGAAAGTGAGGGGAAAAGTTGCCATAAGCTGCAGATAGACAGCTTTCATTGTAACAGGAGGAGACCATTCAGCCCCTCAACCCTGCTCTGCCATTCAATGGATCATGGCTGATTTGTGGCTTAACTTGCAATTTTCAAAACCTGCTAAATTAATCAATAAACTCCTCTGCAACAGACAAGATGAATATTGAAAAACTAACCATCTGAAAATGCTGGGAAATCAGAAACAAAAACAGACATTGCTGTAAAAATTCAACAGATCTGGCAGCATCTGTGGAGAGTGAACCTTTCGGAACCAGTGACCGGTCAGGTGACCAGCTGCAGCTGACCATTCTGCCTTTTCTGTAACACTATCTGGAACAGGATCTGGTGCGAGGGGAATGAGACTGTCAATAATAACTGAGAAAAACAGGAGGACGTGCTCAATCAGAATAAAACCCATTTTGGTCTTGCACTTTTAATTCAACTACAAACATTATTCATTATTATTTCTGAAATATGATAATAGACTAGAAATCAACTCTTCATGTTATTGGGCCTGTGAAACTGTTAATTCTGACCTTGACCAGCCGACATGTGAATCCAGACCCTGAATAATGTGGTTGACTCTGAACCATCTCCTGGGCAGTCAGAATGGATGACAAATGCTGCCCCAGCAAGTGATGCCGTGATCCCATGAACAAACAAAACAAATCCAATCGCTGTGGTTACTTGTAAACTCGCTGGTGTTTCATCAAGCTGGATATCTGAGTGAATTTCTTCCCACACTCAGAGCAGGTGAATGGCCTCTTCCCAGTGTGTATTTGCTGGATGATGTACTGAACCCAGTCCTACGGTGAGAGCACCTGAATGGTCTCGCACTGGTCTCCTGTGACAGGGAGAGGTGATATTCACCATCCTGGGGTGGTGAGTGGCACGGTTGCACAGAGGTTAGCACTGCTGCCTCACAGTGCCAGAGACCCGAGTTCAATTCCCGTCTCAGGTGACTGACTGCGTGGAGTTTGCACATTCTCCCTGGGTCTGCGTGGGTTTCCTCCGGGTGCTCCTGTTTCCTCCACAGTCCAAAAATGTGCAGGTTAGGTGAATTGGCCACGCTATATTGCCCGTTGTTTTAGATGTAGGGGCATGGGTGGGTGCGCTTCGGCGTGTCGGTGTTGACTTGTTGGGCCGAAGGGCCTGTTTCTACACTGCAAGTAATCTAATCTAATCATACTGTGTAAAGATACCTCAAAGAGGGATCCAGTGCGAGTTGATTGGGACAAACTGTTCGCATGCATGAAAGAATCAATAATGAGGAGGCACCGATGTAAAGGGATTGACAAAAGAAGCGCATGTGACATGAGACAAAACATTTTCATGCAGAGAAAGTTTTATGGTCAGAAATGCACTGCCAAAGAGTGTGGTGGAACCAGGTACAATGAAGAGAATCGAATTGGACAGTTATTGGAAGAGGACGAATGGGAAGTTTTATGGGGTTAAGGTAAAGAATGGCATTCAGTGAGGTGATGAGCCAATCAGCCTCCTTCTGTCCATCTGTGAACATTTAATTCTGAGCCCTCTAAGGAAATATCAGAGCAGGGATTGTGAAGAGGTCAGATTGAATGACGGTCTCTGTGAACAAAAGTGAGACACAGACACAGAGGGGTTTTGGGATGGATTGAATCAAATGTTATCAATTTGAATGGACCCCAACACTACTTGCAGTTACAAACGGGAGTGATCAAGACAGTGGAATTAGAGCAGCAAATACATCTTAAACAATTATACAGCTAAATGGGATGCTGGGTAAAGATACCATAGTTAGTGCTGATTTCATTCCAGATACACCAGCCAGGGAGCACATCTTCCTGTATCTGTCCTATCGAGCTCTTGAAGAATTTTGTTCATTTCAAGTGTTTCATTTTAGATACTCCAGAGAAGACAGTTACATGCTCTTCAATCTCTCCAGCCAGGGTAATGCTGTCGTCAGAATTCAAGTCACTGGTGCATGTAACTGGCTGCTTCATGGACTGGAACTGGCAATTGAGACTGTAAGGTTACTGTATAAAATACCTTCAACTGTATTGCCAGATTGCCAGACACATGAGGGGCTTTAAGTAAAAAAACACAACTTACGGGCATTGAGTGTTAGAGCACTTCCTGTTGTGGAGACATCCTGTTCACGTACAATTTATTGATAACTGTTAGAATTAACCTGCACTGGCTCCGTAGAAGTGGTCAGAGCATTATAACTGTCATTGGAGTCGGTAATACATTTCTCATGGGTTAAAACTTGCAAATGATAGAATAGGTGTGGGTTCTTCTGGTAAAGTGTGCAAAGTTATTCAAAATGTTCCTAATTTACTTTCAGAAACAAGTGAGAGAAAGGCACATTACTCAGGTTATTGAATTAGTCCAAATTTAGAAGTTCAGGAGAACTGATGGGAAAGCTGGTTTTGGGAGTTGTAATAATGACAGGGAAAAATTGTTTTACAGAGAGAGAGAGTTCCCAGATGGCAAACTCAGCTTTAACATCACATCAACTGCAGAGTCATCCAATTCTGCAGGTCCTGATCCTTATCGTTAATAAGGAAGGGGAAAGCGGCATTCCCAGCCCAGAGAAATCATTCCCATGTTTCGCATGTGGTCGAATATTTAACTGGTCATGTGAACTGGGAAGGCACCATTATGATGAGAAAATACCTGAGCATAGACTGAACTGTTTTTCAAAACAACATGAAATATACTTTAATCTGCTGTGCATTTCAGTCATCACCATATCTATTACTTATTTTCTTCAGGTCACTAATAAAACGATGCATCTAATTCTGCTGGTTCGACATTCCTTGAAAAAGTAATTGAGAATGTTGCAATCTTAAAGTTAGAAGAGTCGAAGAAATGATACTCACTGATTTTGTTTCTGTTTGAAAGAACCTAGTTCAGACATTTCAAGCACATAACTCCTTATTCCCCAGTATTATAAAGATGAAAAAATAAACAGTCGAAATTCCTCTTCAGCAAAATAACCAAATGCAACTTCATATTATTCATTGGTCAGTTGATCACCTTCAATTGTAACTAAATATTGCAATTCATCTAAATATTGTGATGTGCTTTGAACAAATTAAATTTCTTATTACTATTCATTCTTGAATTGTCAGGAATTTGTTTTTATTTTACATCCACCTATTCATAATTCATAAGATTGATATACTTTCAAAATATCGACGTGTTCATTTGAACATTTAATTTGTCTCTCTCTCTCACTTATCTCACTTCATGCATGATAGCTTCAATGCATTTTGCTAATTAACTCTACGAAACTTAAAAATGTTGTTGACTTTACTTCTTTTGGATGCAAGAAAACAATGTAGGTACACCCATTTGTTCTTTAGCTCAAATAACATTAAATTTTAAATTATTGAAAAGACTACGCTGGGGGAAAAAGAACGATTCTTCATCTCAAATATCACATTAAATGACACTTTTTCAAATCATGTGACCTCCAAAATGATTTGTATTTTAATTTCATTATAAGAAAAAAAACCTGCTTTGGAAATGTTAGAATCTGTTCCTTTTACTTCGAGCATTAGTTGTCAACGAACAATAATCACGTAATTATCAGTCATTTTGTGCAAAAACGTTTTCTGTACCAAATGTCATTTATTCGACCTTTTGTTCAAAATAGTCCTCACTTTCCCGGTCTAATTATTTTCTTCCTTATTCTGACATAGATGTCTAAACATTTATCACGATAAAAATTTAAAAAATCATGACTCAACAAAAAAAAAACAATTTTGAACTGTGTCAATTGTTGCTGAGTATTTTTTTAGAATTATTAAAGCGACTTTTTATATATTAATTTTCTGTTTATCAATCTTAATTATTACACAATCGACATCAGAGCAAAGTGCTTTCAAAATATTACGTTAATTTATCTATCAATATTCTAGAAACAATTAACAATTACGATAATTAAACAGCACTTTGTGCTAGTTATGAATTCTAAGTTAATGTGTTTTATTATTTTCCATATTTCTTATTGTGAATGCTACAATATAAAAACCTGTTTGGTCGGGCCAATACACCCAGAAAAGACCAATAACTGCCCTTGCGACATCCTTTGTAAATATCTGACTTTTGTTCATTTGAAAGATCACAGTCATCTCAGCCATTGATATTCAGAGAACACCAGTTACTTTACACTACAATATTTCTCTTCATTTCTGCACATTACTCAGTGGATTAGTAAGATGAGACACCTCATTATTCTTAAATTCATTAATAGTAGTTTTAAAATCAATTTGTTGCTAATATTGAATAATTGTTCAATTTGGCAAAGGATGTAAATGTGGAATTATGGTTCTATATAATAACTATTGCAAGGACTTAGCAATGTACAATCTCTCAATCATTGTGAATATTGCTTTTCATTTTAAACTTGGAAACACTTTTGAAATGATTTGATTGTAATTCACTTCAATATTAATATTTATTGTGTTTCTAATCACAATAATAGTTGAATATTTTTCTTGTGCAAAATTATTTAAATTCCGATGAAAATTTTTGATTTACACAAAAAAAAAGGATTGACATCTTTCTTGTTTCATTAAACAATCACAAGAAATGGTGGCTTCTTAAAATCAGACATTTTCAGAAAGAATGAAAGTTGTCTTCAGCTGAATAGTCACATTGACTGACCAATTCATCATTTTGGTCCAATTTACGTTTAGAACAAAGAAAAAATTACATTACATTTCATAAAATGAGAAAATATTATGAACATATAGAATGATTGTATTCATTTTTATTTATCAATTTACAGTAATCACACAAATCTGTCAAGTTGTCATTCCACAAATTATCATAAAAATCATATTTAATTAAGACATCTGTTAACTCCCATCATTATTGTAAATTACTATTTAATTTTCAGTAGGTTACACACAGGATCCATCCATTTAATTCCAATCCAATTATCACAATAAACATCTGATTAATTTTCACTTGAGTAACCGCAGTGAGCATGTGATTGTAGACCTGCCCAGCCTGGTTGGGAACATTATGAAGGAATGTTGTGCAGCTCTGATAGTGTCTCTGTTACCAGACCAGGAGGTACAGCTTCAATTCCCAACTTGCACAGAGTTGTTCCAGAGCAACTCTGAATGTTGATTATAAAATATCTAAGCATCAATTGAATTGCCTTTCAATTCAACATTAGATATGCTTCCACCTGTTGTTCATTCCAATAATCACAGTATTTGCTATTTATTTTCTTTAGGTCACTAAGAAAAGAATGTATGTAATCAATATTCGTTAGAAAATATTTGAGAATGTTGCAGTCATACAGATGAAATATACAAAGTAATGATATTAATTGATTTTCTTTTGTTCTGAAGAGCTGAGTTCAAACAGCACATAGAACTTGATGCTCCAGTGCTATAAAAATGAGGAGAAAAAATAAATTTATTGTTCAGTCAAATAAACAAATGCCAATTCCTTTTATTTATCAATTTTTAATTATTGATCTGTTTATGAATTTTGTGAAATTTGTTTTTCGTTTTCCACTCACCTATTTGTATTGAATGTGAGATTAAACTGCTGTAGAACATAGAACATAGAACAATACAGCACAGAACAGCCAACGATGTTGTGCCGAACATTTGTCCTAGCTTATGCACCCATCCATGTACCTATCAAATTGCCGCTTAAAGTTCGCCAATGATTCTGACTCTGTCACTCGCACGGGCAGCGCATTCCATGCCCCCACCACTCTCTGGATAAAGAACCCACCCCTGACATCTCCCTTATACCTTCCACCCTTCACCTTAAATTTATGTCCCCTTGTAACACTCTGTTGTACCCGGGGAAAAATCTCTGACTGTCTACTCTATCTATTCCTCTGATCATCTTATAAACCTCTATCAAGTCACCCCTAATCCTTCGCCGTTCCAATGAGAAGAGGCCTAGCACTCTCAACCTATCCTCGTATGACCTATTCTCCATTCCAGGCAACATCCTGGTAAATCTTCTCTGCACCCTCTCCAAAGCTTCCACATCTTTCCTCAAGTGAGGCGACCAGAACTGCACACAGTACTCCAAATGTGGCCCAGCCAAAGTCCTGTACATCTGTAACATCACTTCACGACTCTTGAATTCAATCCCTCTGCTAATGAACGCTAATACACCATAGGCCTTCTAACAAGCTCTATCCACCTGAGTGGCAACTTTCAAAGATCTATAAACATAGACCCCAAGATCCCTCTGCTCCTCCACCTTACTAAGAACCCTACCGTTAACCCTGTATTCTGCATTCTTATTTGTCCTTCCAAAATGGACAACCTTACACTTGGCAGGATTGAACTCCATCTGCCACTCCTCAGCCCAGCTCTGCATCATATCTAAGTCCCTTTGCAGCCGATAACAGCCCTCCTCACTATCCACAAATCCACCAATCTTCGTATCATCTGCAAATTTACTGATCCACCCTTCGACTCCCTCTTCCAAATTAGTAATAACAATTACAAACAACAGAGGACCCAGAACTGATCCCTGCGGAATTCCACTTGTAACTGGGCTCCAGGCTGAATATTTACCATCTACCACCACTCTCTGACTTCGACCGGTTAGCCAATTTTCTATCCAACTGGCCAAATTTGCCTCTATCCCATGCCTCCTGACTTTCCGCATACACCTATCATCGGGAACCTTATCAAATGCTTTACGGAAATCCATGCATACTACATCCACTGCTCTACCCTCATCCACATGCTTGGTCACCTCCTCAAATAATTCAATAAGACTTGTAAGGCAAGACCTACCCTTCACAAATCCGTGCTGGCTGTCCCTCATCAAGCAGTGTCTTTCCAGATACTCATAAATCCTATCCCTCAGTCCCCTTTCGATTACAGAAGTAAGACTAACTGGCCTGTAATTCCCGGGGTTATCCCTATTCCCTTTTTTGAACAGGGGCACAACATTCGCCACTCTCCAGTCCCCTGGTACCACCCCTGTTGACAGTGAAGACGAAAAGATCATTGCCAACGGCTATGCAATTTCCTCTCTTGCTTCTCACATAATCCTTGGATATATCCCATCAGGCCCGGGGGCCTTGTCTATCCTCAAGTTATTCAAAATGTCCAACACATCTTCCTTCCTAACAAGTATCTCCTCTAGCTGACCAGTCCGTTTCACACTCTCCTCTTCAACAATACGGTCCCTCTCGTTCGTAAATACTGAAGAAAAGTACTCATTCAAGACCTCTCCTATCTCTTCCGACTCAATACACAGTCTCCCACTACTGTCCTTGATCGGACCTAACCTCGTTCTCGTCATTCTCATGTTTCTCACATACGCATAAAATGCCTTGGGTTTATCCTTGATCCTATCCGGCAAAGATTTTTCATGCCCTCTCTTAGCTCTCCTCATCCCTTCTTCAGCTCCCTTCTGGCAATCCTGTATCCCTCCAATGCTCTGTCTGAACCTTGTTTCATCAACCTTATATAAGCCTCCTTCTTCCTCTTTACAAGACATTCAACCTCCCTCATCAACCAAGGTTCCCTCACACGACCATCTCTTTCCTGCCTGACAGATGCATTCATATCAAGGACACGTCGTATCTGTTCCTTGAAAAAGTTCCACATTTCCACGACATCCTTCCCTGACAGCCTATGCTCCCAACTTATGCTCCTCAGATCCTGTCTTACAGCATCGTATTTACCCTTCCCCCAATTGTAAAACCAACCCTGTTGCATGCACCTATCTCTCTCCATAACCAATGTGAAAGTCACAGAATTGTGGTCACCATCACCAAAATGCTCACCCACGAACAAGCCCATCACTTGTCCCGGTTCGTTTCCGAGTACCAAATCTAATATGGCCTCCCCTCTGGTCCGACAATGTACATACTGAGTTAGAAAAGCTTCCTGGACACACTGCACAAACACCGCCCCATCCAATCTACTTGATCTAAAGAGCTTCTAATCAATATTTGGGAAGTTGAAATCGCCCATGACTACTACCCTGTGGCTTCTGTACTTTTCTAAAATATGTTTCCCAATCTGTTTCTCCACATCTCTGCTGCTATTGGCGGGCCTATAGAAAACACCCAACAAGGTGTCTGTTCCTTTCCTATTTCTGACTTCAGCCCATACTACCTCCAAAGGCAGATCCCCCTCGAACTGCCTTTCTGCAGCCATTATACCATTTCTAATTAGCAATGCCACACCCCCTCCTTTTTTATCACCCTCCCTAATCTCAGTGTAATATTGGATACACTGAGCTGCCAATTTCTAGAGCGGCCTGCAGTAAATAATTTCAAATATTCAGTCGGCTCGAAGAGAAAGAAATTCCTCCATATCTTTCTTAAATAGGTTTCTACATCCTCTGAGACTATGTTCTCTGGTCTTTGATTCTCAGACAAGGCGAATCATTCTCTCCTAAATTATCCTATCATGTCCCTCATAATCTAATGTATCCCAGTAAAGTCTTGTTACATTATTCTACACTCCAATGAGTACAGGGGCATTATTCTCAGTTTCATCTCCCGAGAATATCCTCCAATATCCAGGATGATTTGTGTTAAATCTCCCTGAACTGCTATTCCTAAAATAGGGGGACTAAATTTGTTCACATTAATCCAGCTCTGATCTGACTAATGCAATGTGTATTTTGAAAAAAAAACCATATGTCCCCATTCCGTTTAAATAAAGTGAAACAAAATTATTTGACTTCCCGATTACCTGCTGAAACTGGATGCTAACTTTTCATATTTCATGTACAAGGAAGCGAAGTGCTCTGTATGCTGATGCTTTGTGCTATGTATTTCCCTACTTAATACTTATATCTGCCAAAACGCATAAACATCTTTTTTTGCATGTTATATGCTGCTACGTTTTTGTCCACTTGTTTATCCTGATTCTGTCGTCCACAATGTTGCTGTGCCGACCTCATTACTTGCATCCATGTCTATTTTGTGTCATCTCCAAACTGAGCAACAGTACATTGACTTATGTTGTACAGGTGATTAGTACATGTTGTCAACAGCTGTGGCACCAATATTGTTGGCTCCGGGAATCTGCAAGTTACAGTTTACTATCATGAAAATGCCCTCATTACCTCGCCTCTCCATTCATTCCCCAATCCTCGACTAATACATACCCCCAACTGTGTTGGTTCATGCTTCTTTGCTTGTGAAGTGCTATCGTATAAAACACCGTTCTGAATAATTTTAGAAATTCAGATATATTCCATTTACTGCATTCCCCTTTATGTATTGTGCTTGTTACGATCTGAAAATACTTGTAAACGTGTTAGGTCTGATTTCGTCTGCACAAAGCCATGCGGAATCCATTTTATTCTGTAATGCATTGCTAATACTCTGTTATTCCAAATTTAAAAACAGACTAACATTTTCCCAGTGGCAGATATGCTGTCCACCTGAGCTGAATTTCTCAGGCTGGACACTCACAAGACGTGACCATTGTTGAAAAAAGGTGTTGAGGAACAAATCAAAACGAAAGAGTATCCTATATCAGACAGACAACAGGGTTCAAGTGAATTTCTTGTAGGGACTTCAATAAAGTGCAGACCAGGAAGGAAAGAGGGGATATGAAATAATTTAATCTGCCAGGGCTGAAGATAATCCAAAAAGGGTCTACAAGTACATATCTGTCAATGAGAACAACGCGAGAAATATTACTTGAAAGATCAAGAAGGTTGACATTGCTTTTGAGCTCATCAGATGGAAGAGGCAATAAACGAATTTTTCACGTCATTTTTTATTGTGGAGACAGTGAGACCAAATGTTCACTCTCCATATGTGAAGAGGACGATACCTTTTCCGAAACTATTTGACCAAGCATCAAGAATTTGAGAGTCGGTGATGTTTCTGGCGGCTGGATTACATTCGACTCTGTCTGGCCTCATGCAACAAAGAGTCTACATGTTCTCAGGACTGGATTTTTAATATAACGAGCAGAGACTGTGTCGGCTTTGCCTTGTCGTACTGCAGCATCGGAGGTCGAAGATGACTTTATAGGGATTCATAAAATCAAGAGTGCTCTCGATAAGGCGAACAGCAAAGTTCGTTTTCCCTTGGATATGGGAGTCCAGACCTCGTAAGATTTACACCGAATGACAAGACATCCTTTTCACAAAGTGGATGGCTTGCACATGGAATCAACTGCGAGAGCAACTGGTACGTAGAGGTACTGTTACATTATTTTATAAGACATTTGGACGTTTAGACGAAGAGAAAGTGTGTAGAGGGATTCAAGCAAGGTGGGACAGCTCAGTTTGGGAAGTCTGTTCGCCAAGGATATGTTAGACTTAAGGAGACTACAGAAATCATGGAAATACATACTGACAAACATTTCATATTACAGGAAAATAATTGCTGGATATCTCAGAAAATGTAAAAGGCGTATAAAACTCCAGACACTGGACTAGTGTACGTGGTGTGAAAAAAAGAGTTGAAAAGCTTGCAAGGACACAGAACAATCTGTTCTGACCAAGGGAACAATGTGACATTTGTTCGAAACAGCCAGCAGAGCTGGATTGCCATCAGCTTAAGTTATGAATCAAGATCCGAAATCAAAATCAGGTGTGAACTTCACGTTTTGATAGTATGAAAGCCAATGAAATAATCCGATGTTTTGGGGTATTAATCAGGACATTTGCAACAGCTCGGACTGCGTCAGGGACATCCAGCTCAAGAGATACTACAAATGTACCTTCCTGGAAATGTGTTTGCATGGCAGAACATCAAGGAAAACCTGGAGAGAATCTTCCCAGAAAAATCCACAAAATGACACTTGAAAAAGCTGAGTGGTTTTGAACCATGATTACTTTTTAAGTCATTATTGAATCGGAATATAGTTGCGGAGTGGAAGATAAAAGATGGATTTAAGAGAAACTAGTCGTAAATAGTTGTTAGTTTTCATACTCTGTTAGACATAAAGAAAAAAGTTGATATTTTCCCTTTAAATCGTGACCTTTGCGAAACGTTTTGACTATCGAATTTTCACAGATTAGAGCACGGGGTATTTTTTTTTTTCTGTGTTGCTGGTGTCAATTAGCATCGGTGTTTACCCTGTGCTTGTACTGAATCCCAGAGAATTATGGGAGATAAGCGCGGAAATTGCAAGACTCCTTGCTGAAATAATTGTGTCATCTCTAAATATGGGTGTGATTTAAAATGACTGGACATTGACGAACCTTGTTGAAGAATGGATACAGGGAAAAGACTGGAATCTCCAGGCTTGTGAGTTTGAAATTGGTGGTTCGTAAGTTTTTTGAAGTGGTTTTGGAAGATATCATTTTCAGAGTCCAGGAAATATAGGGGATCATTAGCATGGTTTAGTGAGGTGGAAACTGCGTCTCACAAATTTGTGAGGTTTTGATCAAGTAGACAAGAGGATTGATGAGGCAAGAACAAATATCTTTGCTTACTTAGGCTTTAGGAAAGCGTTTAACTAGATTCAACATGGAAGACTAACGAGTAAAGTTAGATCAGATGTGGTTCACAGTGAGTTTGCAAATTTGATACAAAATTCAATTAACAACAAGAGAAAGGGTGAGGTTTTGGTGTGTTGTTTATCAGACTGGAGGCTAGTGACCGGCAGTGTTCCACAGGGATCAGTGATGGCTCCTTTGTTTGTGACTGATGTAAATGTTTTAGATGACAATATGGAAGGCAGAGATCATCAGTTTGTGGTTGACACCAACATGAGCGACATGCATTTCATGAGGTGACAGCATAAGTCTTTGCGTGTACGCGAAGAACATTTAAAAAGGCTTTTGGACAAATACATGGATAGCAAAGGATTAGAATGATATGGTCCAAGTGCAGAGAAATGCGGTTAATGTGGCCCGGCATTATGATCAGTATGTACCAGTTTGCACCAAACGACCTGTTTCTGTGCTGAGGGACGCTACAACTCTCCATGGTGATACAGTCCACAGGGAAGAAGGTTATCTGAGGTTATAGAAGATTAAAAGAGATATTGATCATTCGGGTATATGATTAAATGAATGGTAAAGAGAAATTATCTTAAACAAATGTAACGTACTGCAGTTTGAGTCATAAATGGATGTAGCCCTTGCACAATTACAAGTGCTGCTTTGAATAGTCCTGCGCAATAGACACGTGAATAGGTCACGGAATGGTCTTTGGAAGTCGTGTCACATATCGTCAGCTTCGTTAAAATGCTGTTAGAACGCTTTCATGCGTTGCTCAGTTTTTAGTGTTGAAGTTGGGACGTTATCCTGAGGTTGTACAGGATGTTGGCGAGGCATCTTCTGTAGTATTGTTTCTATGTTCTGGTTTCCAAGTCAGATAAAGAAGAATATTAAGCTGGACAGGGTTAAGAAGAGATTTACCAATATGTTGCTAGGAATGAAGGGATTGAGCTGTAAGGGGAGGCTGGATAGGCTGGGACTTCTTTCAAAGGAGCATAGGAGGTTGACATTTACCGTATAAATATTTTTAAAATCCTGAGGGGTACAGATTAGCTCAACTGCAACGGTGCTTTTCTTCTTTGGGGATTTCAGGACTAGTGGGCGTATTTTTAAGATGTGAGGACAAAAGTGAAAAAAAGACATGAGGTTCACTTTGTTTTACTTTACACGGTATGTTTCCTGTGCAAAGTTCTAGAGGAAGTAGGAATGTGGATAAGGTTACAACATTTAAAAGACACTTAGATAAGTGCATGAATAGGACATGTCAAGAGAGATATGGGCCCAGTACACGTAGTTGGTACTACGTTAGTTTCGGTAAATGGTAGCATGGACTGATTGGAACAGCGGTCTGTTTCAATGATGTCTGAGTCAATGACTCAGTTTATTTGAAATTTACAGAGTGCTGAGAGGCCTGTGCAGAACCAATGTGGCAAAGATGTTTCACCCACTATGACACACTCGAACCCGAGGGCACAGAGACAAAGTGAAGCGATAACTATTTGGAAATGAGACGTGGAGGAATATCTTCCGTCAGAGAGTGGTGATTCTTTGGAGATAGTTGCTGTAGAGGGCTGCGGGCGCCAATTCAGTGAGCAAATGTGTGGCACGTTAGCTCATTGGTTCACACGGCTGCCTCATAGCACCCGGGTCCCAGGTCCGATTCCAGCCTCGGGCGACTGTCTGTGTGGAGATTACACGTTCTCCCTGTGTCTGTATGTGTTTCGTCCGTGTACTCCGGTACTCCTCACAATCTAAAAGATATGCACATCACGTGAATTGGCCATGCTAAATTGTCCATAATGTTAGGTGCATTAGGCAGGGGTAAACGTACAGTTGGGATGGGTTGATCTTCGGAGGGTTGTAGTGAACATGTTGGTCCGAAGGGCCTGTTTTCATCCTGCAGGGAATCTAATCAAATCATTTCAATTCAGATTAAAATAGCTCAGGATCTTTTCCCACGACCCAATGCCCTCTGCGCCATGTCAACAGAAGTTTCACCGAGCGAGTTTGGAGCTCCCAGCCTCGGCGTTTCACGCGCCTCTCTACCTTCACAGTAGGACTGCATGCTCAAGGAGTTTGTCACTGGCAGGCAAAGTAGATATCCACTCGTTCATTCCACTCTCAATTTCCAATCGGATCTTCGCCACTGCGTACACAGTTTCACTGAGTCCAGGCCTGGGAACCGGTGCGATGTGAGTGTGCAATAATAGTTTCTTCCTTGTCTCACGGCACGGGTAAAGTTACGATGTGAAACTTCATGTTTATTGAAATCGATACTTCAACAAGATTTGTGAACTCTCGACTGTACATTTCATCTTTTATTGAAATCTATCGAATTCAGTCTTCAACATTCTCAATTATGGAATCTCCACAGCCATTGGGGACATTGAAGGTGACGATTCAAGCCAATCTCAGTGGGCTTTCCTGTTGTGCATGTGATGCGGTTCCTCGACTATCTCTGCCATTGCATTAAAGGCTTTTTGTATTGTGCTTTTTCATGTAATCGAATAATGGTTCGTCCTCTGCGTTGTGGTCAAGCAACCTTCATTCAAATCCGAGTATCTGTAATGAGCATTTGTTCCATGTTACTCCACATAACCTGTGCAAAACAAACGCAGAAAGGACACAATCAATTTCAAGATGAAAATACTCACTCAGGTGTTGATTTTAATGCTTCAAGCTGCCACTCTCAGCACCCAATCTCGGAGATTTTTCTCCCTTCAACAATCACTATTCCCCCTTTCCATCCCTCCTCCCATGTCACTGGGGCATTGGAAAAATTAACATTCACTTTCAAATTGACACCATTAAGTCTGTGTTGCAGCTGTCAATCTTGTTAGGTGAACGTGACCCAATATCACCATCAGGGCCATTAAGCCACTCAATGCTATCAGACAATGTGGTTGGGTTTTGAATCCCACGTATAGTGTTTTATTTGCATAGATCAGAGATCATGGGAGCATGGGTTCATGAAAAGGGCACAGAACATTATCGAGGGAATGACTTTATTGGAAAAGACCAATATCTCTGCTCTCTCCACATTTATTTCAAGTCATTATTTGTCTCTCGCTAGAGTATTGTGTATAATTTTGAAATTCACATTATAGCAGTGATATGACAACTGTGGAAACGATGCAGGAGTGATTTGCCAATATATTATCTGGATTGAAGAACTTCAACTGTTAAAGAGTTTGGACAGACTGGCGTTATTTTTCTGAAAGCAGGGGAAATTGAGATGAGACAGTATTGAGATGTACGAACTGATGAGCGGTAAGGAATATGTACACTTAACGAAACATTTGTTGAAGGGATCAATCATCAAGGAGCCATAGATTTAAGATAAGAGTAAAAAGGTTTGGGTAGCTGCACATAAAAAACGTTATCAGA
Organism: Chiloscyllium plagiosum; assembly: GCF_037043375.1. Classification (NCBI taxonomy): domain Eukaryota; kingdom Metazoa; phylum Chordata; class Chondrichthyes; order Orectolobiformes; family Hemiscylliidae; genus Chiloscyllium; species Chiloscyllium plagiosum. The sequence continues at coordinate 67,647,848 of NW_028270180.1, read as the reverse complement.
CAACGAGTGGTTGGAATCTGGAACTCACTATCTCTAAGTGTTGGAACGGCAGAAATTCTCAGAAAATTCAGTGATATTTAGATGTAAATTTGTAATGCAAAAAGCACACAACGTCAAACGATGAAAAATTGGATGAGGATAATCAAGCAGTTATTTTGACAAGAGCACGCACAAGTAGCTTGCAAGAGCAGTTCGCTCTGACGTCCACTGGAGTATGGCGTTTCGTATCCTCAGCTGTCATGTGGGATGCAAGGGTTCATTTTCCCGCTGGGACGGCCCTGACTGTTTCAGGGTTTCAAGGTTTGTGTTCAGATTTGTAGTTCCAGTGAAGTTTGCAGATGGTGTGTGGATGTTCGTTAGTGTTGGGAAGTTGGTTTGCAGCAGTTTCCTGCCCTTTCTCGGTGACATCCTCAAGCTCTGCTGTTCTGTAGCGTTTCGAATTGGTGTGATTTCCTTCCCACTGCTTTCAGTTGCTGCTTCTTGTCGTTTATTGCAGGTCCCGGTATGTTACGTCCAGTTCAACATGTTCTTTGATGGAGTCATTGGATGAGTCTCGTCATTCTAGAAAACCTCTGGCTGCCCACTATTGTCCAATTATTGTTGTGTTGTTCTGGTCGAATTTGTTGACCTCGTCATGTCTGTGCATTGCCACTCTGTATAACTGATTGTGGTGTTTACTGGATCCTCCAGAAATGCTTTGCAACAATAGATATTCCCGCAAATTCCTTGCAGACAAACAACGTTAGGAGGGCATGCCAAGACCCAACACATCAAGCAAAAATGTCTCGGAACGGACAGCCTTTGACTACTCGGATCTATGAGAGAATATAAACCGAAAGCCACATTTAGACAACAACTCACCAGAACAATGGACCCAAACCCCATCATGTACAATACAAATATGGTCAAACAATGTTGCACGTAGTGAGACCAGGGAACATTATACAGGACAGACAATTCACGACACGCATTCATGAAGATCTACTTGACACGAAGCACCACTGCCGGTGTCTTCAATAGGTTGACTCATTACACTGTGTGTTGCTAATTCTGCTGCTGGAAGCTTGGATTGTATGACAGTCTGCAGCAATGGAGACGGTGTTGCTGGAAAAGTACAGCAGGTTAGGCAGCATCCAAGAAACAGGAGAATGGCCGTTTCTGGCATGAGCAAGTCATCAGGCACATGCCCAAACCATCGGTTCTCCTGCTCCTCAGATGCTGCCTGAACTGCTGTGTTTTCCAGCACTGCACTCTAGACTCTGATGTCCAGTATCTAAAGTCTTCATTTTCTCCTCCGTTTGCAGCAGTTGTTGGTTGCTTAAGTGAGGGATCAGTTAATATAACCAATGTAAACTTCGATTGCTGATTGAGAAATATAATCAGGTCCGTAGCTCAAAAGAGTGTTTCTGTTGTTTCTCAGGTGCCATTCCTGGCACGGCCTCTGGCATTGTAATTATTTTGAGTTTCCTGGCTGTTCAATGTGTGTTTCTGTGATCACACAGTTGCCAGGACTCTGGGGAGCGGCTGCAGTTATCTGCGTTCGCAGCCTCGATGCAATTGATGCGGTTTGGTTCGTTCTTGATTTGTGCAACAGGAACACACTGATGAATCAAATGATATTGCAAGGAGGCAAACAGGCGTGGAAAATGTCGAGGTTTTGGTGATATTTGTACAGTGTTTAGATTCAGGAGAAAAGAATGTTGAATTCTTCCGAGTCGTGTTGAAGAACTGTCTGGGAAACAAGTCACAGCGGTGTGGTTTACAAGCGGGGAGAAAGTGAGGTCTGCAGATGCTGGAGATCAAAGTTGAAACTTTATTGCTGGAACAGCACAGCAGGTCAGGCAGCATCCAGGGAACAGGAGATTCGACGTTTCGGGCACAGGCCCTTCTTCAGGAATGAGCAGAGAGTGTTCAGCAGGAGAAGATAAAAGGTAGGGAGGAGGGACTTGGAGGAGGGGCGTTGGAAATGTGATAGGTGGAAAGAGGTCAAGGTGAGGGTGATAGGTCGGAGTAGGATGGAGGCGGAGAGGTCAAGAAGAAGACTGCAGGTCAGGAAGGCGGTGCCGGGCTGGAGGGATCCGGCTGAGACAAGGTGGGGGGAGGGGGGATGAAGAAACTGGTGAAGTCCAAGTTCATCCCCTGCGGTTGGAGGGTTCCCAGTCGGAAGATAAGACGCTCCTCCTCCGACCGTCGCGTTGTTTTGGTTTGGCGGTGGATGAGTCCAATGACCTGCATATCCTCGGTGGAGTGGGAGGGGGAGTTGAAATGCTGTGCGACAAGTTGGTTGGGTTGGTTCGTCCGGGTGGCCCAGAGGTGCTCTCTGAATCGCTCCGCAAGTAGGCGGCCTGTCTCCCCAATATAGAGGAGGCCACACCGGCTGCAGCGGATGCAGTAGATGATGTGGGTGGAGGTGCAGGTGAATCTGTGGCGGATATGGAAGTTTCCTTTGGGGCCTTGGAGAGAAGTGAGGGGGGAGGTGTGGGCGCAAGTGTTGCACCTCCTGGTTTACAAGCGCACTCACAGTAACCACAATGCGAAGTAAAACATACAAAACAATGAGGAAGACAGACGAAGGATGACAGTAATCATGGGTGACCTGAATTTCACTCTCCAGCTCCCCCAATTCCCACTTCCAGCTCCATTAAAAACAAATTTTAGAGAGCCATAAGCATCAACGTTGTCCATTGGAACGACTCAATTGTTTCCTTTGTTTTCGATTAGGCTATTTGTTTCAGGGTTTTTTTACTTTCCTTGGAAACCATCTCTTTCATTGTGAGCATTCGGAAAGGAAGACATCCTTTTTGTTAGGGAAAGAATATGATACTAAACATGTATGTGTCAGGCATGAGATTCCTCTGGCTCACACGTTTCTTCGACTTTCTCTCGGTTTTAATAGTGTTCTTTCTTTTGACTTCTCCGACCAAAGTGCATGACCTCATAATGCCGACATAAAACTGCATCTGACAAGTTATCCCCCATTCATTCAACCTATCTACATGCCTGTGCGAAATGCCACGTTCTCAACATAATATGTGTGAATTGTCAGCAGATTTGTGCACATTTGACTCTGCCACTTGCTCCATGCTATTAATAGAGTGATAATCGAAGGCTTAAATATACTGAGACTTGCCAGACATCTGCTGTAAATACTTCTACATACTTGCTACCCTCTGAACGTGAGAACATCCTCCTCATCTGTGTCTTAGTGGGTAACACCTTCCCCTGAGATCAGAACCTCCCGTCCTGTACTATTCTGGATAGAAACCAGAGAGGAACAAACGCTGAAAGTTAAGCATAATCTCACTGGCGTCTCTAGAGTGCTCTTTGTTGACCTCTGGTTGAACAAACTGCCCTGATTAGCACTTTAGTTTTGACAATGACACATCTACTTCAAAGTTACTTCAGTGCCTGTGACTGAAGTGGTGCTGAAAGGCGCTGTAAAAATACAAGAGCACCTTTGTTACTCGACCATTGCCGTTTTGTTAATCTCTCTGCTCATGGAAATGGATCATAGAACATAGAACATAGAAAAATACAACACAGTACAGGCCCTTTGGCCCTCGATGTTGCGCCGATCCAAGCCCACCTAACCTACCTTCCCATCTACTCTATCTCTCTTCAACACAGAACATGTTCCCCTCACTGTTGATTTTAAATGATTTCCTGTTGGAAGAGTGTTTTAGATTAGATTAGATTACATTACAGTGTGGAAACAGGCCCTTCGGCCCAACAAGTCCACACCGACCCGCTGTGAGGCAACAGTGCTAACCACTGTGCCACCGTTCCGCCCACTGCAACTCCAGAAAACCCGTCTCAACAACTCGGTATTTTCTCAGGTCTGCTCAATTGTTGACATGCAGGAAACTTGTGTTCTGAACGAGAGATAGATCTGACTCAGAACGATAGGTCTGTTCCTCTATCCACAGATAATAACAAACACATGGTGTATAAGTAGGTTTCACTGAGATTATTTGATACAAGTTGTGTTTTCCATAAACGTCTTCACTCCTCGTCCTTTGGTCAGTTGCCCTGGACAGGGGCAGCAGTTCCTCCTGACCATCAACACGCCCATCCACACCGCTTTCGCCAACATCATTGTAAACATTCCCAAGAAATCTCCCATTAAACTTCTTTGCTCCAAACAAAATATTTCCAGAGTCTGGAATCTCTCCAAAAAGTGAGATTTATTTATCTCTGGACATAATGCAAAGCAAAGGGTTGTGAAGATATTCTTGGAAAATTGTGCCAATTCGCAGATGGGGAAACTGTCAAGAAGCAAAGCAGAAATCCTAGTCTCGAGTTTTTTGGATCTTAATATATTCCTTGGAAGCGGATCCAGAGGTGAATGAATGATGAACTGTTCGACTGAGCAGAGACAGGTTAGAAATGTTTTCGTGCTTGCGGAGGCCAGTGCTTTGGCTCTGATACCCTCCGGACATGAACTAATCTGTGACATTGAAAAGATCCTCGTTCCTGCACGTCAGGACGTCAAATCTCATTTCAGCTCCGGGATAATGAGAAAACACGGTCACAGACAAGACACTGAAAGACTGAAGAGACACGGTCCCGCTTGGAGGAGAACTGGTTCCTGGTGTCATGGTTGTGTCTTTAGACTGTGGGAGCAGACTACTCCCATGTCTTCAGAATGAATTTCCAAGGATTTATTTTCGAAAGGTAAAGCTAATTACGGACTATTTTCCATGGGGGAGGAGCAGACTAAAGCTTGCATTCGGAGATCATTGACGCCGTTGGCTCATCAGTCTCTGTGGCGATGTTCGTCAGTGCGTTCGGCTCTTCACTAACAGGTGCTGTTCTCCCTCGACCCAGGAAGGGAGTGACAATCACACAATCTTTTTTTTCTTCAGCTGCACAGTTCCGGGGTTTATACCGTGGTCAGGAATATTACAGATTACATTACAGTGTGAAAACAGGCCCTTCGGCCCAACAAGTCCACACCGACCCGCCGAAGCGAACCCACCCATACCCCTACATTTACCCCTTACCGAACACTACGGGCAATTTAGTATGGCAAATTCACCTGACCCTGCACATCTTTGTGACTGTGGGAGGAAACCGGAGCACCCGGAGGAAAACCAAGCAGACACGGGGAGAACGTGCAAACTCCACACAGTCAGTCGCCTGAGGCGGGAATTGAACCCGGGTCTCTGGCGCTGTGAGGCAACAGTGCCAAGCACTGTGCCACCGTGCCGCCCACATATGTTCGTCATGAGGCATGAAGGGAGTTTGTCCAGGTTTTAGGAGAACTGGTTCCCGGTGACATGACTGTGTCGGCAAGGCGTGGGATCAGACTGTTCCCATTTTCCACAACGAATGCCCCAGGATTCATTTTGGAAACGTCAAACCAATCGAGGGTAATTGTCATTCTACGAAGTGCAGGCGAATTCTTGAATTCGCTAACAGTCTTCTTTATGAGATCCTGCAAGGGGCTTGCTACAAGGAACTCCCCAGTCTCTGTGGAGCAATTAATTCTCTCGTTCGGCTGTTAACCGATAAGGTGTTCCCACGCATGGAGCGGTCGCTGTTCTTATCCATCCGAATCCTTTGCTGTGCAGTTTCGTGTTTTTAGTAGGTTCGGGAATATGCTCCCGATCGGAAAACCGATCCAGTGAGGAACGACAAATGTGTTTCTTTATTGTTTAATGGCGAGTAAAGTGTTGCGGATGCTGGGAACCTCTGACAAAAACAAAAACTGCTCAAGGAACTCGGCAGGAATGGGAGACCCTGTGAGAAAAAGCAGAGTTCTGAGAAACTCCTGAAGAAGCTCTGAATGGTTGTCTCTGTTTCTCTATCTCCAGATGCTGCCAGACATGCTTAGTTTCTCCTGCAATCTCTGTCTTTGCTTCGAAATGAATGATAATTTGAAATATCGAGATTGATGACACAGACCAAACATATCCTGACATTTTACCCTGTGGAAGCTGTGATGATTCAATTCAAACAAACCTAACAATGATTGCCGGTCGCTCAGATCCACAGGGAGGGAGAACTTGAAACCAGTTTAGTAGCGTACTTCTGCAGGTGTGGCCAAGTGATTGAGGCGATGGGCGTTAATTCCACTGTGAGTTCCTCATGCAGTTAAGCATTTTGCTGACTGTGATTGAGAGTCGAGAGTGAACTAGAAGTGTGTTTGTTCTCTGCTTTTATGTTTGAAATTCAAATCGCAGGATGAAGTAAAATGCATATAAACCAGATAAGGAAGCTTGGGAAACTGCAACCAACCGCCTGTCATGATTGAAAAGGCAGAAACTTCCAAAGCATGAAAGACCCATATGGTTCGAACACTAACATTGCTGAATTCGTTTGAGCCTTTGAGCAAAGTGCTGCCAAATGAGGTAAGAACGGTTCAGGGGATTGTATTGGAATGTGCAGACTTAGTGGGCCAAAGGGCATTTTATGTGCTCGACGCATCCATGGCCAGCTGAGAAAAACTCAGTTTGTGAAGGAACAGGACATTGTTTGCAAAATGCCCCTCGGCCAGGAAGGGGTCGAAGTTACTTTCTGTCAGTCACGGTATTCATTGGAAGATTTTAATTGGTAATAACTGGTACGTTGCCCATTGGTGGAATCAGTCTATACGATAATCAGGACATGAAACCGTGGTGCCTTATTGCCCTGCCGTGAGCAAGCCCTCGCAGTTTATATTCCCTGATTCTGCTTTTGAAATAAAGATCACTTTCTCAATGTGTCTGTATTTGTATCAAACAGCTCATTGATCTCGGGACGAGACATGAAGAGGAATCTGGAGGTGTGACAGGGACAGAAACAGAAAGAGACGAGACGTGAAAGTGTCTAGAGTTTGCCTTGTGTCAGTAGTTTTAGTGAGGAATGTTTTCTGGGCGCTCTCCTGTCAGATCCCAGGAGCAAGATGCCTTGATTTGGTGGGATTTGTGTTACTGAAAGTTACACATGCGAAGCGTGTGGGACGATTTCAGCTCAGTATCCACTTCATATCGCAGCTCACAGCAACGGTTCACATTTTTTGGAGAAGTGGCTTGTATTCCACTTAAAGCCGCCTTTCACCAGAGAAACCTGCGGACTTAAAGCGCATGGAGTGCGTATAATGATGAGGACTCTGTCACTGTCGGGGAATGTGCCTGCGTGTTTGCGTCTGTGTGTGAACATGAGAATACGTTCCTCAAAGGTGTTGCAACCCAGTCAACCGCCAGTACCATTGCTGTGTCATTTAAGCTCACAGAGCGAATCTCATTGACATTTTCCCTGGAAAGTCAGAACACTCAAAGTTATGGGGCAAATGCTGCAAACTGGGACGAGAATAGATGGACGTCTGATAACCTGCTCTGTACGATGGACGGATGGCCCTTCACTGTCCCGCCCCAACCCCACTCCCCCACGCTTTAAAATCTCGAGGACAGAGAGAGGAATTGACCTGACGAGAAAATCTCTTCACAATCTTCCATTACCTTTTTATTGTCCCTTTTCCGACAAATTTTGCAAATTACTTACCATGCTTTTTATCTTCTCACCTAAATCATTTATTTAAATGAAAAAATGAATGTGGGCTCAGCATCGATCCTTGTGGGACACCATCGGTAATAGTCCTCCAGTCTGAAAGCTACTTTCCACGGCTATTCCCAGCCTCCTGCTGTTAATCTAATTTTATATCGAATTGGAAATATCACCTTGAACTCTCTGTGATCTCACTTTTTGAATCAGGCAAACATGTGGAATCTTGAAAAAGGTTTCATTAAAGTTCAAGTGAGCAATATCTACCACTTTGTCCTGATCAATCATATTAGTTATGCCATCGAAAACTCAGTCATGTTTGTGAGATACAACTTTCCTCGCGCAAAAACATTCCGGTTATTCCAATTTATTCCTTGTATCTCCAAATGCATTTAAATCCTACCGTTTATAATTGCATCCAACAACTTACTTAAGACCACCGTCAGAAATCCAGGCCTATCATTCCCAGGATTCTCCATGTAACCCTTTCTTAACAAAAGCACAAAATTAGCAACTCCCCATTTTTTCGGCGCCTCAGTCATAATAATAGTTTACACAATTATTTCTACGAAAGGCCCAACAGTTTCATTCCCTAACTTGCCACAAAGTTCTGGGATACATGAGATCAAATCCCAGAGAAATATCCATCTTCATATTTTCCAAGTCCTCCAACACTTGCCCTTTACAATGGAAACGACTTTATAAACATCAGTATTTAGTTGTAGGGTCCATTTCGTTCTCCACAAAGTGAACATTATATATCTCTCCATCTCCAAAAACAAATGTGAGCTCTTTCATCTTAAAGTGGTCCTATTTCGTCTCTAGATCTTAATGTCCTTGTGGAATCTCTTTAGATTATATCCTTAACTTTACGTGCTTAGGTGATCTGACATTCTCGCTTGACCTTTATGATGTCCTCTTTAAGAATGTCCATTCCCTCCTTATAATCATTCAACAGATTCAACTGAAATCATATGTTTATATGGAAATTGTGACCTTTTTTTAAAAAAAGAAATTCATATGACAAAAGCCTTAATCCCTGCGGTCAACCTTGTCCTAATATAATACCTACAATGTGGAAACAGGCCATTCGGCCCAGAAAGATTCCTTTAATCCTGCAACGGACATCACACCCAAACTCACACCTCTACCCAATTTCTGTAACTCTGCATTCCCCATGGCCAAAGAACATCACCGACGCATCTTTCGCCTGGGGAGGAAATCGAGGCAGAATCGGAGAGGATGTGGAAACTCCAAACACACCGTCCTCTAAAGTAGAAGTTGCCCATTATTGAGCAGGTTGTCATACTGCACCTCGCCAATAGCCGTTTGGAAATTCCAGCTGGTCACCTCTACAGGGTAGACTTCGTCTTACTTGCTCATTACCTCCTCACAGATGTCTAATATATTTGTCAGACTTTATTTCCCCTTGAGAACCTATGCTGATGCTTCAAGTACTCGGTAAACCTATCCTTCCAATGACATTTGACAATGAATTTAATACAAAGCTGATTTATTTGATTTTTATCCAGAATATCAAAACTTTGCTTTCAGATCTGAATATGATGAACAACAAGGTTAAATCGCTGTTGAGATATGTAATCTCTGCACTGTCTCAGCAGGGTCGACGAGTGAGTGAATTATTTCCCTTAGTGGGATCCCTCTTTTGTCTCAGCAAGGTCGATGAGTGAGCTAACTGTGTTTCTCACATGGAGCAGGTAAATGCTTTCTGCCCACTGCAATCTTGCTGGTGTACTGAGAGTTGAGATAAACGCTTGAACCTATTCCTAGAATAACTACACTTGAAACGTCTCTCACATTGTGAAAATGTCGAAGGGGCATCAGGTCTACAGAGACTGTTAAGCACATCCCACAGACTATACATTTGATAGGTCTCTCTTCAATGTGAAGACGTTAATGATAAACTGCCCCCTGGAACTTTTAGAGTGAATAATGTCTTTTCACAGTGTGAACAAGTTGATGACACGTTCATCTCCAGGAACTTGTGCAGCACTTCCTGCAGTCAGGGCATTTAGAAAGACACGTTAATATTGTGAGAAAGGTGATGAGCCATCCGGTTACTCGGACTTTTACAGCAGTTCCCATCGATTTGGAAATTAAGATGTCTCTCCTCCCGGGTGAGCACGTAGATCAGACGTCACGTCTCCAGAATTCTTAAAGGTCTCTCATTCATGTGAGCATATTTCTCAGAGATGAAGCACACAGAGGTTTGATAACATTTTCCAAAGTCTGGCGAGATTAAAGGTTTCTAATTAGAATGAGCGTTGTGCTAGACGTTTTAAAGCATTTTCCGCAGTCCAGACTTTGAAATGGTTTCTCCTAATTCTGAACGAGCAGGTGCTGCAGCAGGTCAGAGACAGTGTGAATCCCTTTCCACACTCTGAGCAGGTGAATCGCTTTTTCCTTGAATCTTTGCCTCCATGGGAATTCAGCTCAGACAAGGAAATGAATACGCACATTTCCATAGACGTTTCTTAGTATGACTGCATTTGTGGTTTGTGAGCTCTGCTGATGGGGAGAACCATTGTCCACGCACACAATAAGAGAACGATTTCTCTCTCACTGTAACCAGAGGGTTTTTTTGTCCTTTCATGTTCTCTATCTGATCAAGTTCTATTTGTGATAAAATGTGCGACTTTATCAGATCACAGCGGAGAGATTGGTTTGTAAATCTTCCCCTTCTAATATCCTGCGAAATTGATGCTATCCAAAAATGAGAGTGGGAAAGCAACTTTGACAAGACTCTGGATACTTTCTAAGAGATGGTCTGAGGGTGAGGGATTTTCGACACTTAGAATGTGACCAGAATTTCGTCAGAATCTTTCATGCACACAGCATCCACCACAGAGAACAAATAGATCTGCAGGTGGATATAAACACGATCACCTCCCTGTTCCTTCCAGGTCAAACGCTGTCCTGCCTTGTCTGACATGCAGTTCTGTTGGAGCAGACATTTCTTACAATTGCATCATGGCAAAGCTGAGGCCTCTGTCTTCAGTCCAGAAATCAAAATCCACTGCCTCGCTCCTGAGCCGAAAGTGTGCTGCTGGAAAAGCACAGCAGGGCAGGCAGCATTCAAGGAGTAGGAGAATCGACGTTTCGGGCAAGAGCCATCATCAGAAAATAAGCTTGTAAACCGAAGGGGTAGAGAGACAAATTGGAGTGGATGGGGCTGGGACAATGTAGCTGAGAGTGTGATAGGTGGATGGAGGTGTGTGTAGTGGTGATTGGTCGCAGAGCAGTGCGGAGGGGATAGTTGGGGAGGAAGATTGATACATTGGACAGTTCATGAGAGCGATGGAAGCCCAGGACCTGCATGAACTTGGCTGATCGGGAGGGAGAGTTGAAATGTTCGGCCACGGGTCAGTGATGTTGTTTGTTACGGGTGTCTGTGGGTGTTTTCTGAAGGGAACTGTAATTAGGTATCCTGTTTCCGCAATATAGGTAGACTGCACCAGGAGCAATGGATACATTCAATGACATGTGTGGAAGTGCAGGTAAAACTCTCATGGATGTGGAAGGCTCCTTTTGGGCATGCGACAGAGTGGAGGTGTGGGTGGAGGTTTTGCAAATCTCATGTTGGAATGAGATTGGGGCGGGAGGGGAGGGTGGTTTGGTGAGGGGTGTGCACTTGACAAGGAAGTCGTAGAGGGAATGATCTTTATAGAAAGCGGATAGAGGTGGGGAGGGAAACACATCTTAGCTGGTGGGGTTAATTTTCAGGTGTGGAAATGTCGGAGAATGACATGATGTCTGCGGAGGTTGCTGGAATTTAAAGTGATGAAGAAGGGAGCTCTGTCCTTGTTGGAGGGATGGGTTTTGAGAGTGGAGTTGCGGCAAATGGATGAGCTGGAAAGCATCATTGACCATGTGCGAAGAGAAAATGCCTCGCCACTGACTCAATCTTCTCTTTCGCAATTGTCTGAGTCTGAACGAGTCACGTCATAACCATAGTGGCATCCTTCACCGCGTTTTGTGCTTTCAACCACATATCGCCATCGTCACCATCGTCACTTGCACTTCATTAACATCATTAACTCTTCCACGTCTCCGCTCTTCTGCAGCTCAAACTCTCAGCCATTCGTTTGGATTAAACGGTGGTAACACACTTCCATCCGCCCTCTCAAATCCCTCCTCTGATCTGGCCTAACTCCCTCTGCCTCTATTCAAGGGTGGACTTGCGTTCTGTTCAGTGTTTCATTGTTCTTTACCTGAATGGTATTTTCCAAGGACAGAACACTCCACAAAATCATTTTATTTTAAATAAATGCCGTTTCAATCAACTTTCTTTTGCAACTTTTAAATATATATGCGCACACGCATACATGCAAGTATGCCCACATATTTATATACTTTATATATGTTCGCATACACACACACACACATATATATATATATATATATATATATATATATATGAGTGTGTGTATGTGGACAATATTAGGAATGGATTGCCGGACATTTGAAATTTCTTTCTGTAGAATATGAGTGGTAAGGGTCTTCAATAATGTCCCAGATATCCAAATCTGCGGGAAGTGCACCCAACCCCAGCTCCTCGGCAACTGCGTTTGGGAACTGTAGCTTGAGGTCAAGTCATTTGGAGTCTGAGTGGAATTGAGCGAAGTTATAGGGAGGCAGTAACACTTCAGGTACAAGAAATAGATAGATGGTATCCAATCTGGAGCCGAAACGCTAACAGGCAGACAGTGCAGGCATCTGAAGTGGCCATGCCCCTCAGTAATATGTATACCATATTTGTTATTTTTGGGTGGGATGACTTCCGAGGGGAAAGCCATAGGGTATAGTTCTTTGGCACAGAGTTTGCACCTTTTTCTCAGAAGGATGCGGGGGACGAGCAGGAGAGAATTTGTTATTGGGGACTCCATATCAATGGGAACAGATTGAGATTCTGTGGATATAGGGCAGACTCGTGATTGATGTGTTGTCTCCCAGCTACCAGAGTTTGTGATATCTCGCATCGTGTTTTCAGGATCCTTAAGGGAGAGGGTGGACAACCCCAAGTCATTGCCCACATATGCACCAACATCGGTAACAAAAGTGATGTGGATGTATGGCAGAATTTCAGGGATCGAGGGTGACATCTTAAATCTAGAACAAACAGAGTTGTTCTCTCTGATTTGTTGCCTATTCTACGTCGTAGTGAGGTGAAGTGCAGGGAGAGAGCATTTGAAAATGTTGTTGCAAGGATGGTGCAGGAGGGAGAGATTCCGATACCTGGATAGTTGGGGGTTAAACTGGAGTCGATGAACCTTTACAAACAGGATGGTCTTCACCTGACCTAGAAGAGTTCCAATACCCTGAGGGGATAATTTGCCAAAGCTCTTCATGAGGGTTTGAATGAATTTAGCCGCGGAGTGGGAAACTGAATTGTCGCTCCAGTTTGCAAGTGGTTGTGAGTGGTTTTGTCATAAATAGCGTTTCAGGTTTACAAGAGTGTACTGGCAAGGATGAAGGTGGCTTGAAGTGTGTTTGCTTCAACATCTGGGATAAGGTAGGTGCCATGGGTTGTTACCTGGGACTTCGATGTTGTGGTCATTTCAGAGACATGAACGGAGGACTGAAGAGAATGGTTGTTCCTGGTACCTCAGCTTCGATTTTTCAGTCAGAGTAGGAGGGTCGTTTCAGAGGGGGAGATGTGGCACTATTCGTCAAGGACAGTATTATGGTAGCAAAAAGGATATTGGTGAGGACACGACTGAATTTGCTGAGATAGAATGGACTGAGAATAGAATCAGGAATGGAGAGCTCACCACAAAATGCTCTAGATTTATGGAGGAAAAGATTGCAAAGATGATTCTGGATAGGAACAAAAGTGACAGGGTGTTTGTTATGGAGAGCTTTAACTTTCTAAATATTGATTGGAAATGTTATCGGTTCAGCAACTCGGATCGGTCAGTCTTTGTCTAATGTGTGCAGGAGCGTTTCCTGACGCAGCAAGTAGACAGGCCAACAAGACACAAAGCCACATTGGATTTGCTTATGGGTAATGAACTCAGCCAGCTGTTCTCTTTGGAGGTAAGTGAGCACTTTGTTGATAGTGACCACAATTCGGTTATGTTTATTAAGTGATGGATAGGAATAGATATTTATTGCAGAGCATGAGGTATCGCGGGGAGAAAGGCCATTATGATGCCATTAGGCAAGAGTTAAGATGCACTGCATGTGGAAAGTAACTTCAAGGGTTGTGCACACCTGAAATATGGAGCTTGTTCAGGGAAAAGTTACTGCATGTCCTTGGTAATTATGTATGAGTCATGCAAGGAATATGAGGTCGACACAGAGAGCTGGGTTTACTGAAGAAGTTGAATCTCTTGAGAAGAAGGAGAAGGAGGCGTATGTAAACATGAGATATGAAGGCTGACGTAGGACGCTTGGGAATTAAAAGCTAACCAGGAAGGGCCGAAAGAGAGAGCTACTTCGAGCGAAGAGGAGGCATGAGAAGTCTTTGTCTGGCAGAAATAATCCTGAAGCTTTCAATTGATAGTTCAAGAATAAAAGAATGTCTAGCATATGATTATGGCCTGTCAAGAACAGAAGTATGAAGTTGTCAGCGGAGTCCAAGGATAGCAGAGACGCTGAATGTTTTTTTTTATCATATCAAAAATGAAAAAGACAATGTTGGCGAAGAGAGTACTGAGATGCAACCTATTAGAATAATGACATTGACATTCATAAAGAGGAGTTGTTAGCAATTCATGGAAGTCGAAAAAGAGGGTTGTCCCCTGGACTTGATGGGATGTATCCGAGGATTCTCTGCGAATCGTGGGAGGAGTTTGCAGAACTTTTGACTGTAAGCTTTATTTCGTCAGTGTTTATGTCATTAGTGCTAGAAGACCCGAGTTTAGCAAATATTGTCCCCTTCTTCACGAAGGCGAGTAGAGACAATGCTGGTAATTATAGAACAGTGAACCTTAGCTTTCTTGCAGCTAACGTTTTGGAAAAGATTATGAGAGATAGGATTTATGATCATCGAAAAAGGAAGAAGTTGTTTCGGGATAATGAGTACGATTTTATCAATAGCAGGTTGTGCCTCACAAACCTTATTTTGTCTTTGAGAAGGTGAGCAAACAGGTGGACGAGAGTAAAGAGGTTGATGTGGTGGATATGTTTTCAGTAAGGCACTGTCGGCTGTTGCATGAAATACAGAGTCATGGGATTGAGGATGGTTTAGCGGTTTGGATCAGAAATTGGCTCGCTGAAAGAAGACAGAGTGTAGCAGTTCATGGGAAATGATAATCTTGGAGTTCAGTAACTGATTGTGTACTACAAGGTTCCTTTTTGTGTCCGCTGTTGTTTGTCATTTTTATAAATGACCTGGATTATGGCATGGAATGATGGATCCATAAGTTTGCAGATGACATTAAGATCGACGATGTTGTCAATAGTGCCAATATCTGCTGACGGTTACAGAGCTGACCTCAGAAGTGGCAAATGGATTTTAATGTGGAAAAGTGTGAGGTAATTTACTTTGGAAGGAACAACAAGAATAAAGAGTTCTTGGCTAATTGTAATATTCTTGGAAGTGTAGATGCGCAGAGCGATCTCGGTGCCCATGTATATAAAACTCTGAAAGTTACCACCCACGTTGACAGGTTTGTTTGCAAGGAGTCCGGTGTGTTAGCTTTTCTTCGGAGAGTGATTCAGTTTCAGAGCGAAATTATCACTTCGCAGCTCCAGAAATTAACTGGTGTGGCCGCAGTCGTAGAGTTGCGTGCATTTCTGGTCGCCACATTATGCGATGGATTTGAAAGCATTGGAACGGGTGCAGAGGACATTTTCAAGGATGTTGCCTTCTATGGAGAGATGGTCTTACGAGGAAAGGTTGAGGGACTTGAGGCGGTTTTTGATAGCGACAAGAAGTTTGAGGGGTGAATTTAGATAGAAATTGAAGATGATCAGAGGTTGCCATAAGGTGGACAGTGCAGGCATTTTTCTTAAAATGGTAATTTTGGCACAAGGGCACATCGATGTAAATTGAGGGTGATAGATACCGAGGTAGGTTCCTTTATCAGTGAATAGTAAGGGGGCTGAAGACCTTGCCTTCAACACTCGTAGACTCAACAACTTTCAGGTCAATGAAATGGTCATTGTATAAACTGGCGGATTATGATGGTAAAATACTAGTCAGATTGGTATCACAGGTCGGTGCAGCTTTAGGGCCAAAATGAACTTCATTGCGGTGTAATATTCGGTGTTTGAACTGTTCTTCAGCTTGAAGTTGCAATAATCTCTGGTCACTATCAGTAAAACCAACACCTGGTGAGAACCGAATGTGCAACTTTAGCACCTTATGCATTTCCAGTCTGTCGTGCAATTACATCAAACTGACGAATTGCACCACTGGAGCTGCCGTGTACTGATGACCAATGGCTACTGATCTTACCACTGGGCCCCTCAAACCAATTACTCCTTTTTTGCTGAAGATCTGAAATGAAACACAGCACAGAGGAGGTTATACTGATGATGGATCATCGATTATGGAGCATCAGGTTCAGCAAAATGACATAGTAAAATATGGTGAAAATAGGCATTATTGAATTCTGTGTTCGTTTACTGTGGCTTCCTGCGTTGATCACAGGCAATGTTATGTCGCCACTGTACTGGGATTTTCCTTCTATCGGTATCAATTCGTCAGAGAATTCGATTCACTGGTACTTCACCAGCATCCTTTGGAATGTTCATACGGCACAATGACCCTCACTGTACACAACGTCAACAATCCTCTGCATTACGAAATCCAAGGGCACGTGGCATGGTTTTTTTTATCAATAGTGAAAAAATAATCATGTCATGCAAGGGCAAATTGAATTTTTGTTTAATTAGTAAGTCGCAAGAATCCAGAGGAAGTTTCAAAATGTCAGAAATTCACATTGATTACCTTGGACAGAATTCTAGCCCAGCAAGTGGGAAATCTGTCCCTCAATCCCCAGCATCCATGTAATCGCTTGCTCCATGTGTCCACTTGGAAACCTATGTGAAGGGATGTTCAGCCTGACAGAGAACTTGTGAGAATCCTCCACTGTCTGATCTACAGCTGAAACAGGAGCTACCTATTCCAGCTTGGAGGGTAGCGAAATGGAGGTGAGACAGAAAATATTAATTGGTGTAGATTCACATTGTTCTCATTGTGATTGTTTAAAACCTGAGCCAGAAAAGACTCAAGCAGAAAGGAGCAGAAGTCGGCCATTCTCAACACCGCTCCTGCCCCGCCACGCCATTCTGTACCATCATAGCTCACACAGCACTTTTATGTCTTTTTCCAGCGTATCCATATCATCGTGTTGCCAAGTTGCTAACACATATTTATCGATCTCTACCATAAATCGACATCGAAGTTATTCATCGCTGAGAGGAAAATGTTGCATTTCGAGACAGTTGGATTTTTGCATGAATGTTATTGGTTTTGCAGATGAGCAGCCGAGTCTGGTTAGAACACCTATCAAACCATAAACTAAAACTCTACTCTGATGAGATTTGCATCCACAAATTTTGAATGGCAGTCTTAAGAAAGGCGTAGAAATTCAACGCGCTTTCCATTGCACCACAAAGTCGCGGCCACACCCAGTTTTCAGCACAAAGGTTTGCCTTAGAACGATTTCGTTCGGGACACCCATCTCACGTCTGTCTGACCTCGTCACACTTTCCAGTATCTGGTCCTTATCCACGTGTGCTCTGGATCTTCAAGTGTTCGCCTACATACTGATGAAACATCCTCATAACACTTAGCATTACCACACGTTCAAATAAGAAATTCCAGACGTACAACACTCTATGGGTGAAAGCGTTCTTCCTAAATCTCCTCTAAACCGCTTTTCTCCTGCTTTTCATCTATGTCACTGGTTATTATTCTTTCCCAAAAAGCCTTATTCCTGTCATAAATATCTATCTTCTTCAGAATATGTGCATGTTAATCAGTTTCTCACTCAGCCTTCTCTGTGCTTAGTTACACAGCCCGAGCTTAGCTCATCTACCTTCACAATGGGAAGGGTCCAGCCCTTGGCATCATATTCATCTCCTGTGAACTTCTCCTCCTGCAATCAGACGGTTCCTGCAGTCATGCTATTACAACTGAACAATAAATGTTCTTTGAAGAAATGCCAAAATGTCTGAACAGAATCAGCAGCTCTTGTCCATCTATGATGAGAAAGGACAGTCAACGCTTCGAGTCCAATGATTCGTGTTCGGAACTGATGGGATGTGTGGGTGGGTGAAAAATGTGGAAGAGGGCGGGCAGGATCCAAAATGATTGAACTCGATGTTGGGTCCTGAAATCTGCATGGTCTTTCAGTAGAAAATGAGTTGCCGATCTTCCAGCTTGCGCTGTGCCTTGAAGAAGAACTGCAGCGGACCAGAGACTGGTATGATGGCTCGGGTACACAGTGCAATGTTAAAGTGACAGGACACTGGAAGACCGGGGTAATCTTTGTTGATTCTGGACAGAAGTTAAGTGATCTCAGCTTTGTCACCGACTCTGTTTTCCTCTCTCCATTGTAGAGAGATCACATTCTCAGCAGAAACTACAGTTTTCTGGATTGAATGAAGTGCAGACAAATCACTGGAAGATGTGCCTGGAAGTTTCCACATTGAGGAGAGACATCGGAAACCAGCAGGAAATGTATCTTACAACATAGAACGTTACAGTG
Source organism: Chiloscyllium plagiosum (assembly GCF_037043375.1). Lineage (NCBI taxonomy): Eukaryota > Metazoa > Chordata > Chondrichthyes > Orectolobiformes > Hemiscylliidae > Chiloscyllium > Chiloscyllium plagiosum. Next base: position 67,629,678 of record NW_028270180.1, on the reverse strand, counting down.
CAGTACAGACACTTCGGCCCTCGATGTTGCACCGACCTGTGAAAATAATGTGATGTCCATTACAATGGAAAATTAACATTTCTTTTGAAACCAATAAAAGCACAGGAAACAAAAAAGTAAGGGCCTGACTTTGCAGAGGGCAAGTGTTGCAGACAGAAAGAAAATCTATGTATATTTAAACCGAGCTAATAGCAGACTTACAAGGCCAGCAAACTACCATATCAACAGCAAAGGAATTAGGAAAAAAACAACTCCATATCTGGAAAGGAACTCGAATCTTTCTTGCCACTGACATTGAAGTGTTCATAAGAAGAAGCGAATTGTACTTTAAAGGGAATATGTGAAAGCTATCAGGCGCCCATTACATGAGGCGTCTTGCCAATGTATTACCTGGGACATGGGAAACCTGAATTTGATGGAACGCGCTGCATGCTGAAAACTTTCTGGCCCAAGAGAAGGAAAAACGGACATTAAACATGGAACAGCAAACACATAAAGCTCAGCTTACTATGATGCAAATGGTCGCCCAGCCATTGGAAGGAGGTGCTGCGTGAAAAGAAGGGCTGGCAGAGGTAAATCTGGCGGGTGCTTTGTTTGCAGAGCAATGGACCACTGAATGAGGCAGTGCACGCCCAGGCAGCCTCAATCGGCCCTGGAGGCTAAGCAGCAGGGTGACTAATGGAGGAAGGCTGAGGTGGAGATGGGCAGCCCCAAAGTAACAGGTAAGCCTCTTTGCTTTATGCTTGGCAACTAATACTCGCTTATGCTCATCTCTACTACTAATCTTATGGGCACTGAAACACCTCCCACGTCTGTACTGAGCACTGAGTTTGCAAAACGTGAACTATATTTTCAGTACAAACGATGATGCATATAAGTCAATGCTTACATCTATGTTATATGTGGAAGGTGCACCTCTTATCTTTTTGGAAGATACAAGGGCAACATATTCAGTTCATTAATGAACGCAGTTCAGAGAGTCGACGCAAATAAAGATGAACGGAAGCTTCCTGAACTTCATGGGTGCATCAGGAGTCGTGACACGAGAGAGATTTACCGCACCCCTATTGTGCGAAACCAGGAATGGGGAATCATTTCTGTTATCGGAATTCTTTTCTTTCAATCTGATGTCTCGGGATCTCAAAGTGAGACTGGGGTCGGATTTGCGCAGTACCCCGACGGGCTTGCAGGTAATACAAAAATAAGATTTACCAGTGCAGGCTGGAAAATACGAATCACGACCCCTGATGCATGTCAGAGAGCGATAGGTTCCGTGAGCGATTCACTCAACCAGGAAACAAGTCGCCATGTTAATCCCATTAACACCGATTTTCTTGCTGTAGATATGCTGCACTGCACAGCACACATACACCGCGATGGTCCTGACTAATCACAAGAGAAGGATTGGTTCAGGAGATTGGTTAAACCAGATCAGTTGTTATTGTGCCAATTTTATTGGAATGATCACAGATGTGCTGTCACTTTAAACTTTTTTAAGTATCTGTGACGGTAAGTAGACCCTGTTTTGTTGATGTGGAAGGCTCTTTTCCTCACGGACCATTGGCGAAGGCATCCAGAGACAGGTGTCAAAATTTGGGACCATGGGTACGACAGGCACAAAAAACGAAAGATTGTATCTTCAGGGTCGGTGTGGGTATCAGCTTCAATGCAGTTATGAGGACGTATAGGAAGAAACTAAATTGGCTAACTCAGGCAGACAGGGCAGTCCTGGTAATCCCCGCCAGGAGTGTCGTCTGGCATTTACCTCTGGTAGATGTCTCGTACCCAAGATTAAGAAGGGTCCCAACTGATTTCAGGGCAAAAGGCAAACACGATGTGGGGCTCATACGAACCCTTAAGAATAACCCCGAAGTCTGAGTATCGTTCTTGCAAAGCAAAAGAGCCGTTAAAACCCGAGGCTGTGCAAGGAATTACCCCAGTCTTTGAATCGCTCTTATAGGCTGGAGTGATAATCCCCCGTGAATACTCACTGGTGAGAACACCCATTCTTTTCGTTCAAAAAGGCAAACATTCCAGCTGAATCGGGGGAATGGAGGTTTGTTCATGACCTGCAGGTTATCAATAACGCTGTTGTTCCGCACACCCCAAATGTTCCCAACCCCTATACTATATTGGCTCAAATTCCACTGTATGTAATGTCTCTCTATTGCGGATTTAGCAAATGCCTTGTTTTGTGTACCATTACACGCCGACAGTCAATTCTGGTTCACTTTTCCATTCAAAGGCCAATAGTATGCTTTCACGTGACATTTTCAAGATTACTGTGAGTCCCCACCATAATTAGCGAGGCTCTACACAGGAGTCTGGAGACTCTTGCTTTAACCGGGGGGCTCAGCGCTTCTGCAGTATGTAAGCGAATGCTTAATCGCAGGATCAACAGAGAAACAATTTGAGAAAGGTAGGCTTGCGATGCTCTGCCATCTTGTCTCGCAAAACTACAACTTGTGGAACAACAGTTGAAGTTCTTAGGTCACTTAATATCTGAACAAGAAAAGGTCATTGGTCAAGACAGAGTTCAAGCAAACCAGCAAAATTCAAAGCCTCACATGAAGAAACAATTGCTGTCCTTTTTGGTCATGTGATCCTACTTAGAATGTTTAACCCGCATTACGCAACCCTTTAGGCGCCGAAAAGTGACATAGCTCATGGTTCAGTTTTGCTGAGCTAGAGTCCGTTGCAGTGACCCCTGAGGCCGAGATGCTTTTGTTGAATTGAAATGGCTCTCCAAACTACACCGACACTGGGATTCCAAATCCAAACAAGCCTTTTGTACAAACAGTGGATGAGAAGCGTGCCTGCATGACATCTGTGCTGATGCAGAATTACGTGTGGAAAATTGAGGCCAGTAGCTTATTTTTCACCTCAACTTAGATCCCGTAACGGCAGGATTGCATAAATGCTACCCTGTCGTGCCTGCATTTGAAAAGGCTGTTGTAGCTTCCAGGGACATAGTCGGCTTTGTTGAATTAAACCGACTGGCCCCACATGCAGTATCCTTACTGCTTTCTGAGCAAAACACAGCACATATGTCGGCAGCACGTTGGTTCACATACAATGCTATGCTATTGGAGAAGCCTAACATGACAATAAAGCGATGTAACGTCCTTAATGCTGCTTGTCTTCTCCCCACAGAAGGAGACGGAGACCCACATGACAGTGTCACCGTAATTAATGACATTTGAAGCCCGAGACCAGACGTGAAGGATTCACCAATTTAGAATCTGATACGGCGTTTTATTGTGGAGAGGTCAGCATTCAGAAGCAAAGAAATAGGCCAGTATCTGGTATGTTGTAGCAACTACCCACGAGGTAGTCAAAGCGGGATCAGTTCCTTCTCATCTGTCAGCGCAAGCAGCAGAGCTGATTGCCTTGATTGAGGCATATAAATTGGCCGAAGAAAGAACAGTGAATATTTACATCGACTGGAGATATGCATTCGGGGTTGTGCATAATTTTAGATCCCTGTGGAAAAACAAGGGCTTCTTGACCTCCACTGGAAAGCCAATCACATAACATGGCCTGATCTCTGACCTCCTGAAAGCAGTCCGATTGCCGAAATCAATCACTGTACGTACGTGTGAAGCCCACAGGAAAAATTATGATTCAATTTCTCAAGGCAATCAAAATGTAGACTGAGCGGCAAGGACGGCAGCCAATCAGCCGCCAGGTGATGAGTTTGACCTGTGTATGTGGATGTCAAATATTTGTAATCCAAAGCAGACTTATGGGAGTTACAGTCGCAGGCCACATCGAAGGAGAAGTGTGAATGGACAAGGGCAGGCTGCAGAATGAGGGAATGGGTGTGGTGTGGCCCCAATGGGAAACCCTGTCTACCACGATCTTTATTCCCTTTCTATGCCAAAGTAACACACGGTAAGGACCATGTGTCAAAAGTGGGGATGTACGACAATATTTCAGCACGCTGGTACAGAAAGGGATTTACTCATTACTCATAAAAATAATGTGAATAATGTGTTATCTGTGCCACTAATAATGTGGATACAAATGAATCAGGCAGAACACCCCCAATCCCAAAGACCCTTTGAACATTTACAAATGGATTTTATTGAACTAACACTCAGCGAAGGGAAAAGGCATTGTCTGGTAATAGTTGATGTTTTCCCAAAGGGTGGAAGTGCTCCCACGTCTAACCAGGAGGCCAGTGCGGTAGCCAAAGCTTTGCTAACTGAAATAATTCCGAGATGGGGCATCGCTGAAAGGCTAAGCATCGACAATGGAAAGCCATTTATAAATATTGCCCTCCAGCAGATCAGTGATTACTTGGGAATAAAGGTGAGGCATCATTGTGCCTATCACCCAGCGAGCAGTGGGGCAGTGGAAAGAGAGAAAGCTACCCTTAAATATAAAATGGCAAAATGTTGTGAGGAACTCGAGGTGACATGGACAAAGGCATTTCCAATTGTGCTAATGTATATGAAGGAGAGGAAGCGTAAATCTTAGGACGTTTGAGATTTTGTTTGGAATGTGGCCCAATACAGAAATTGGCCCAAGACCGATTGTAAAACAGATAACATTCACCACTATTGACAAAGCCCTAGCCAGAGAAACAATAGCCAACCTGCTGAACAGACATAACAGACAACAGGACGTTGAACCCATCAACAAAGACGGCTTACTTAAACTACTGGACTTGTGCCTCACAACACACTTCACATTCACATACGAACAAATCAACGGAACACGAATGGGCTCACCGATCTCGGGACTCATAGCAGAAGCAGTAATGCAAAGGTTAGAACAAACAGTCTTACCACAAATTCAATCCAAACTCTGGGTCAGATACGTGGATGACACCTTTGTAATCATTAAAAACACGGAAATAGAGAAAACACACCGGATCATCAACTCCACACTCGCAGGAATCCGATTCGCGAGAGAAGAAGAAAAGGACAACCAACTCCCATTCCTAGACGTGATGGTACAGAGAACACCAAACGGAGAATTCACCACAAAGGTACACAGGAAAGCCACACACACAGATCAAGTCCTGAACTATGAAAGCAACCACCCCATTATACACAAACGAAGTTGCATCAAGACACTATTCAAATGGGCCACAACACACTGCAGCACATCAGAACTGCAAAAAGAGGAAGAGGAACACCTATACAAGGTATTCGCCAAAAACGGATATCCTCGCAATGTCATCAACAGATGCCTAAGGGATAGACCACAGAACGAGGACATGCCACAACCCAAAGGACTAGCCACACTACCATACATCAAGAACATCTCTGAACTGACAGCCAGACGACTGCGACCACTAGGACTCATAACAGCACACAAACCAACAGCCACACTCAGACAACTACTCACCAGAACGAAGGACCCGATACCCAACATGAGCAAAACTAATGTAGTGTAAAAATCCCATGCAAGGACAGCACAAATCACTATATAGGACAAACAGGAAGACAGCTAACGATCCGCATCCACGAACATCAACTAGCCATGAAACGACACGACCAGCTATCCCTAATAGCCACACACGCAGACGACAAGCAACACGAATTCGACTGGGACAACACTACCATTATAAGGCAAGCCAAACAAAGAACAGCCAGGGAATTCCTAGAAGCATGGCACTCATCCACAAACTCCATCAACAACCACATCGACCTGGACCCAATATACCGGCCACTACAGCGGACAGCTGAAACTGACAACTGGAAGCGGCAGGGACTGGCCACTATAAATGCCGGAGGAAACACCACAGAAGCGCTTCACAGGAGGCTCCTAAGCACTGAGGATGTCACCTAGACAGGGGACGAAACGTTTGCAACAAAAACTTCCAGTTCGGCGAACAGAAACACAACAACGAGCACCCGAGCTACAAATCTTCACACAAACTTTGAACACCTACGGGCGAGAGACGCTAAGACAAGCCAGGAAATGGGAATCCTGCGCTAAGCGCAACATACGAACAACTCCGGTTCCTGCACGAATGCCGAAAGAATCGAATCCTTCCACCAAGTGTCAGATACAGACCGCCAGTCAACAACCCACAAGCCAGAGACACAGCCAGACAGAACGGATTCAGGATGATCCAGGGAATGATTACAGACGCTTACAAACGACTTCACAGATACAGACAAGAAATTGCGCGCCAAAAGTCGTTAATGTCAAAAACTACTAATCAGGAATGGACCCAGACCACAGAACAGGCTGTCACCATAGGACAGAACAGGACTACACACCGCAAAAAACGGCACGAAAAGAAAAAAATGGCCAAGCTAACACACAACATAGAGGACACCACAACACACACCTGGGTTAAAAACCTCTCCCACAGACAGCTCACAGACACGGAAAGAACAATACTGGCCAAGGAACTCAACTACAACCACAGGGACAGCAAGACAGCAGACTTCCTAGCAGCACTAGAATGCACACTCAGTAACAATGGACTGACAGAAGAGACACAACAAACAGTGAGACAAAGTATCGTACCCATGATAACAAGGAAAAGACAAACACATAACCTCAACACAAAGGAGAGGGAAGCACTAAAATCACTAAGAAACGATAAGAACATAATCATACTACCAGCAGACAAAGGCAGAATAACGGTCATCCTGGACAAAGCAGAGTACATCCAAAAAGCACAACTGCTTTCAGATACCAAGTCCTACCAAAAGAGGGAGGTTGACCCCACCCCACAGCTCACCAATAGGATAAACAACACACTGAGGAATCTACAAAAAAGCGGGCAGATAACCAGGTCTGACCTACAAAGAATGAAACCTGAAAGCAACAACACCCCCAGATTCTATGGACTACCTAAAGTGCACAAACCAGACATCCCACTCAGACCCATAGTATCACTACCAGGGACACCATCACACAAAATGGCTAAAGAACTACAGCAGAAACTGAAACACCTCATCAGCGGATCCAGACACTCTATACAATCAACACATGAATTCTTGGACATCATCAGAAATGTAAACATAGACAAAGAAGAAACCATGGTCTCATTCGACGTAACGGCACTGTTCATCACTATTGACAAAGCCCTAGCCAGAGAAACAATAGCCAACTGGGCAACAGACATAACAGACAACAGGACGTTGAACTCGTCAACAAAAACGGCATACTTAAACTACTGGACTTGTGCCTCACAACACACTTCACATTCAACAACCAGATATACGAACAAATCAACGGAACACCCATGGGCTCACCGATCTCGGGACTCATAGCAGAAGCAGTAATGCAAAGGTTAGAACAAACAGTCTTACCACAAATTCAACCCAAACTCTGGTCAGATACGTGGATGACACCTTTGTTATCATTAAAAACACGGAAATAGAGAAAAAAACACCGGATCATCAACTCCACACTCACAGGAATCCGATTCACGAGAAAAGAAGAAAAGGACAACCAACTCCCATTCCTAGACGTGATGGTACAGAGACCACCAAACGGAGAATTCACCACAAAGGTACACAGGAAAGCCACACGCACAGATCAAGTCCTGAACTATGAAAGCAACCACCCCAATACACGAAGTTGTATCAAGACACTATTCAAAAGTGCCACAACACACTGCAGCACACCAGAACTGCAAAAAGAGGAAGAGGAACACCTATACAAGGTATTCGCCAAAAACGGATATCCTCGCAATGTCATCAACAGATGCCTAAGGGATAGACCACAGAACGAGGACATGCCACAACCCAAAGGACTAGCCACACTACCATACATCAAGATCATCTCTGAACTGACAGCCAGACTACTGCGAACACTAGGACACATAACAGCACACAAACTAACAGCCACACTCAGACAACAACTCACCAGAATGAAGGACCCGATACCCAACATGAGCAAAACTAATGTAGTGTACAAAATCCCATGCAAGGACTGCACAAAGCACTATATAGGACAACCAGGAAGACAGCTAACGATCCGCATCCACGAACATCAACTATCCACGAAACGACACGACCAGCTATCCCTAGTAGCCACACACGCAGACGACAAGCAACATGAATTCGACTGGGACAACACTACCATTATAAGGCAAGCCAAACAAAGAACAGCCAGGGAATTCCTAGAAGCATGGCACTCATCCACAAACTCCATCAACAAACACATCGACCTGGACTCAATATACCGGTCACTACACAGGACAGCTAAAACTGACAACCGGAAGCGGCAGGGAGAGGCCACTATAAATGCCGGAGGAAACACCACAGAAGCGCTTCACAGGAGGCTCCTAAGCACTGAGGATGTCACCTAGACAGGGGATGAAACGTTTGCAACAAAAACTTCCAGCTCGGCGAACAGAACCACAACAATAACAGACCACTGTGAGGAAGAGATGTTATGTTACGGTATAAAACTCTCCACACTTCTGTCTCAAATACAGAATCAAAAGAAGGGCAGCACTACCCCAATCAGCAGAAGGGAAGATGCACAATCTAGAACCTGAAGACTGGATAGTGGTGAAAGACGTCAGGAGCAAATGCATGAGGGCGAAGAGTTGGCTGGGCCCGTTCCAAGGGCTCCCTACAACACAGACAGCTGTTAAGGTCGCCGAAAGAGCCACGTTGATACACGCCAGCCATTGCAAACGTGTAGGTGACCTTGAGGAGACATCGGACAACACGGGATCCAAATAAGTGTAAGTAATGATTAGAAGACTCATAGAAATATGGGGCTGCATGGCAGGACGAGTCTTGAAGGCAGGAGTGTCTGGGATACAACCGCAGACGGTAATCTTAACCAAGGATGTTAAGTTGACATTTACATGCCCGTTTGGTAACCAGGACGACTATAAATAAGGCAATAAATGTTTACGCAGAGATCCTTGTGTACCCAGTTACTGGCATTTTGTAGTATCCCCCACGGCTACAGGTACACCTGACACGGGATATCGGTTTCCTGTTATCAAAGAAGGAGGTGCCATGGCAAGGGTAATAATAACCAAGATTCAGGAGAGTGATGAGGAAGCCTGGTGGTGTGGAATAGATAGACCCTTCTCCGATATCTATAGATAGTTGAATATAGTGGTACAGCCTCGCACCCACCCCGCCCGAGATGCAGTGCAGAAGGTCCTCCAAGAAATAGTAGCTCCTGGACTCGAAAAGATGAATGTCCAATGACCCGCACTGCAGATGGGCGGAAAGGCCTTTTCCAATCTGACAGAAATAGAAGAAACAAAGAAACTGAATGTGCAGCTAAAATGATCACAAACGATAAAAGTAAAAGTGGATTCATTGAGAAAACCTACAGCGCCATATTTCACTTTCCGTGGAAGTCTACTGTTAAGGACTCAGTGTTCTCACTGCTGTAGCAATGGGGGATTTCCTCTGACCATTTATGTTGTTGACAACCTTTCCAAAGCAGGGAATGTTGTATGGAACTGTGCATTAATCGAGTATTGTCACAAACAGGATTCAGACTAGCATAAAACAAAGAAGTGCGAATCCTGGAAATCTGAATCAACAACAGGAATTGACAGAGAAACTCTGCAGGCCTGACAGCATCTGTGGAGACAAAGAGATTTAATGTTTCATATCACAGATTCAGGCTACTTATGCTTTATATTGTTTTATTGCCTGGGTAATTGTCAATTGCACTTCACGAAACAGCATGTCTACCCCAATCTCTCATTAGCTGACAGGCGTCATCCGTAAAAATGCAAAATTCCTTTATAAGCGGTAATGCTGTTGCTGTTGCCCTGAGTTGGTGAAAGGCTGGCCTTCATTACCTTTTCCTTCTCCTTTATGTCGATGAGCAGCCATGGTGAATGGAGAATTTCTGTTTGCCTCCCTTTGTCTCTCTGTGCCATCTCACTCTCTTGTACATTCTCTCACTCTCTGTCTGTCAATATCCCTCATTTTTCATTTCTCCTCTTGGAAAAGTGTTAAAATCGGAGTCTGGTCCGTGGCTTTCTCACCCCCCCCCCCCCCCCCCCCCCCCCCCGGCCAGAGTGTGCAGAACTGGGCTCACAGTCTCCAAGTAATGTCTGTGTTACTTAGGTCTGAGATCAGGTGACATTTGTTCACACAAAACGTTATGAGCTTTTACAATTCTAAATAGTATTCATAATAGACCAGAAAAAAACAGTTTCACTCCAATTATAGGATTTCTATGGTGCCATTGCCGTTTGCCTAAAATCAATGAATGGTGACAGCAGACAATGAGAGCCATTATCTCATTAGATGCGTTATTACTACACCATTGTCCTGCAAGTCTGCAGTGTCTCCTGCATCTCTTCATTATTCCCAAAAAACTTGAAAAGACGGACGGAGAATAATAGTAGAAGAGATAGACAAATCCTTGTCGAACAGAGTAAAAAGAACTCTGCGTTGAATTAGCAGGATAGAACATCGATTAATGGGTCCACATCAGGCGGTAGGGCTTGGTAGCACGAAATAACAACGGTCTGAGCTCAAACACAAGAAGCATGCTGATCCGTCACTTTCGCGATGTTGGATAAACAATACGGCTTTTACAAGAAGTTTAAACAATGAACTTTCAAAGTACAGAACATTTGACAGCATTTGACACCATTATCGCCTGATTATTACCATATGCTTTAACTGACGAAACCACATACACTGTTCTTCAAATCAATAAGGGCATTTAATGAAGTATTTGATCACAGTTAATCGGACCACCTTTATGTAATAAAGCTGCTCGATGAGAATTTATATCAACGTCCGCTCGTGCAGAAAAGAAGTTCACAGCTGGTGACTGTCCACTCAAAATGTACAGGAAGAGGTAATCTCTTCTTGCTTTGATTTCAAACTGTGCCTTCACCTCTTTAACCTGACGGAATAAACAGTATGCGTTCATCCTCTCGGGGCCCATTTACCGCCTGAATATGCACAGAGGGAAACTCATACGAAGAGACCAGCGTAATTGTGGTGAATCTACCTGGAGTGGTGTGTGAGTTGATGTTAACAGTGGGCAGTAAGGGCTAAACCATTAGCACTGACATTGATCCTTGTACCAACAGCTCCTCACTCACTTTCTGCCTCATGCATCCCAGTCATCATTGACTTTCAGTTTATCCTACTTTCCCTTCAAAACTTTACACTTGTTCCGGACCACTTTCGGGTGTCCACTTGGAAACTGCAGCTTTTTCAAACGAAATTCTGGAGAATACACGTCACTCTTTGGGATAGGCTTCACTGCCCAACCATAATTACTCAAAAGATTGAGATGGTAAGTTACTTTACTTCGTCCTCGAAGTGCTCAACACAGTGATACAGCCATGATGTCGATAGGGAGGAAGTTCCAAGAATTAAACCCAGCGACATTGAATGAACAGCGTGCTAGTTTCAGCTCAGAAAGGCGAGAGCCTTAGAGGGGATTTGCAGTGACAATTTATTCGTGTATGTGCTGCCATAGCTGCCAGAGGATGTGGTGGAGGCTCGTACAATTGCAACATTTAAGAGGCATTTGAAATGGTATATGAGTAGGAAGGGTTTGGAGGGAGATGGGCCGTGTGCTGGCAAGAGGGACCAAATTGGGTTTGGATTTCCGGTCAGCACGGACAGGTTTGAACGAAGGGTCTGTTTCCCTGCAGTACATCTCTATGACTCTAAGATTCCAGCAATCAATCACTGGATTCCTTCTGGCAGAACCGGGTCTGTGCTCTCTGTGGAAGCAGAAAATGGTTTTCATTCAGATTAGCCACAGGAAGAGAAATAAATCTTCATTTCCTGACTTGGAATTTTACCCAGGCCTGGGCGTTTCAAACCCAGACTCTGAAGCAGGGACTCCACTGAAGTTGACAATAACCCTTTCGACCTAACCTGTACAAACTCTTGTGCCTATTGTTCTTTGTCCCCACATTTTGAAGCACCGGTACTTGCCGTGGGTGGTGAAGGAGCTAACTACTGCCTCGCAGAAAAACCGTGGGGTCAGAGACCCGATCGATCTGTCATGCAGCGGGGATTGCATTGCTCAGAACAGACGTGTTTGCTGTGTGGGCCTGAAACCGAGCTCGATCACACACTGATACGGTGTAACAGGCAGTTGGGTCGGCTTCATTCGCACTCTGGGAAAATGACTGGATTCTAAATTCAGGGGAGCGAAGTGTCACTGATAGAAGGCTGAGAATTGGTTTGGGAACGCTATGAGTCATGACCGAATGGCGGGCAGACCAGATGGGCTGAAAGCTCTAACTGTCCTCTGATGCCTTCTGGTCTCTGGCCATTCAGTATCCAAGGAAATAGAAACAGAGTTAATCGTGCATTTCGAAGTCCTCCTCTCATAAGTCGGCGAGGTGAGAGATGAAACAGTTCTGCTATTAAATATTGAAACTGGGTGAATGTTTGGAGACGGAGTAATAAAAGAGAAACTGAGTATAAAGTTGAGAGTCAGGAGATATTCAATAAAAAGGTAGACGGAGATGGACATGGAGAAATAAGTGTCACTGGTCTTGAAGACTTAACTCGGTTTTCCATTCCAAGATTCTACCAGACCTGCTGAGATTTCACCGCAATTTATTTTGTTGGCACTGAAACAGAAGGGAGAAGTGTGATCCTGGACCAATCAGCTATGTCTGCTCTGTGGACGTTTGAATTCCCTGTTCGAACAAATCACTTCTGACCCACACGGAAACCTAACTATCCTGCATCACCTCCACCCCTGTTACAGACAGTAAGCTGTTCATTACGTAAACCCATGTGGGTACACAACAGCATAATTTACCGAGTGAATTGGGAAATTTTCAGGGAGAGTTCCATTCGGTTTCCATCAGAGCATTCTCATTCAGTTAATTCTATTGCAGCACCATTTGACATGCAGCTGTCACTGTCATGTGGCCATTCGCATTCGACGTCTCTGGTCATTTGAGTTTGGGCACTTTTGGAATGGAACCTCACGTTTTGGAAGGGACATCGTTTATAGCATATTCGGCTGAACTCATAACCATGTCTCTTGCACCTGCAGTACAGTGGAGACAGTTTTCACTCAAAAACCAAGGGATGATCAAAAACGGAGGAAAAAATGTGCCAACATAACCTGCCTCAGCAAGCGAATTCGCTCTTGCAACATTAATGGAGTGCGGCCAACCTATTAAGAAACAACAGCGCCCTGCATGGGTCTCGACCCCACAACATTGAGATAAAAGTTCTCAAGCTCTACCGACTGAGCTAACCAGGACAGGGTTGGTGTTGGTTAATTTTTCATTTCGTACTGAGTTTAATTCAGCTGACACGGCAATTTTCAAAAATCTCGTTCATTCCTCCCCATTGCAAACAACATGATTCAAGTCTTTCAATTCTCAGATTTATTCCTTCAGATCATTACAATCCATTTAGGCCTTGCCCCGGGATTTACTATTCTCTGTTAATATTTTCATATTTTGACCCTGATCCTTAGGTCGCCGAACTGATTCCTAGACACTCTGGCAGACTGCAAATCAATCGGGAAAATGCCTCAGGAAACCAAATCATTTCTGATTAGAGTGTAGGGAATCCCATCTGCTGAAGAGACAGAGTCCTCACCATCAACACTTTCTTTGTTCTGCCTGCCTACAAAGTTTACCACTTCTAATATTCGAGACAGGAATTCTGATTATAAAATGTTTTAAAAACAGGAACAATCTTCTGAAGCCATTTCCAATTTGAATTAGAATTTTTTACCCTTTCACACGGTAACAGCCGTTCCTGAGGAAGGAGTTTCCATTAGGTGTGTCCCAGGGCTGGGCAGGAAGCCGCTGAATGAAACTGTAGTGGCCCCTATCTGTTGGCAGCGGGGGAGAGAGTGGGGTCACATTCTGCTGCACGTGACCGTTTCACTCACTGCGGACTCAGGGTCAATCATGGATGCGTTCTCGTGGTTGTACTGTCAGTACATGGTCGGTCTCAATACTTAGAGTCATAGAGTCATAGAGATGTACAGCTCTGTGCTCTTTTTGGGCTAGGAGAACCAACATTTCAGCCAAATGCACTTACCATTTGAGACACAGCAACTGGTAGCAAAATTGTGCGTGTACACATCCAAACGCACAGTGCTCGAGAGGATGTGGACAGCAATAGTTCTCATTATTTTAAGAATCAGTTGCTCATGTTCCCATGTTTATCGCAGAGAGGGTGAGAGATCCGAGGAGTAACAAACACACCCATAAAGCAATATCAGGACCTGTGTAGTTCTGTCATAAAAAGCTGCCTGCTGTTGTTCTATTGCAAAGTTGGATTTCAAACCCACGACGCAATAGAGACTGGACCCTAAACCCAGCACATTAAACCTCTCTGGATTAGTGGTGCTGGAAGAACACAGCAGTTCAGGCAGTATCCGAGGAGCAGTAAAATCGACGTTTCAGGCAAAAGCCCTTCATCAGGAATACAGGGTTTCGCCCGAAACGTCGATTTTACTGCTCCTCGGATGCTGCCTGAACTGCTGCGCTCTTCCAGCACCACTAATCCTCAATCTTGTCTCCAGCATTTGCATTCATTGTTTTTACCGACATTAAACCACTCGGCGACGCTCCCTGACGATAATTAAGCGCCAAACCTGTCAAGACTAATGTTTCAGCATCGCTTCACTTCAGGCAATTTCCCCTGGCACTTTTTATGAATACCTTCGCATAATTAAAAAAAATATTTACAACGATTTGAAAGGTTTGCACGGTGTGGACATTAGTGAGAAGCTGAATATTCTTCGACAGTTTTCCCCGGAGGTTCCGGCCTGAGTGATGTCCTTGGAAAAGTTTACAAAATCATGATGTAGTCGAGCAGAGAACATAGTCAATCTATACTTTTTCAGAAGTCACGTGAGTTTAAAGCGAGATAGCATAGGTTTAATGTGAGAGCAGTACAATTTGAAAGGGATGTGAGCGACACTTGTTTTTAACACAGACATTTTTGTGCGTGTGGAATAAATTGCCACATTTAGTGGCAGAGTTTGGTGCACTCACAACACTTCAAAGGCATCTAAATGGGTATGCAGACAGGAAGTGTTCGGAGAGATAAGGGACAAATATTGGCAAATATGTTTAGATTAGTTACGGTCATCTGTTCAGCAGGTGCAAGTTGGATAGGAAGGTTTGCTTCCGTGCTCGGCAATTCTGTGACACTCCAGTACCTGACAACAGTTTGAATAGACCACTTGTAAAAACGCATGCTGTTTGTTACTAAGTCAGCGTGTTTGAATTTTATTTTTTCTTGAGGCGTAATGTTTTGAAATGACACAGAGAGGAATGTTTTCCAGACATTTACAGACAATGACCATTCTCCTTGATACATTCCCAAGTTCTCCATCAAATAATTTCGTTGACTAAAAAAAACCTCACAAATCGTGTTATCCCCTCAACTCTCCAGTGAATCCAAAACTGACAGCTCTTAACGTGGACCAGGTGCAAAACTCAAAAGGCAGAATCATTATCAGACACACAAACTCATTACTTCTGTCTGTGAGGCAGTGCGAGACGTGTATGTCCAGAACTGCTCACACAAAGAGCACCGAAGGAATTCCAAACGGAGCTTCCCGACATTCTGGAGATTTAGTGCATTGCCAAATAACAGAAAGTGCTCAAGTAACATAAAACAAAACAGAAAAATGTACCATGCAAAGTGAATATTACCAATTATATTCTCGATTAAATTAGGTCAACAATGCGCTGGTGCCTCCATCTGATCGAGCGAGCCAATCTCCAGGCTCCCTCACCAGGACAGTAATGAAGGAAATGAGAGAAATATAACAAAGTTTCACGTTGCGATTGCCCAACTTTTAGACACAACAACAAAAAACGAGGGAGCAGATTTAGTGCAGGATCTGGCTTCACAACAGCGGTGAAATAACGACGTCCACTCACTTTTAGGGAAAGCTGTGAACAGCTCACATTGTCCAGAATATGAATACACAGCGCGGGCTGTTAAGTTCCCATATTCTACTGCTGCCCCGACATTCATACGAAAATGTACCTTTCAAAAAGAGCGTTTGTAGCTGTGGAATGACAGTGGCAGCTGTTTCCCCTCGCTCTTACTGCCGCCCTTGGTAGTGTAGGGGCTGGTATTCTCATCTTACACGCGGGAGTTGAGTGTGCAATTCTCTGTTGCTCTGTTGTGGAAAAGCGGAGTGTTTTGGAGCAGAAAGATGTGAAGTTCGGATGCTTCTGGAGTTCTTGTTGAAAAGTTCGGTGACTCGAGGAAGATGGATTGCAGACTTTTCCTCACCTGTCTGGGTGACATTCTCAGCGCCACAGAGGTTCCTGTGAAGCGCTGCTCTCATGTTTTGGTACGAATTCATTTGGTTTCATTCCCGCTGCTTCCGTTTGTTGGGATTGCAGATTGGGTCCAACGGATGGAATCCGTAGATGAGTGCCCTGCTTCCAGGAATTGTCTGGCTGTCTTCTGCTTGCCCTGTCCTATTATTATTGTGCTATTCTAGTCGAATGTGTGGCCCTTGCCGTTTGTACGTATTGCTACTGGGGACTGCTGGACTGACGCCCACACAAATTCTTTACCAAGAACCAATATCCACACACCTTCATTCGCAGATGCATGGCACACAAAGTTCGCAGCGAGGATATGCTTTGATGTAATTTTTAAATCATGCTTCCCTGTATTAAAAACAAATTCTGGAAAACGATATCCAGACTCCTCCGAACACTCGGACTTATGACAGCACAGAAACCGAGAACCTCACTCAGACAACAACTCACGAGAAAACAAGGCCCAATCCGCATCATGTGCAGGTCAAACGTGGTTGACGAGATTCCACGCTGGGACTGCACGAAACACGACATAGGAGGAAGAGGCTGACAACTAGAGAGCTGCATTCATAATTTCATCTGGACTGTAAACGCCTCGGACAGCTGTTCCTTGCAGTTATGCGCAGAATATTGAATGTCTCTGATTCCAGGGCTTGGAACTCGGATGATATGACCGTCTGCAACACTGGTTACTTCCTTGTGTGAGGTAACTCCTGATGAAACATACGTAACACTCTATTGCTCATTGAGAAATATATCCAAAATAGGAGCTCATAGCAACATTTCTGTTGTCTTTCTGGTGCTGTCTCTGACATGCCCTGTGGCACTGCACTTATTCTGTGTATCCTGAGGGTTCGGCACATGCTTCCACGATCGTATTATGGGCAGTAATCTGCATTTTCGCTTCAATAATGTGTGTGTGAACCGGAGGTCCACCATTCTCGATTCTATTTTTCTCTTCTTATGCGCAACTGCAATACATTAAAGGATCAATTAATATTGTAAAATGATATACAGAGGCCTGTGAAATATCGAAGTTTTAATGACATTTATGCAATGGTTAGAGATTACCTTGATTCAGGAAATAAGGATGTAAAGTCTGTTTGGCTGGAGTTGAGGAACAGTGAGGAATGAACTCACAAGCATGTGTAGTTTACAAGCCCAATCGCAGTAACCACAAAGCGAAATAAATCGTACAAGGAAAAAATATTGTGTGTGAGTGACAAAAATGGCAATAGTCATGCGTGATCTTAACTTCCCATCTAAAACTCTCGGTTCCATTGTAAAAATGTTTGGAGAACCATAATCAAAAACATCCCACATGTCCCATAAAACATTACGAGGGATATCTTGGTAATTGATTACTCTACTGGTGACTTAATTTTCCTATTTTCTTGGAAACCATCTCTTTAATTGTGAGCATCAGAAAAGGCTTTCTTTTGCCACCAAGAAATAAATATGTTCGTTTCATGTATAAGAACACTGAGACTCCTCTGCACTGCACATCTTTTGTGTTTCTATCGATTTTAATAGGAGCGTGCCTTTTGATTCTTCCCAACAAAGTATATGACCTCGCATCCCTTACATGAAACTGCATCTGCCAAGAATACTCCAATTGTTGGCGGGAATCCTGAGGAACAGAATGTACATGTATTTGGAAAGACAAGGACTGATTCGGGACAGTTAACATGGCTTTGTGCGTGGGAAATCATGTCTCACAAACTTGATTGAGTTTTTTGAGGAAGTAACAAAGAAGATTGATGAGGGCAGAGCAGTAAATGTGATCTATATGGACTTCAGTAAGGCGATCAACAATGTTCCCCATGGGAGACTGATTGGCAAGGTTAGATCTCATGTAACAGCAGTGGACCTAACACCGACCCTTGTGGTACGCCGCCAGTACATGGACACCAAGAAGAAAATGTTCCATTAACTACAACACTGTTTTCTATTGGCAAGCCAATTACTGATCAAAGCTGCAATCTCTCCCACAATTCCATTCCACAGCATTTTGTATAATAGCCTATTGTGGGGAACCTTATCGAACAACGTTCTGAAACCCATATACACCACATCAATCGGTTTACTGTAATCTCCCTGTTTGGTCACTTTGTCAAAAAAGTCAATAAGATTCGTTAGGCAAGGCCGACCCATCACAAAACCGTGCTGACTGTCCCTGATCAGATTATTCTTTTCCAGATGGTCATAAATCCTATCCATAATAATCTTTTCCAACACGTTGCCAACAACTGCAGTGAGACTCACTGGTCTGTAATTACCAGGGTTGTCTCTACGACACTTTTTGAACACGGGAACAACGTATGCTATGCTCCATTCCACAGGCACTATTCCTGTAGATAACGATGATTTGACGATCGATGCCAAAGGCTCATCAATCTCTTCCCTTGCTTCCCAGAGGATACTAGGACAGATCCCATCCAGCCCAGGGGACTTGTCTGTTATCACACTCTGCAGTATTTCTATCACCTAAACCTTGTGAACCTCAATCTCTAGTACTCTGGACGCAAGTATCTCAGTATCTTCCACGCCAACATTTTCATTTTCTATAGCGAACACTGTCGAAAAATATTTACTTAGCGCTTCCCCTATCGCCTCTGACTCCACACACAACTTCCCATTATTATCCTTGATTGTCCCAAATTTAACTCTCGTCATTCTTTTAATCCTGACATACCTATGGAAACCTTAGGGTTAACCCTGATCCTATCTGCCAACAACTTCACATGTCTCCTCCTGGCTCTTCTCAGCTCTCTGTGTAGAACTTTCCTGATATCGTTGGAACCCTCGAGCGCTCTAACTGAGTTTTCACATTTTGTCCTAACATAAGACTTCTTGTTTTTCTTGACCAGGGATTCCACTTCCTTCGTAAACCACGGCTCACGCGTTCTATATCTTCCTCCCTGCCTGACAGGTACATACTTATCTAGGACACACAGGAGCTTTTCCTTGAATAAGCTCCACATTTTAATGTGCTCACCCCCTGCAGTTTCCTACCCCATTCTACGCTTCCTAAATCTTACCTAATCTTCCTAAATCTTGGGACTTGTGCCTCACAACACACTTCACATTCAACGAACAGATATACGAACAAATCAACGGAACACCCATGGGCTCACCGATCTCGGAACTCATAGCAGAAGCAGTAATGCAAAGGTTAGAGCAGTCTTACCGCAAATTCAACCCAAACACTGGTTCAGATACGTGGATGACACCTTTGTTATCATTAAAAACACGGAAATAGAGAAAACACACAGGATCATCAACTCCACACTCACAGGAATCCGATTCACCAGAGAGGAAGAAAAGGGCAATCAACTCCCATTCCAAGACGTGATGGTACAGAGAACACCTAACGGAGAATTCACCACAAAGGTACACAGGAAAGCCACACACACAGACCAAGTCCTGAATTATGAGAGCAACCACCCCAACATACACAAACGAAGTTGCGTCAAGACACTATTCAAAAGGCGCACAACACACTGCAGCACACCAGAACTGCAAAAAGAGGAGGAGGAACACCTATACAAGGTATTCGCCGAAAACGGATATCCTCGCAATTTTATCAACAGATGCCTAAGGGATAGACCACGGAATGAGGACATGCCACAACCCAAAGGACTAGCCATACTACCACACATCAAGAACATCTCCGAACTGACAGCCAGACTACTGCGACCACTTGGACTCTTAACAGCACACAAACCAACAGCCACACTCAGACAACAGCTTACCAGAACTAAGGACCCGATACCCAACATGAGCAAAACTAATGTAGTATATAAAATCCCATGCAAGGACTGCACAAAACAATATATAGGACAAACAGAAGACAGCTAACGATCCGCATACATGAACATCAACTAGCCACGAAACGAAGCGACCAACTATGCGTAGTCAACACACACAGACGACAAGCAACATGAATTCGAGTGGGACAACACTACTATTATAGGGCAAGCCAAACAAAGAACAGCCAGGGAATTCCCAGAAGCATGGCACTCATCCACAAACTCCATCAACAAACACATGGACTTGGACCCAATATACCAGCCACTGCAGCGGAGAGCTGAAACTGACAACAGGAAGCGGAAAGGACAGGCCACTATAAATGCCGCAGGAAACACCACAGAAGCGCTTCACAGGAGGCTCCCAAGCACTGAGGATGCCACCTAGACAGGGGACGAAACGTTTCCAACAAAAACTTCCAGCTCGGCGAACAGAAACACATCATTGTCTTGAGTGTTCCAGAGTTTTTCATTGTCCCAGAGTCCAGATGAAGTTTGCATTCCTCACGTACGTGAGTGAGAATGATTTCAATGTCTCAGATCAGTTCCTGTCCCGATAACATCAGAGTCAATGTCCCGTCCTCTACTCGTCCGGCAGTTCACACTTCTTCATTCTCCTCTGATTCCATTTCCCAAAGAGTTTCTCAAGATTTACAAAGCTGGAGCCTAAATTATATGGTTTGCTTCCGAAACATTTTTTCAACTGCCAACTGACAATATTTTCACAGTATCTCTTCACAATCCTTTGGCTTGCACCATGTCCAGGGATGAGAAGCCCCGTTTGGTGGAGAGATTCCCGAGGCTGATGAGTTTCACTTTGGAACAAAGATGGTTAAGTGGCGATTTCCTGCGGTTGTTTCTAATGATGGGAGAGGGAGCGGTGGGGAATGAGCACTTTGACGAGCAGGAGGAAGTGTTGCCACTGACCCGAGTCAGAGAACAGTGGACAGGGATTAAAGGAGGCTCATGAAAAGCAGCACTTCTGCTCAGGACGTTCAATAACAGCTGCAGAAACCCGATGTGTCGAGCAGTGTATCTGGAAAGAGAAACAGAGATAATGTTTTAAATATGGAACATTTCTGATGAAGAACTCGAGTTTCCCAAGTCTAATCAAATTACCGGCCTGGTTCACAAAATAGTTTTTCTGAACTTCGAGCGAAAATTGTACCAGCAGGAAAGCATTCATAACGTAGTCAGCAGGATTCGAACCTCCGTGGGGAAACTCCAATGGATTTCTAATCCATCGCCATAACCACTCGGCCATGACTACAGACAGCTCAGGTCCGTTGAGCATTGACCAAATCAGCCGTGATCTCATTGAAAGCGACCGTTGACTTGATGAGCTGAATGCTTCCATCTCCTTTCATACCTTTGCTGTCATTTGTAAGGTGCGAGACACCAATGTAAAAGAAGAAAAGCACAAAGGTAGGAAAAGATTTTGCAGCCAAACTGAGTCAAATTATTTATTGAAAGGAAAATCACACTTGGCAATTTGCTAGATCTCTTTGCGAACATGACCAGCAGAGGTAAGCAATGGAGCTATTGATCTGAGTATTCTTAGATCTGAAGCAAACAAAGGTTAGTGACATATTCATTTCATTTTCTGGCGAACGAAATGTTCTTTCCTGATGGTTACAATGAAAGAGATGGTTCCCAACAAAAGACAAACATTAATTCGCATGTAGATATATTTCAATGTGACACGTTTCATTTTCAGTCCCTAATTACCCCAGAGATGGAGGGGGTGAATTACTTTTCTTCACGCTTCAACGCCTCAGCGTGGAGGTACAGACATGAAACCGCTAGAGATGGAGTTCTTGCATTGGGAACCAGCGACACTGAAGGAACAATGTAAAAGTGAGGACTATAGATGCTGGAAACCTGATTTTAGATCAGAGTGATGCTGGAAAAGCACAACAGGTCAGGCAGCATCCGAGGAGCAGGAAAGTCGACGTTTCTGTTGCCAGTCTTGCTGCGTTCCGCAAACAATCTTCGTTTTTGTCTCAGATTTCCAGCTACTGCAGCTATTTGTTTTATGTTAACCTTCATAATGTTTTGAACAAAACCAATGACCTGCCAGCATCGGAAAATCGGCAGAAGTACTGGTACACCGATATGTTTGCTGAACAATACAACCATTCCATGAGCGGGAATACGATCCGGGCCACGGTGCTGAGAGTACTGAATCCTCACAAGTCAATCCTCACACGAACATTTTCGTTGCAGATTATTTTCAACTTGTCTTCGAAGATTTACAAAGTGGGGAAAGGCCATTCTGCCCTTTGTGCATTGCGGCTAATCAGAGAGCCATCTATTCTAGTCGCAGTTTCCAACTTTGGCCCAAAGTCTGGCCATGGTGTCATGCAGAAACTCAGCGAGTTCACTCAGACATTTTTGTGTGTGCAGAATGATTTGCCACATTTAAGGCAAATTCAATGGCATCCCGAATGGTTATATACACAGGAAGCGTTCGGAGAGATAAGGAACACATTTTGGCAAATATGGTTCGATTAATTTCGGTTATCTGTTCAGCAGGGACATGTTCGATAGTAGGGTATTTTTCCGTGCTCGACATCGTTGATGTGCTCCCGCAGCTGACACCACTTTTAATGGACCATTTGCAAAAAAATGCACTCTGTTTGTTAGGCAGTAAGCGCGTTTGCCTTTCTTTCTGGAGGGTGGATGGGACGAGTTGACCCAGCGATGAGGGTCTTTCCGGACTTTTGCTGCCAATGACCATTCGTTTGGCACCTTCCCAACTTTGCCATCAAAGAGTTTGGCTGAAGAATAATACCGCACGGATAATGTTACCCCCCTCAGCTCTCCAACGAATCCAGAAACTGACAGCTCTTCATGTGGAACAGAAGCAAAACAGAAAGGGTGGACCATTGTCAGACACACCGAAGCATGCATGCTGCCTTTGTTACAGTGCAATCCGATTATGTCATGAACTGCTCAGAGAAACAGCAGCGAGGCAATTCAGGACATATTGGAGATTTAGTGCATTGCCAAGTCACAGGAAGTGCTCAACAAACATAAAACAAAATGGAACAGCAATAATCCATGAAAAATGAAGTTTACCAGTTGCACTCGTGATGAAATTAGGTCAACAATGCGCTGATGACTCCATCTGATCGAGAGGACTAATCACCAGCCCCTTTCACCAGGACAGTAATGAAGGAAATGCGAGAAATACAAAAAAACATTTCTCATCGCGATTGCCAACCTTTTCGCCAATGCAACAACAAAAACGGCGCGCAGATACAATGCAGAATCTGGTTTCGTATCAGCAATGAAATAGTAATATCCATTCACTTTCAGTGAAAACGGTGAACAAAGGAAATTGTCTGAAATATGAACACCCTGCGCAGGCTGCTTGGTTCCCCGATTATACTGCTGCACAGACTTTCATATTTAAAGGTACCTTTCAAAGAGAGTGTTTGTGGCTGTCCATATGACAATGGAAATTGTTGCCCTCGCTCTCACTGCCATTATTGATCGTGTTGGGTTTGGCATCCTTACCTTGTACGCGGGAGTTCAGTGTACAATTCTCTGCTGTGAAAAATCGGAGTGCTTTGGAGCAGAAAGATGCGAAGCTCGTGTGCTTCATGGAGATGTTGTTGTAATGTTTTGCGGTGCTGGGAAGTGGGATCCTCACAGTTCTGGGTAACATCCTCAGGGTTGCAGAGCCTGTTGTGAAGCCTACTGTCCTCTGGCGGTTGGAATTGATTTAGTTTCAGTGCCGCTGGGTCCAGTTGTTGGTGTTGCAGATTGGATCCTGATCAATGTGTTTATTGATGGAATCCATGGATGGGTGCCCTGCTTCTAGAAAATCTCTGGCTGCCTTCTGATTGCCATGTTCTATTACTGTTGTGCTGCTCTCGAGGATGCTTGCTGTCTGTACGTATAGCTACCCGGGACAGCTGGCCGTGGCAATTAGTGACGGCCACACAAATTATTTGCCAAGAATATGTATCCCACAACTGCATTCCCAGATGTCTGGCACACTAACTTGTCAACTAAGATATGCCATAAAGCAATTGAAACACCTTGCTTCCCTTTAATAAAATAAATTCCTGGAAACTGATTGCCAGACTCCTCTGAACACACGGATTTAGGACAGCACATAAACCAACAGCCTCGCTGAGGGAAGGCTCACCAGAAAACAATATCTAATGCCCATCTTGTGCAGGACAAATGTGGTTGTCAAGATTCCACGCAGGGACTGCACGAAACACTATATCGGAGAAACAGTCGGACAACTAGCGAGCTGCAATCATGAACTTCAGCCAGCCCGTATACGCCACGGGCAGATGTTCTTGTAGTTGTATGAGTGTTTCTGATTCAGGGGCTTGTACCGTCTGTAGAACTGGTTAATTCCTTGTGTTGTAACTACTGTTAGAACATATGTAAAACTCGATTGCTCATTGAGATGTACATCCAAAATATTAGCCGAGAGAAGTATTTTGGTGGTTTTTCTGGTGCTGTTCCTGTCATACCCTATGGAACTGGACTTATTGTGTGCTTCCTGACGATTCGGTGCATGCTTCCGTGATCGTATTTTGGGAAGAAACCTGCGTTTTAGATTCAATAGCGTGCGTTTGCAAACCTGGTACACCTCCCTGTATTTTGTTATCTCTTATTGTGTGCAATTGCAACACGGCAAATTATTAATTTACATTGGAAGGTGACAAACGGAGGCGGGTGAAATGCCAAGGTATTAGTGACATTTATTAATTGGTTGCATATTACTTTGATTCAGGAGATAAGGATGTAAAACGTGTTTGTGTAGAAATGAGGACCAGTGAGGAAAGAAGTCATCCGCAGGGGTAGTTTACAAGTGCACTCGCAGTAACCACTACGTACGAGAAAAAAATACTACATGTGAGTGATAAAAGATGGCAACAGTTACGGGTGATCTTAGTTTCCAATCTCCCACTCACGGTTCAATGGTAAAAAAAAGGTTTGGATGACAATAATCAATAAATCATATCTGTCCCAGAGAACAACGCGAGCCATATTTTGGTCATCGATGAGTTTACAGCTGACTTTGTCTCTGTCTTTTCTTGGAAACCATCTCCTTTGTTGTGACCATCAGGAAAGATATTACTTTTGACATAAAGAAAATGAAGATTATGTCACTAATCTTTGTTTGTTTCATGCCCAAGTACAGTCAGACAACCTTGATCAACTCTGCTAGTCATGCTAGCAAAGAAATCTGGAAACATGCCAAGTGTGATTTTTCGCTCAATAAATAATTTTGATTCAGTTTGATTGAAACCACCTCTCCCTAAAGTTGAGATTTTCTTCTTTTAAAATGGTGTCCGGTATCTTCCAAATGACGGCAAAGATATGAGAGCAGATGGAAGCAATTTAGCCTATCAAGTCTGCGACAACATTCAATGAGATCATGGCTGATTTGGTTAATTCTCAACCCTCGTTTTTATCCTCATTTCCGTAATGCTCCATGTCTGTCTATCACAGCCTTGAATACACCTCGCCTTCACAGCCCTCTGTTGTTAGGAAACCCACAGATTTGCTACCCTCTGAAAGAGTGAATATCCTCCTTATCATTTTCTTAAATGTTTGATCCCTTCAGCTGTGAGAACGCATTCTCGTCCCAATTTCTCGGGGGTGGACATCAGAGCAGAATAAGCTCCTGAAGGTAGGTCTGCACTCTCCAGTGCAGTTCCATGTATTTGAAACATTTTCATATTTTGACCTCTGATTAAAAATAGTAGACCTAATATGCACATCAGATTTGCCAGTGGTGAATCTTTTCAAGAAGACTTCAATGAGCGTAATTCTACTGGCAGTGAATAGGGCTAGACAAATTAGATTACTTACAGTGGGGAAACAGGCCCTTCGGGCTAACAAGTCCACACCGCCGCGCCAAAGCACAACCCACCCATACCCCTACATTTACCCCTTACTTAACACTACGAGCAATTTAGCGTGGCCAATTCGCCTGACCTGACCTGCACATCTTTGGACTGTGGGAGGAAACCGGAGCACCCGGAGGAAACACACGCAGACACGGGGAAAGCGTGCAAACTCCACACAGTCAGTCGCCTGAGGCGGCAATTGAACGCGGGTTTCTGGCGCTGTCAGCCAGCAGTGTTAACCACTGTGCCACCGTGCCGCCCTAATGCAAGGACATTTTTCTTTCGCGATCCAGTGCTGTGTTTATTCAACTCTCTGCGCATGAAAATGGATCATACCCATCCACTTTATCTCTCATTAATATGTGTGCAATTCAAATTGATGCGGCCATGACTACACGTGCGCAATGCTGTCTTAGTGTGTCTTATGTAATGGAAAGTTCCAACCTGAAACACCAGGATTTGGCTTTTCTTGGCACCCCAGCATCCTCCTCCTTTCGAAAGCAAGAGAGTCTGATAGCGAATACTGGGGTACCAGGAAAAGCCAAATCCTGGTGTTTCAGGTTGGAACTTTCCGTTGCATAAGACATACTAAGACAGCATTGCACGCGTGTCGTCATGGCCGCGTGATACAGGTGATGGATTAGAAATCCATTGGGGCTTCCCTCCGCAGGTTCGAATTCTGCTGGCTCCGTTTTCAGTGATGTCATGCAGGACGAGTTTTCACTCACAGTTCAGAAATCTCGTCTCAACATACAAGACCAGTCAGTTGATTAGACTTAGCAAACTCAAGTTATTAATCAAAAATGCAACACACTTAAAATACTATCTCCGTTTCTCTTTTCATACTTCCTGCCAGACCCATTGAGATTTTGCAGTATTCTTTGAATGTACTGTGCAGAAGTGCTGTTTTTGAATAGATTCCTTTTACCGCAGTCCTCCTATCACTAACTCTGGTCACTGGCAACACTTCCCCACGCTCGTCGAAGAGCCAATCCCCACCACTAATTTTCCCATCATTATAAATTGCCGCAGGAAATTGCTGACAAACCATCTTTGCTCCAAAGCGAAACTCACCAACATCGGGAATCCCTCCACAAAACGGGACTTCTCATCCCTGGACATGGTGAAATACAGACGATTGTGAACAGAATTTGGGAAAATATTGTCACTTGTCAGGTGAAAAAGTGTTAAGAAGGCAAAACACGTCACCCAGTCTCCAGCTTTGTGAATCTTCAGAAACTCTTTGGGAAAAGGACTCAGAGGAGAATGAAGAAGGGTGAATTGTCAGACTGATCGGAATCAGTCAGGACAACTTTCCGTTCTTTAAGAGGACGGGACATTGATTCTGATGTTCTCAGGACAAGAACTGATTGGAGACATTGAAGTAATTCTCGGTCCTGTACATGAGGAATACAAACCTTGTATGGACACTGGGACAATGAAAATACTCGATACCACACAAGATACTGAGAGGTTCGAAGAGAGATGTTCCCGATTGGAGCAGAGCTGGTTCTCAGTGACATGGGTGTGTCTATCGTGGATGGGATCAGACTGTTCCCATGTCGCCATTATGAATGTCCCAGTCCTTATTTCGGAAAAGTAAAACTGGTAGAGGACAGTTGTCGTTCTGGGAATGGCAGTCTGAAGTGGTAGGTCAATCACAGACTGCTTTCGAGGATCGTCCAAGGTGTTAGGTTGGAAGTATCAGCTCATTCGACTGTTAACTGAAATGTTACTGGTTCAATAGCCCCAGGGCGACAGCGATTGATGTTCATAATGCATCTGTTTTCTGTGCAGCACCGTTTCATGTTTCTAATGGGGTCAGGAAAATGTTTTCCAAACAGAAACCTTTGGTATGACGAACGATTAAAAAAAAGTTTCTGCATTGCTTTAATGGTTAATGTAAAGAACTGTGCATTCTGGGAATCTGAAGCAAAGACAGAAACTGCTGTCGAAACTAACCAGTTTGGCAGTGCCTGTGGGAGATTACCGAGTTCTGATGAAGTTTTGAAATATTTGTCTCTAATTCTCTCTGAATAGACGCTGTAAGATCTGCTGAGATTCTCTTGGTATTTCTGTTCGTGGTTTTAACTGAATGCCTATTCCATTTATAAGGATGATACAACCAAACCCACCACAAACCAAGATTAAGAAATAACACCTCTGCATCTCACTTCACTGCAAGCCCAAGAATAATTACATGATACTGCACTTCTCCAGCTTCCACTCTAAATATATTAAAGATGCCATACCGTAAGGACAAGCGCTTCACCTGCACAGGAACCGCTCAGATGAGGAATAATGCGATAGACACCTAAAGATTTTGAAATATATCCTCATGATGATGGGGTACATGTTGAACTGATTGATCGCCAATTCCGGTGTGCCACAGTGAAAATCTGCTGTGAACTCGTCAGAAGACAGACAGAGGATGCGACTAATAGAGTATCTTTCATGGTGAGTACTTTCCTGGAGTTCAGCACGTTCTTCACAGGATTCAGCATGTCACCGATGATGATGAGCATCTCACTAAGAACATCCCCATGGCTTCAATTCTCACCTTCAAACACCCAGCAAAATTATAACATACGACCGTTTACAGTAAACTACTCAGCCTTCACATAGCATTCACCACAACACCACAGCACCATGCCTTCGCAACCTTTGCAAGACATGGACACTACCATTACCCGTTGGTTACACCACCCACCACGTACACGACAGATACTCATGTGACTCAAGCAATGTTGTTTGTCACATATGCAGCAGGCAATGATACAACAAGATACCACAAGATACTCAGTAATGGTATATTGGCGAGACCATGCAGATGGTGTGCCAATGGATGAATGGTAACGGCATAACAATTGCCAGACAGGATTATTCACACCCAGTCGGGGAAGAGTTCAGCAATCAAGGACATTTGGTTTTCAATCTTCGACTAACTGTCGGCCAAGGCGGCTTTCGAGGTACACAACAACGCAAAATCGACAAACAGAATTGGATCGCCAACTGCCTTCGTTGTGGTGATGCCATCAACCATGATACTCGGTTACTGTCACACCACATGTGACCCACCACACTGTTCTGTATCTGTGAAATCTTCCTTATTGTTCTGTTTTCACACCATCACCGTGACAAGTTGTTATTGTCTCTCTACCTTAATCACTTTGTTCAATATTGGCTAACTGATAATTTGGGTCAGTCTCGCGGCATGTCACTCTAGGCAAATAAAATTCAGAAGAACTGGGAATTTATTAAACCAGGAGCAAGGGCAAGGGTTACTGGGCGGGGTGGGGGAACGGGACTGGGGCATCGTGGCGAAGGGGGCAGGTGTTTCGCTGCTCTGGGGACATCTGTGGAGGAACATGAGAGTTAATGTTTCGGAGCTGGTGTCCCTTCCTCTGGTGATTTGTTGTGGAGCGGTTTTCCAGTTGCTTCTGTTTCTGTTCCATGTCATTCCAGTGCCTTCATTTGTCTCCAGTACGACTTTATTTTAACGGTTTGTAATTATCTCTCTGCCTCACTTTGTTGGATCATAGGTCAACCATTCTGTTGGCACTCAGTTATTGACACATCATTCACACTGTCGGACACTCTTGTTCACTTGCAGAGACTAAGTCTTTGACACTCCGCTCCCACAATTTGCCTGATATTTTGATCTGTCTGCCCTTGATCTCTCTTCCCTTAAATTCAGTGTTCTGTGTTATTCCCTCCCATTTCACCTAACGAAAGGGCTCTGGTCCGAAATCTTGTTATTTCATATAAACATGTGCATCTATAACCTGGTGTGATTTCTGAATTGGTCCATCGCAGTCCAAAACCGCAACCTCCAAAGCAGGTACACGGAAATACCACTACACGCACTTTCCCCTCCACACTATGTTCAAGCTCATTTACTCCTGTTGCCGCATGTAATTCTGAACTTGTTGTTGTTCGTGATGAAATCTTAAGGTTCAAGCGGTTCTCTTGCAATGTATGTACTTTGGAATGTGGTTTAATTTCAAAGAAAAACATACTTCAAGGGACGATATATGCTTCAAAGCTTTGCCTGAGTTGTTTAAATGTCATTTATCTTGAACCCAGTGAGCTGACGGAAGAATAAACGTGCTTTGCACTTCTACCACACGGTGCCAGGGACCCAGTTCAATTCCAGCCTGTGACGACTGTCTGTATGGTGCTTGTACTCCTCCCATGTGTGCGTGAGTTTTCGTTCCACATTATGAAAGCTGTGTAGTTTCGGTGGATTGCCAAATGGAAAATTACCCAACTTGTCCATGTATGTGGACTTCAGGTTATTTCGCTGTGAGAAACTGGAAGGGGATCGATTAGGAAGTGGTTTTTGTTGGGATAATCTTCACTGCTTTGGTGTGGGCTTGATAGACCGAACGGCCTACTTCCACACAATTGGGATTTTACGAAAATTATTGCGATCGTGCGATTTTCCAGACAGTCCGAAAGATAAATAATGTTTCTAGGTATCGTTTTGAATGTCTGCAAACGATATTCCAATTCTCACACAGGAACTACACCTCGAAGTCTGCACTTACGCAATTTAAAGTTATGCATTCAGTGTTCACGCTTCGGAAATCACAGCTTTTTACCATTAAGATCAAATCTTGTGTTTCTTAATCTATATCATAAACAGTCGAAATAGTCTCATTTATCTACATTTAATGAATGTACTTCAAGCTGATTGGAATGATTACTTCTCAGATTCTGGTTCATTTTGATCGTGGATAGGTAGATGATAACCACTCTTCCCATCAGCCCAACTGGATTTGCAAGGCATCGATGGCATCGATCACCAACGCTGAGCCGTGCTGCTCTCTGGGAGAGGGTGAAGCGCGGTGATGGCCTGTTCGGTGACATCATACATGCATTTGTCTCCAGTTAGTTTCTATGGAGTAGGACTGACAATGAGGGGAAGTTCGAAGGCAAGAGCTGATTCTGGGAGGGGAAGCTTCTTGAAGAGGTATTGGCAGTATCTGAGAGACTTTCCAAATTTCAAACAGGCAAAGTCATGAAATAAAATCTCTGGGGATGGATGCCTTCTAACAGGAGAATGGTGTAATCGAAAATATATAACATGGCCTAAATGAACATAAATACCGCAGTCTTAGCAGGACGAATGGTAAGAAGAACATATTTGTTTGAGGACTTCCTGCTGCAGCCTTTAAGTAGCGCAGCTTAGTCAGCTGCTCATAAATGATGATAAAACATCTGTCCTCTAACTGATCACCTTCAGCTACGTGCTGGAGTATGTCTAGTCTACTTATGTCTACCTTTTGCTGCAAAATGGCTATGGAGACGTGTATGTCTTTGATATCAGGCTTATTCGGAAGAATGGCTCTACTAAGGTTTGAAGTTAGCTTTCGTGATTCGTTGGTTAGCTCTACTGCCTTACAACATGAAGGACCTGGATTCGATTCCAGCCTCAGGCGATCGTTTCGAGTTCGCATATTCTTCCTGTGTCTGCATGGGTTTCTTCGGGTTGCTCCAGTTTCCTACTACAGTCCAAAGCTGTGCAGGTTAGATAAATTGGATATGCTAAATTGTACCTCGTTCTCCAGAATGTGTTAGTCAGGAGCATTGCAAAGTAATAGGGAAGGGAAATTGCTGTGGGTGGAATACTCCTTAGAGGTTGCGTGTGAACTTGTTGGGCCTAATGACCTGTTTCCACACTGTAGGGATGGTATGATGCTATTTCATGACGTCGATACTTTAACAGCGTAAGGCATGGTACAACTCAGCAGCTTGCTAGTAAAATGGTGAATGGTGGATTCACGCTGATTATCTGTGTCAAAGTTAACTGGCATGTGTTCATCTCAATTGGAATTGACGACTATGCAAATTTAATTGAAACAGAATCATGGCTGGAAAACACCTCCAGTCAAAATGCATCACCAAATTCAACATTTCTATTCATGGCAAGTTGCTGACTCAGCCTATCTCAAATGTCTGATTACATGAATCTGCTGCAAGAACACAGGGATACATATTTCCAAACTGCTCCTCTTAACTCTGTAGCTTAAGCGTTACATTTTTGTGAAGTTTTTCTCACCTCCCAGTAAGTATTGGCCTTCTAACAATTGAGTTTGATAAAGTTTATTTGAACAGTTCATTTAACTATTCGGATGTTTTGAAGTGGGGGAGGAGAGCAACCCTCTGATCCACTGGGACAGTGAAGGACTGACTGAAGGAATACCTATCCAATTGTGATGGTTCGTAGCTTGGAAGGGAACATGCAGATAATTATATTCTCATTCGTTTACTTCCTTTGTCTTTAGCACGATAGTAGTACTGGAGTTGGAGTGTGCTGTCAAATGGAAATTGTTGATGAATCAAAAAACTGCGACAGTGTTGAATGGATTGAAATTACATATAAAGTGCCAATCGAACTGGCTCAATTGCCATGAAATGGAACGTTCTGACGAAACTCAGCCGACCTGTTAGCAACTGGGTAAAGTGTCAGAGAAGTAATGTTTCTTGTCCTACATGTCCTCCCTTCAGTACTGTTCTGAAGAAGAGTCATTTTGGCCTCAAAATTTAACTGTATTTCTCTCCAAGTATGCTGTTAGAGTTGCTGAACTTCTCCAGCACTTTCTGCTTTCATTTCAGTTATTCAATATTCGAAGCATTGTCCTTTCGTACGAATGTTTCATAATGGCGCTTTCCAACAACTTGGGGTATGTTGTCGATATATTTGTTCAGTCAATCGGGGAGTATTCCATCACACACTTGACGTGAGACTTCTCCGTATTGGAGAAGCGATTGGAGTCAGAAAGCCCATTACTGATGGCAGTTATCTGGCCTGCTCTTGTAGCCACATTATTTATGTTGGGAGGACAGTTCATTTTGGGGTTAATAGTAACTCCCAGATTGTTGATCGTTGAAGACTAGGTAATGGCAACACCATTGAATTTCCAGAGGTGTTGATTGGATTATCTTAATCAGGATGTGTGAAATTCATTTCACTTTTCTGCCGAGGCCTTCACATTGCCAGAATTCTGCTGCATTGTGAAATGGAATGCTTCAGGAGTTGAGGAGGTAAGAATGCGGCTGAACTCTGGACATTTATTAACGAACAGAACCTTGAATAATTCCTGAAGTGAGGTCCTGGAGTTTAGATAACTGACCTGCAACAACCAATCCAGTTTCTGTGCGTCTGGAGTCACATGTATCTTGGAGCAAATAAGAATAGCAGCTTTACTTCCCTAAGGGGTAGAGGCGAATCGGAAGGGATTTTCCATGGTAAGTTGTAATGGGTTAAAGGCATTAGACATAGAATTTCAACTTAGAATTCATGGCATCTGTCGTTGCAGGGTTTGAATGAGGTCTCTGATATCAATTCTGCAATATCTTCACGTGAGCTGATTATCATGTACTGATGAGCAATGCTTCTCCAAAACTGGGATTAAGCTTTTTATTAAGCTTCTTCATTTCTCAGAAATTTGAATAAAAAACAACAAAAAATGTGAGCAATGCTACAGTCTCAGTCTCCACAAGGTGCTTACAGACAGTACAATGCAACACCTTTGGTGATGCATCAAGTCAGATTTTCAAACAAGGAGCTTGTCAGTTGCCTGAAGGGAGAGATAACGTCGCACAGAAAACTGCATCAAACAATTCAAACATGTGGAGAAGGTGATCCTCACTATCCTGGTCTTCATTGGCGTTCCTTATAAGGCATTATGACAATTTCACGTGTTTTAGTCTGCTGCTGATCTGCTCTTTGATTTTAACTTTTGAACAATAAAGTCTCCAATTCACTGACAGGTTTCCTTATCTCGACACAGGAAGTGCGATATCAGTTCACTGAGCAGTAGTCTCCTGACAATTCTCCAGTGATAGAGACTCCCGATGTCACTGCAAATGCAGAACTCCCTAATCTCTGTGTTCTGTCATCCGTTCCGGTTTCATACCGTTTGTAGGTATGATAAGAAATCAGGCAAGTCAGTTGCAAAGAATTGTAAACGGAAGTGAAACATTAACTCTTGCTATCCCACAGATGATGTAAGACATGCTGAGCCATTTCTGTTTCTGATATACAAATGAAGCCTGTTTTTGCGACAACTTTGAATGTTAAGTGGTGACCTGAGAGAAGTAATGCAAGACACTAAAATGAAGCGATAAACTGTTTCAGTTCGCTGTGGATTCTGCAATGAGTCTGAAAATGAGGTTCAGAGTATTCAGGACAGATGTTAGTGAGCACTTCTACACACAATATTTGGGAGAGATTTGGAACTCACTTCCACAAACGACAGGAGATGCAGGGTTTTTATTTTGGTTGCCAGAATCAATCCTGTGATTGTTTACATCTATCTCTAAGGACAATAGCAGCAGAAGCAAGAGAAAACTGTGACCGCAAATCACCTATCAGGGATCTCGCCTTTCTGAGTTGGAAGTATCTAGCTATTCCTAAATCCTGGAACTCCCTCGCTAACAGCATTTTGGCTGTACCTCTTTGTTAAGTTCGCTCAAGTTTCTGTACAGGAGCTCATCATCTCAATCACTGGAGTAATTAGGCATGGGCAGTGAATCCAATGCCATTGTGTGACGTCGATACGCCACTAATGAGTTTCGAACATCTGCAGGTTCTCCGTGTTCGCCCACAAGCGATCGGGAGAAGGGAGTATTGGAGCAGGGCGTTTGAGTAAAGTGAAAGGCAATGATGACTGGAGGGCGTGAGGCTGTAAGTGAGAGAGGAAGTGGTGATGCAAGGCTTGGTGTTAATGGGTCAGCCAATACTGGCCACTGTTTACACTGACCTACACAACATTGCTGATCAATTCACCACAATGATACTGTTCTCTTGGCGTTGTATTCCCTCTGTGCATATTAACGTGGTTAATGGGCCCCGAGAGGATGAACGTATCTTCTTTATCCTGTCGGCTAAAACAGATTAATATATCAGTTTGAAATGAACGCAATTACGAGATTGGCTCTTTCTGCGCATTTGCACTGGAGAATGTCCAGGTGTGAACGTTTCTTTTCTGTATCAGCAGAGGTTAGTTTAAATTCCTATGGAGCAACTTTAATAAAGTAACAAATGTCCAAGTTACTGTGATTGAACAGCTAATTAAATACTCATATGGATTTGAACAGCATCTTCTGCGCTGACACCGTTGATGAATTAGTTAAAGCTCCTGGTAATAACGAGACTAGTATGGTGTCACATCCTGGCGTTGAATGTCCTGTACATTGAAGGATCGTTGCTTAGACTTCTTTAAAATGCTGTATTGTTGATCCACCATACCGAAAGAGCATGCTTCTTGTGTTTGAGCTCAGCGCATTTTTATTTCGTGTTACCACGTCCTGCCGCCTGCTGTGGCCCCATTCTGCTAATTCAACGGAAAGATTCTTTACTTTGTTCCACAAGGACGTTTCAGTTAACAGTCGAATGCGCTGAAACTTCCAACGTAACAAATTCGAAGATCCTCTAAAGCAGTCCGTGACTGAATTCCAAATTCAATGTGCCATTCCCTGAACGACTACTGTCCTCTATCAGTTTTACTTTTCCAAATGAAAGACTGAACCATTCATTATGGAGACATTTTAACAGTCTGATACCCCCAAGACAGACACACCCATGTCACTGGGAACCAGCTCACCTCCATCAGGAATAATCTCCTTTTTGCCTCTCAGTGCCTTGTGTGTTCCAGAGATTTTCATTGTCGCAGAGTCCAGATGAAGTCTCTATTCCCCATGTACAAGGGAGAGAATTATTTCAATGTCTCAGACCAGTTCCTGTCCCGACAACGTCAGAGTCAATATTCTGGCCTCTGCTCGGTCTGACAGTTCACCCTTCTGCATTCTCCTCTGATTCCACTTCCCAAAGAGTTTCTCAAGATTTCCAAAGCTGGTGCCTGGATTGGTTTGGCTCCTTAACAATTTTCCAACTGCCAATTGACAATATTTTCACAGTAAAGCTTCGGAAACCTCGGGTCTGCACCATGTCCAGTGATGAGAAGTCCCGTTTGGTGAAGAGATTCCCGAGGCTGGTGAGTTTCACTTTGGATCAAAGATGGTTAAGTGGCAATTTCCTGCGGTTGTTTGTAATGATGGGAGAGGGAGCGGTGGGGAATGAGCACTTTGACAAGCAGGAGGAAGTGTTGCCACTGACCCGAGTCCGTGAACAGAGGACAGGGATTAAAGGAATCTAATGAAAAGCAGCACTTCTGCTCAGAACGTCCAATAATAACTGCAGAAACCCGATGTGTCGCGCAGTGTATCTGGAAAGAGAAACAGAGATAATGTTTTAAATATGGAACATTTCTGATGAAGAACTCGAGTTCCAAAGTCTAATTAAATTACCGGCCTGGTTTGCAAAATAGGTTGTTTGAACTTTGAGCGAAAAGTCGCCCAGCAGCAAGTCATTCATAGCGGAGTCAGCTGGATTCGGACCTACGCGGGGTAACCTGAATGGATTTCTAACCTATCACCTTAACCACTCGGTCATGAGTACTGACTAAAAAGCAGAGTTGAGCATGAACCAAATCAGCCGTGATCTCATTGAAAGCTGTCGCTGACTTGATGGGCAAAATGCTTCCATCTCCTTTCATACCTTTGCTGTCATTTGTAAGGTGCGAGACACCAATGTAAAAGAAGAAAAGCACAAAGTTAGTGAAAGATATTTGCAGCCAAACTGAGTCAAAAATGTTGATTGAAAGGAAAATCACACTTGGCAATTTGCTAGATCTCTTTGCAAACATGACCAGCGGAGGTAAGCAAGGGAGCTGTTGATCTGAGTATTCTTGGACCTGAAGCACAACAGAAATACGTCTCTGGGTACTATTTTGGATGTATTTCTCAATGAGCTATCATGTTTGACACATGTTCCATCAGGAGTTACCTCACACATAAAAGTAACCAGTGCTGCAGACGGTCATATAATCCGAATTCCAAGTCCCGGAGTCGGAGACACTCAGTGCCCTGTGTGTACCTACAAGGAACAGCTGTACATGGGGTTTACAGGGTAACAGAACTGCATGAATGCAGCTCGATGGTCGTCTGTCTGCTTCTCCTCTATAGTTTTCTGTGCAGTCCCTGCGTGCAATCTTGTCAACTATGTTTGTCCGGCACAAGATGGGCATTGGTCACTTGTCTCTGAGAGAGGCTGTTGGTTTATGTTTTGTCATAATTCCGAGTGTAACGAGGAATCTGGTTGTAAGTTCCCAGAAATTTACTTTAATAAATGGAAGCGTGCTTTGTAACTTGCCGCGTCGCATATCCTCGCTTCGAAGTTCGTGCACTGCGAATCACGTTGCGGGACAATCCAATTTTGGCAAAGAATTTGTGCGGCAGTCACGAGTTGACATGACCAGCTATCCCTCGTTGCAATACGGACCAATGGCAAGAACTACAAATTCGATTAGAGCAGCACAAGTTTAATGTGACAGGGCAAACAGAAGGCAGCCAGATTTCTGGGTGCAGGGCAATCACCCAAGGTACCTTTTCATATTAAAGTCTGTGCATCAGTAGAATCTGGGACCCAAGTAGTCTATGTTGGTTATTCATATTCCAGACAACTTGTGTTGTTCCCAATTTACTCTGAAAATGAATGGACCTAGTCACTTCACGGTTATTTCGAAAGAAGATCCTGCATTGAATCTGTTCGCCGTTTTTTGATGCTGTGGCGAAA
Organism: Chiloscyllium plagiosum; assembly: GCF_037043375.1. Taxonomy (NCBI): domain Eukaryota; kingdom Metazoa; phylum Chordata; class Chondrichthyes; order Orectolobiformes; family Hemiscylliidae; genus Chiloscyllium; species Chiloscyllium plagiosum. The sequence continues at coordinate 67,592,118 of NW_028270180.1, read as the reverse complement.
TGGTGGGCAATCACGATGTGAAACGTTGCTATACCTTCATTTCCTTCATTATTGTCCTGGTGAGGGAGAAAGGTGATTGGCTCTGTCGATCAGATGGGGGCACCGGCGCATTGATGGCCTAATTTAATCACGGATATAATTGGAAATGTTCACTTTTAATGGTTCGTTGTTGTTCTTTTTTTATATGATACTTGAGCACTTTCTGGGACTTGGCAATAAACTAAATCTCCAGTAGTTTTCGAATTGCCTCGCTGTTACTTGTGCGAGCGGTTCATGTCAGAGACGACTCACAGTGCATCACAAACAGCACTTAAGCTTCGGTGTGTCTGATAATGGTACCGCCTTTTCAGTTTTGATTCTGTTCCACGTTAAGAGCTGTCAGTTTTTGGATTCGCTGGAGAGCAAAGTGGGTAATGCGATATGTGAGGTATTTTTCTTCAGCCAAAATCTTTGATGGCGAACTTGGGAAAGTGTCAAGAAGAATGGTCATTGGCAGCAAATATCCGGAAAACCTTCATCTCTGGATCGGTTGGGCCCATCCACCCTCCAAACAAAATAGCCAAACTCGCTGACTGAGTAACAAACATCATGCGTGTTTTGCAAGTGGTGTATTCAAACCGTTTCCGGTGGCTGGAGAATCTCAGAGTTGTCGAGCATGGAATCAAATCCCGCGATCCAACTTGCCATTGCTGAATAGATAACCGAAATTAATCCATACATATCTGCCAATATTTGTGCCTTATCTCTCCGAGGTCTTCCTGTCTATACACCCATTCAGATGCCTTTGAAATGTTGTGAGTGCACCAGACTCTGCCACTAAATGTGGCAATTCATTCCACACACACAAAAATTCAGTGTGAAAAAATATGTCTCTCACATCCTTTTTAAATTTTTCCTCTCTCACATTAAACTTTTGCTATGTAGATTTGAACTCGCGTGTCTTGTGAAAAAGTGCTCCCTGACTATGTACTTTGTCTGTCTTCCTCATGATTTTATAAGCTTCTGTGAGGCCATATCTAAGCCCTGAAGCTCCTGGGCATTTGACGAAGCCTATTCAGTTTCGTTCTCATGTCCAAGCAGTGCAGACCTTGCAAATCCTTGTAAAGGTTTTCTAAACTTACTCTTGCAAGAAGTGTGTCCAGCTGCAGCACTTGTTTGACTGCGTGGTCACTCTGGAGCTGCGGGTGGACTCACTGTGGAGCATCAGCAATTCTGGAGAGTTATGTTGCCTACCAGGTGCTCAGGTCAGGGATATCACCCATCGGCTGAAGAGCATTCGAAAAGGGGATCGTGAACAGCCAGTTGTCTGGAGGACGATATGAGGACCTGCAGGGATAATTCAGGGAGCTAGGAGAGAAATTAAAGAGGAGGACCTCAAAGGTAGTAATCTCGGGATTACTGCCGGTGCCATGTGACTGCCAGCGTCGAATTGAATAAAAAAGGCACGATTAACACGTGACTTGAGGAATGGTGCTGCAGGGCGGGTTTCAGATTTGTTGGACTGTGCGACCAGTTCTGGACAATGTGGGACTATAAGAAAATTAACGATCTACATCTGAACCAGACGGGAACGAATGTCCTTTCGGGAGTTTTTGCTACTGCTGTTGGGGAGGTTTTATACTAATGTGGAAGAGGGCTGCGAACCACACCATTAAGCAAGTCGGCAGTGAGGTGGAAACTGGAAACGCTAAGAATCAGGAAGATAGCATTAATAATGGGAAGAGTAGGCAGAGAGCAGATGAATGCAAAAGAACTAGTGGACTGAAATGCATCTACTTTAATGCATGGAGAATAGACAGATGAACTTAGGGTTTAGGTTGGTGCCTGGGAATATGACGTTATTGCGATCACAGAGATTTAGTTGAAGGAAGGGCATGGTTGGCAACCAAATGTTCTAGAATATAGACGCTTCAGACGGGACAGGGAGGGAAAAAAAGGGAAGGAGTTGCATTGCTGGTCCGGGATGATATCATGGCTGTGCGAAAGGAGGACACCATGTTGGGCTTGGGTCGTGAGACACTATGGATGGAGCAATGAAATAAGAAGGGTGAGATTAGATTTTTGGGGCTGTATTACAGTGAGCGTGAGGTGTAAGAAAAAAATAGTTAAACAGACCATGGAAAGACGTAGAGGCAATAATTTAGTGTTTATTGGAGATTTCTGTTTTCCCAACATTGACCGGGATACTCTTTGCGTCAGAGCTCTGGATGGGACACAATTTGTAAGGAGCCTCCAGGTGAGTTTTCTGGAGTGGTATATCAATAGTCCGACGAGGCAATAGGCCACATTGGAACTGATATTGGGGAATAAGCCAGGGCTGGTGCTAGCAGTTGCCGTGGGTGATTTCTTTGGGAAGAGTCCAATATTCTGTAAGTTTTAGAATACTCATTGACAAAGATGAGAGTGGTCCTGAGGAAAGAGTACTAAACTGTGCCAAAGCTAATTACATCAAAATTATGCAGGAGGTCGGAAATGTGGATTGGAAACAGCTATGTGTCGGAAGGTCCACATTTCATATGTGGCAGGCTTTCAAAGATAGGTTAAATATAATGCAGGATAGGCATGTCCCGTTGAAGGCAAAGGATTCGAAAGGCAATATTCGTGAACTGTTGATGACAGGACAATTGTACGACTCGCCAAGAGGAAAAGGCAAGCATACATAACGCCTCGGCAGCTAAGAATATAATGGTCCCTGGAGGAACATGAGAAGAGTAGGACAAGTCTTAAACGAGGAATGAAGGGGGTTAAAAGGGGTCATGAAACAACTTCACGCTAGCACAATTGAGGAGAATCCTAAAGCCTATTATTTATATATAAGAAGTAAACGGGTAACCAGAGAAAGGATTGGTCCACTAAAGGAAAATGAACGAAGGCTGTATGTCGAATCTGAGAGATTGGATATGATTCTGAATGATTATTTTGCATCAGTGGTCACTGAGGAGAGGAACATGGTGAATGTTGAGTCTAGAGTAAGACATTTGATTAGTCTGGATCATGTTGACATAAGTAGGGGTGCTGTGTTGGGCAGGCTAGTGGTAATTAATGTGGACAAATCCCCAGGAACGGATGAGATCTATCCCTGGTTCCTGAGTGAGGTGAGAGAGGAAATAGTTGGGGCCCTGGCAGATATCTTCGTGGCATCCTTCAGCACAGGTGAGGTTCTGGCTGACTGGAAAGTTGCTCATATTGTCCCCTGTACAAGAAGTATATAGGGATATTCTGGATAACTACAGAACAATGGGCCTAACATCAGTGTTGGGAAAGTTGCTGGAGAAGGTACTGAGGGATAGGATTATTCATATTTAGAAAATAATGTACATATCAGTGAGAGGCACAGAGTTTTTCGGGGAAGTGCCCAAGTTGATAGATGAAGGAAAGGCTGTTGATGTCACATACATGCACTACAGTAAGGAGTTAGATAAGGTAACCAAATACAGTACGTAAAGTAACATGGTGTGCAGGGTTTTCTAGACAGGTGGATAAAGAATTAGTTGAGCAATAGGAGACAGAGAGTGGCAGTTGAATGGAGTTTCTGGAAATGAAGAAAGATGACCAGTAGTGCTCCACAGGGGTCAGTGTTGTGGCCACTTTTGTTTGTGATATACATAAATGATCTGGAAGAGAGCACTGTTGGAATGATCAGAAAGTTTGCAGATGACACGAAGATTTCTGGACTAGCAGAAAGTATAAGTGACCGTTAAAGAATACAGGAGGATATTGATATACTGGAAATTGGGCGTAAAAGTGGCAGCTGGCATTCAAAACAGACAAATGTGAGGTGAGACATTTCGGTTAGTCGAATTCTAGATGGGGTTATACAATGAACGGAAGAGCTTTGGGAAAGAAAAAGTTGATGGACAGAGAGATCTGTGAGTGCAGGTCCATTATACACTGAAGGTTGCTGCACAGGTGGATAGAGTGGTCAAGCAGGCACTTAGTATGTTTGGCTTCATTGGATGGGGTATTGAATAGAATGGCTGGCAAGTCATGTTGAAATTGAACAATACATTGGTCTGGCCACACTTAGAATACTGTGTAAATGTCTGGTCGCCACATTACCAAAAGGATGTGGATGCTTTGGAGAGGACGCGTAAAAGGTTTAGGCGGATGTTGCCTCGTATGGAAGGTGCAATCTAGGAAGAGAGGTTGAGTGGGTTAGGTTTGTTTTCATTCGAAAAAAGGAGTTTGAGGGGGACCGTTTTGAGGTTTACAAAATCATGAAGGGTACAAACAGCGTCGATAGAGAAAAGTTTTATTTCCCAGGTTGAAGGATTAACTACCGAGAGGTCACGCTTTCAAGGTGAGAGGTGAAATATTTAAGAGGGATACACGCGGCAACTACTTGACACAGCGGGTGGTGGGTGTCTGGAACGCGTTCCCAGCAGAGACGGGAGAGGTAAACACGGTAGATACATTTAAGATGCGTCTGGACAGATGCATGAGTAGGTGGGGAGCAGAGGGATACAGATGCTTAGGAATTGGGTGACAGGTTTAAACAGTAGATTTGGATCGGCTCAGGCTTGAATGGATGAAGGGCCTGTTCCTTGTCTGTACATTTTCATTAGTCTTCCTTCTTAAATTACGCCAAATTCGTCACAACATTTGCGAGTTCTAAGGGTCTGAAGTGAATCGATGCTTAAACACTAGTCATAACAAATCTGAGTGTTGGATTTTGTGTGGTAGCGTGGTCGAGTGGTCTAATTTGCTGGATTTTTAAGCTTCAGTTTCTATCGAATCGTGGCTTCAAATACCAGCATCGTAAGTGCGCCACTATGTGGAGATGTATGTGAGAGAACTGCGCATGTGTGGATGCCTTTTAATTTGAGTGTTTGCAGCTCCTCAGTCTGCTGACCCTCTCGGTGATAAAATCAGCGGCCGTCTCTGAAAACAACGCAAGTTCCTGCTGTCCGACATATCCTCATATCCCATCGATAACTTTGCTTTCGGATATCTGCGTTGCCAGTTTCTGTATCTCAAATGGTCAGCGCAGTTGGGTGAAATGTTGGTGGTTCGAGCCCACCCAGGGAATAAGCCTCAAATATTTCAGCACAACCATTTGCCCCGACCATATATTGACATTTAACCGATACAACTCATCCATGATTCACCCCAAGTCCACAGGGAGTGAGATTTTTACACGCAGCAGAATACGACATCACTTTCTCCAAGCTCCCGATGCCAACAGAAAGCGGCCACTGCAGCTTCAATCAGCGACTTTCTGCCAAGCCATGGGAAACAACTCGTGGAAGCTCCTTCCTTAGTAACAGCTCTTTCCGTGTGAGAGGAGAAAACCTTTCACTTTAAATTGGAAAGGCTTCAGGGCATTGGAATGTTGCTCCAGTTCTTGGAACGTGTTATAAATAAAACTCCTGACTTGACAATAAGAAGTGGTAAAGGTTTTAGGTAGAAAGAACAAAGAAAGTGTTGATTGAGACGACTCTGTCTCGTCAGCAAATGGGAAATGCCCAACACTGTAAACGGGAATGATTGGGTTTCCTTATGTAGTTTCCCGACTGATTTACTGTCTGTCAGAGTGATTGGAAATCACATCAGCGATATAAAGGTGAGGGTAAAAATATTACGGGTAAAATTATTAAGGTTGAACCTTAAATCCCGGGACAAGTGCTGAATCGATTGTAATGCATTGAAGGAATAACTGAAGTGAAAGGTGTGAATGATATTTTTGTGAGTAGGAGGAATGAACTGGATCCTAACAAATTGCTGATGAATTATGCTCGCAAAAGAATAGCAAACTAATCCACAGTGCACCGTGCTTGGTTAGCTCAGTCGGTGCAGTGTGAGATGCTTAATCTGAGAGTAGTGGGTGCAAGTCTCACAATGGGCGCTTTCAACGCTTAATACAATTCCGGCTCTTCGTTCCACGTGCAGCATTGCAATCCTTCTCAGGGCAATGTTCTTGCTGCTTTCATTGACACATCTGTCCGCCTGCTTTTGATCACACGTCGGTTTCTGAGTGAACACTGTTTCCATTTTACTGGAGGTGCCAGAGACAACTTTATCAGTGCAGCCGAAAATACAATGAATGATGACCGTTTCAAAACGTGAGGTTCCAAACCAACCGTGCACCACCCAAAGTGTTCAAAGGCACGGAAAGCGAATGGCCACTTGCTAGGCGTCTGACAGAGTCGGATCAATGTCACATGGTTCCTGAACCAATTTTCAGTGATTCAGATTGTTCTGATGGAAACCGAAGGGAACTCTCCCTCAACGTTTTGCAATTGTTTTTCTTGTGTTTAACGTAATGAACAGTATATTGTCAGTAACGAGGGTGGAGGTGCGGCAGGACAGTGAGGTTTCAGTGTGGGACATAGACACAGTAAGTCAAATATCCCCAGAGCACGGGAGAGATGTTTGGTCCAGGATCACTGCCATCTTCTGTTTCTAAATCAACAAATGGAATTACTGGAAAATCTCAGCAGGTCTGGTAGCATCTTGGAAATATAAATCCATTTAAGACTTCGGGACTAGTGACACTTCTTTTCCATGTCCATCTCCACCTGCTTTTGCACACTATTCCTTTTTATTGAATGTCTCCTGACTTTCAACTTTATATTCAGCTTCTCTTTTATTACTTCCTCTCCAACCATTTTCCCAGTCTCCAATTTTGTATCAGAACTGCTCCATCTTTCACATTGCCCAGGACTTCGCACTGAACAAATAACTCTGTTTCTATTTCCTTAGATAGCAGATGACCAGAGACTGGAAGGCAGTGTTGTTCCGAAATCTCATCCATGATTCACCCCGAGTCCACAGGAGCAAGACGTTTACACGCAGCAGAATACGACACCATGTTCTCCAACCCCCCGATGCCAACTGAAAGCGGCCACTGCAGCTTCAATCAGGGCTTCCTGCCAAACCCTGGGACACAGCTCGTGGAAACCCCTTTCTCATTAACTGCTCTTCCCGTGAGAAAGGAACAAAGCTTCCATTTTAAATTGGAAACGGCTTCAGGAGATTGGAAGATTGATCCTGTTCTTGGTACGTGTTATAAACAAAACTCCTGTCTTGAAAATAAGATTTGGTAAACGTTTTAGGCAGGAAGAACAAAGAAAATGTTGATTGTGAGGACTCTGTCTCGTCAGCTGATGGGAAATTCCCAATACTGTAAACAGAAATGATTGGGTTTCCTAAGGTAATTTTCCGACCGATTTACTCTCTGCCAGAGTGACTGGAAATCTCTTCATATGAAAATATTCGGGTTGAATCTGAAAAGCTGGGACAAGTGTTAAATAGATTGCAATGTTTTGAAGAAATAACAAAAGTGAAAGATATGAATTATGTTCTTTGTGATTGGGAGGAATGAGCTGGATCTTTGTAAATTGCTGTGCCAGGTGAATTATGCTCAGAATGAAATTGCAAACTAATTCATCGTGTGCCAACCCTGGATATCTCAGTTCGGTGCAATGTGAGGTGTTTCATCAGAGAGTCGTGCGTCCAAGCCCCATAATAGGCGTTTTCACTGTTTAATCGAGTTCCAGCTCTTCGTTCCACATGCGGAATTGCAAGCCAACGCTGGTGGAGCATTCTTGTTGCTTTCATAGACACATATGTCCTCCTGCTTTGATCACATGTCGGTTTCTGAGTGAAAACTGTCTGCACTTTACTCGAAGCGCCAGAGACAAGTTTATCAGTGCAGCTGAAAATGCTATGAATGATGTCCATTTTACAACGTGAGATTCCACTACATCCGTGCACCAACCAAAGTGTTCAAAGACACAGAACGCGAATGGCCATTTGTTAGTGGTCTGACAGAGACGGCTTAATGTCTCATGGGCCCTGAACGACAATTAACTGATTCAGAATGTGCTGATGGAACGGAACGGAGCTCTCCCTGTACATTTTGCAATTATTCTTCTTGTGTGCTCATGTAAGTTTATGGAATGAACAGTTTATTGCCAGTAACGAGGGTGGGGGTGGGGAAGGATTCTGAGGTTTCAGTTTGGGACAGACGTGATCTGATCGAACGGGTAAGTGAAATATTCCCAGAACATGAAAGAGCTGATTGGTCCAGGGTCAATCCCATCTTCTGTTTCAGAATCAACAAATGAAATTGCTGTAAAATCTCAGCAGGTCCGGTCGCATCTTGAAAATGAAAACCGAATGAGATTTCGGGACTGGTGACACTTCTTTTTCCATCTTCATGTCCCTCTGCCTTTCTACAAACTTCCTTTTATTTGAATATGTCCTGACTTCAAACTTTATATTCAGCTTCACTTTTATTGCTTCCTCTCCAAACATTTTCCCAGTCTCTAAAACTGTATCATGCTTGTTCTATCTCTCACTTTGCCCAGGACTTCCAACTGAACAAATAACTCTGTTTCTATTTCCTTAGATACCAGACGGCCAGAGATTGGAAGACATAGGAGCGGTTAGCGCTTTCAGAATATCTAATTTGCTTCACCATTCAATCTTGGCTAATATCGTTCTTAACGGCATTCTCCAGTCCTCTACCTGAACACTTACTCCCCAGTCTGAGGATCCAGTCTTTTTCCCAGAGTGGGTCCTAAGCCGTCCCAAAACCCTCCACATGTGTTGGCAGCTATTACACCGTGTCTTCGTGTCATCAATCTCTGTTTCAGTGATTCTTGGCAAACACGAACTGTTCTGAGCAGCTCGAACGGGTCTCTGGCCCCACTGTGATCCTGCGGGGGAGCAGTAATCATCTTCATCTCCTACAGAAAGGATCGGCGCTTCAAAAAATAACGGACAGAAAGAACGATAGGCTTGTGTGTCAAGATATGTGGAGGTAATTGCTTTCTGACCTGGTCAGTAAACCTTACTCTGTATATCCCTGCACATTCTAGCTGTCGAGGTGAAAGGGAATACAAGTCCAATTAAGTGCAATCTACGCTTTTATTCGACATGTATTCGTCCTTGTTTTGAATATGCAGGGATGTTTCCAGCACTGTTGGTCACCATTTCTAAGAGTGCATGCCGCCGGCCCTGATCTTTTCTGGAGAGTAGCAGTAACAGTTTGTGCGAAAGTGGCCCAGTACAAACTTTAGAAGAAACATTGTTGTTACCTCTTTCTGGGCGACAGTCTTTCCTATCATGATCGATGGTGTTTTATTGCATTCTCATCAGCAAACCTTGTTTTGAATTTACTCGCCCAATACTACTGTAGCGGTGAAAAGAATATAATTCCGAATACCTGCTGCGTGAAATTCATTTTCAAATTTCTATTCGCAGTGGTCCTTCATATGTGACGATGTCTATATCACTGCTGGCCATCCTGTTTAAGAGTGCCGTTACATATGTTCCTCTGTCTTGGCGCGGCAGGGAAAATTGTCTGTGCCTTGTCAGGCAATATTTCCTGGATATTTCAACATGGTTTTCTTTATTTTTTCATTCATGTCCTCTTTAAGGACACAGTTACTGAGCACTGATCCTTTCTGTAACAACAGTACCACATTTGCTTTACATGCGAAGGTGGCCTGGATCAGTAACAAGGCGAGCATTCATTTCCTTCTATCATAGCGAACAATGGATTCATTATGTTAGTCTCTGTCAAATGCATTCTAAAATGTGCTCTGAAAGCTTCATTTGAACGGTGTCTGGCGTTTCTCAACGTGTGTCAACCAAAACCAGAAATCCTCAATCATACTTTGGAGCAGTTCACATATTCGAGTTTCGAAGCAGCAGACACGGATACAGTTCATTCAGTCAACAACAGGAATGAACAGATTTACAGGCACAGATGAACTATCGACTCTGATTCTCATACTGTTACTAATATAACCGTGTGGCCTGAAGTCTGAGCCAAGTTGTAACTGAAAATGAGGAAATCACAGACAGGCTGCCGAATGACACAGTCTGTATTTTGTTTTCTTGTTCTCACAGAGTTCCAGGAAAGTATGACAGCGAGGGAGAGGAATGCAAGTCAAGTGCAGCTCTGGTGAAACACCTTCTGTCTGATGCAGTCATCAACAAGAAACGTGAATGCGACTAAAGCGGGAAACCTTTTCACAACTTGAACAAAGAGCAATCACGAAGAGTGACCACCTCTTTGACATCTCAGATCGCCTTTGACCTTCCCTGAATATGTATAGAAACTAATTTTTGTACACCTCAAAGTGAGAACTGTTTGATTTATCGACAATAAGTGAGTCGCATGTCCTTGATTCCCACATAGGTTTCCAACTCAGCTTGCAGCCAGGTGGCAGTTGCTCATGGCTCTGCTGGATAATGCACTATTATGGAGGAAGAAAAGGAAAGTTGGAACTCTTATTTGCTCTGGGTTTCGGATAATCTTGCTACGTGTTCTGCTATTCTCGGTTTCCAGTGCAAAACCAGTTTTTCAGTTCATCCGAGCAGCCGGAGAGTCGGCGTTTCTGGCAGGAGCTGAATTCATCATATCCAGTGATCACTTTCTCTGAGGAGAGAAAATGAACAAAGTTTCACACAGCGACTAATCGGAATTGCATTCCGTTTCAACATGGCAGCAGATATGGGCTAGCAAATTCAAGGCCAGATTTGCTAATGAAAACAATAAGCACGACCGCTCAGATAGAGCAAATCCTGCCCACCGCTTATTCTGCAGAACTGGTGCAGTTGCTGTGAGTATGCTGCAGGTATCATCAGGTACATGCTCTTGGGTTTCCGGTTTTGGCCTGTGTGCTCGCGTGGCTGAGCAACCTGAGACTCTGATTTCAGATTCCACTTCTGAAGAAGGCTTGTGTTTGCATCCCTGTGCGGCCACGTGTGCTAATGGATTAAGCTGGCAACGTTTTGCAGGGATGAGTTTTGTTAAAGTTGAACAGAAAAAAAAGCAGTCATTTCTTCTAACCCGGCTGTGATGTGGCACAGCAGAAAACAACCAACATGTCACTGCCCATGTTTTCCCCTTCTGCTGTAGTTGTCACGTTCCCCTCCAGCTCGAAAGTCCACCAGCATAATACGCGACACAAAATCAGGTTGCGCCAAGCGCTCATATTCAGACAATTTGCACTTTTCACCATTTTCTCTGAAAGTGAATGGAGATATTTATTTCCCTGTTGATGTGTAATTAGGTTCTACATTGAATCTGCTCGCAGTTTTCTGTTGTTGTTGCGAAAAGGAGGAAAATTGCGATATGAAACTTGGTTACTTTTCCCTAATTTCCTTAATTTCTGTCCTGATGAGAAAGGCTGGTGATTGGTCCTCTCGATCCGGTGGAGACATCAGCCCAATTGTTAATCTCATCTAATCGAGACTGTAATTGGTAATCTTCACTTTCATGGTTCATTGTTCGTCAGTTCTGATTCATGTTACTTGAGCACTTTCCTGGGAGTATTGATGCACTAAGGCGCCAGTACATTGAAAGCACTATTTGGAATTGCCTCGCTGCCATTTGTGTGAGCAGCTCATGACCCAGACGACTCGCTCTGCCTCACAGGCAGCATTCATGAGTCCGTGTGTCTGAAAATAGGTTCTCTTTGTCAGTTCTGCTTCTGTTCACGAGTTGTCAGTTTTTGGTCTCGCTGGAGAGCTGCACTGGCAACATGATTTGTGAGGTATTTTCCACAGCCAAAATCTCCCACTGAGAAGTTGGGAATGCGTCAGGAAGAATGGTCATTGGCAGCCTAATCCCAGAAAAAAATGATTCGTTGCTAGTTTTAACCGAAGCAGCCTGTGGGAGTTATCTCAAATGGGAGAGTACTCGCTTTGCATGCGAGAGACTGCGGGGTTGCTAGCTCCGTTCTCCATCCCCTTTTATGGCGGCACCGTGGCTCAGTGGTTTGCACTGCTGCCTCACAGCACGAGTGTTCCACGCTTGATTCCTGTGCGTAGTTTGCACATTCTCCCTGCGTCTGCGTGGGTTTCTTCCCACACTCCAAAATGTGCAGGGCAGGTGAATTTGACATGCTAATTTGCCCATAATGATCGGTGCATTAGTTGGAGGGAAATTGGACTGGGTGGGTTACTCTTTGGAGGGTCGATGTGGACTGGTTGCACTGAAGGGCCTGTTTCCATACTGCAGGGAATCTAATCTAACCATCTTCCAGAAAACCAGCCCAAAGCACTGACCAAGTGATGATTGCCTCTTCAAACTGGTGATCGCCACTGCAGCATCTCAGACGGGATGAGCCCGTAAACAACCGCTCTATTTGCCAAATTTTCACGTTTATTCTTTTTCAACTTTCCTGTCTGTATACAGATCAATATGCCTTTGAAATGTTGAGAGTATACCAGACTCCAACACTAAATCTGACAATTCATTCCAAACACGCAAAACAATGTCCTTCAGATCCCTTTTAAATTTTACCACTCTCCCCTTAAAACATTGTTCCCTTGTTTTGAACTTGCCTGCCTTGGGAAGAAATGTTCATTGACCATTTACTCTACCGTCTCCTTCATATTGATATAAACCTTTATAAGGCCATCCCTCAGCCCACAAGCTCCACGGAAAATTTTCACATCCTATTCAGCTTTACGCTACAGTCCAAACAGTGTAAACCTTGCAACATCCTCATAAATATTATTGAACTTACGCCAAGTTCGCCATTGAACGGGCGTATGGGTAAGTACCTGAAGTGAAGCGATGCTGAAACACTAATCATGAAAAACGTGGTTATGGGGGTTTGTGTGGCAGCGTGGCAGAGGTGTTCAAGGAGCTGTCTTTAAACTATAACCTCAATCCAGTCATTGATTTGAATTCCCACCACGACCAGAACCACAGCTGAAGTCGAGAACTCTGTTTTTCATGAAAGACCTATAAACATTGAGATGTCAGGATTTGATCTCATATTCGGCTGTTTTTTGACAGGAACTTTCATTAACTAAGGCTGAGGGACTTCCCTAGCTCAACGAGTCAAAACTATGCATACATTGACTTGACTATTCGAACACAGGAACGCGGACTCATTTTTGTGTGTTTCACAGTAACTCGGTGTAAATTTAAAACACTCTCTGGTTATGCAGAAGAGTTCAAAGCTGGATATTCTCCACTGAAAATGCACAGGAAGAGGCAATGTATTATTGCTTTTGCTTCGAACTGATAACTTAGCCTGTTTAAACTGACAGGATAACGCGGATCCATCCATCCTCTTGGGCACCTTTAATCGCGTTAATATCCGCAAAGGTAAACTCACACTAAGAGGAATGGGCTCATTGTGGTGAATTGTTAAGGAGTGGTGTGTGAGTCAGAGTGAATAGTGGTCAGTAAATACTGACACGAACATTGAACGTTGCAACACCAGCTCCTCACTCACTTGCTGTCTCATGCCTCCCAGTCATCATTGCCTTTCACATTTTCCCCTCGTCCGTTCCACTTCTCAATTTATTCCCGACCGTTTGCAAGTGTTCCCTTAGAAACTGCAGCTTTAGGAAACGTATTACTGGGATAAAGTCATTACTCAATGTGATGGGATGCACCATCAATCCCTAATTACCCGAGAGATTGAGATTTTGAGTTACTCCGCAGAACCCTGGATATCCTCAGTACCGGGGTACAGGCATGATGCCATGAGGCAAGGATTTAGGCCTAGTGACATTGAAGGAACAGCGAGATATTTTCAAGTGTGAAACGCTAGATCCTTGGAGGGGTCATTGCGGTGATAGCATTCACGGGTATTTGCTGCCATTGTCCTTCCAGACAGATGCTGATCGATCACTGAATTGTTCTGGCAGGATCCGTGTGTATGTTCTGTTTGCAACCAGGATTTAGTTTTCATTCGGATAATTCTCAAGAAGAGAATTAAATCTTCACTTCCTGACTGGAAATTGAAGCCTGTTCTGGGCAACTTAAACTCAGACCCGTATGCAGGGATGTCCATTGATACTGCAGTCGGATTTGGGACCTGACCTGTACAAATTCTTGTGCCTGTTCTTCACGTCATAATCGTCTTCGTCAGCAGTGTGTCTCTCTCCAAGTTTCCAAGTCGGTTCATATTATCATCCTGGGTTTCAATGTAAAGAGGCAATGCTTGATAAACTGATGTTGTTCAGCAGATATACTGCAGCAAGTTAAGTAAAGACTGATGCAAGCACGAGCTCGTTTTGAGCTGCGCTGATGTTGTGGCAGCAAGAAAGGCATCGTTAATCTCGCCTCATTCTGGATGACGGGCTCGAAATGACCAGTAGTTTCTCGCTGAATTAGTTCAGGCTCTGGAATGTAAAATACTTCAAATATGAAAGTACAGTGAAAGGAAATGGTTCACTGAGTGGGGAATTCCAAGTGAAACAGAGCAGCAATTGTGTTTGCTGATTTTTCACCATGTGAATGCTGTTTCCCTGATGTGGACGTTTACATTACCTCTAGACAAACTGTCACAGCGCTAAATCTGGTCTTTGGGTCAGTGACGGAATTGGTAACACGCCTGACATCGAGTTAGGGGATTGTCGGTTCGCATTTAAAATCACGAGGATGCAGCGTGCTAGTCCATTCCTGTTGTCTGTCAGGAAAGGAAGGGTTTGGTTTTGTTGCATTTGCAGTTTCTTTCGTCCACTTCAAATTCTAGCTCAGAGCAACGTCTCTCATTGTCTGTAGAACTGGCTTTGGTTTAACCAAAAGCTGCCTTTTGGCGGTTGAACTTGCATGTTGGAGCGGACAGCTGAAGTGAAGCACAAGGAGCTGGTCAAATCCTGAGAACTCTGCCACTCTCGGGGAATGTGTCTGTGTGTCTCTTTCTGTGGGAGACACGACGTGGGTAATAACACAGTGTGACTATGTCAAACTTCAATCCCATTGTTGTGTCATCTAAGATCAAAGCGAGAACCTCACTGCCATTTGCACTGGAAACATCAGAAGACATAAGGTTATGGACAAAAGCTGGAAACTGGGAATAGAATAGATGAATGTCTTTAAACCAGACTGCACCATGGGCCAAATGGGATTTTCCGTACTGCAAAACTTGAAGACGAGTGGAAACCAATCTGCAGTGAAACTGATCAGAAATGAAAGGGAAAAGCCATTTCATTGAGAATAAGTGCAAGAGCGTCTGTCTTCATTCCGTGTAATTTCATAGTTAGGATTTGGAACTCTAACCGCCATAGTGTTGGTTCCGTTCTCGGACAGGGAATGAACGTTTTATTGTGCAAATATATCGTGGTACCAGTATTTCTTACCACTGGTCCGTACCTGGTAATGCTGGGTTTTGTGCTACGTTATCAAAAATCAAAAAGATGCAGGTTTTGGAAATCTGAACTAAAAACGAGAATTGATAGAAAAACCCGCTACACCTGGCAACATCTGTGGAGAAAAGCCGATTTTATTTTTAGATGGACAGGAAACAAATTAGTTATAGATTTCTAGATTATACTGTTGGGAAAATGATAATTTTACCTGTCGAATTAGGATATTTATCAAAATCACTCTTGAGCTTACAAACGTCGAATTTACAATCTTAAAAGGACTTAATCAGCTGTCATGCTACTTTCATTTTCCTGAGGTGGTGGAAGGCTATGTTTTAATGGCTACATTTCCTTTTGCTTTCTGTTATTTAGCAGTCACGCCGAATGGAGAATTGTTTCTTTCAGTGTCTGCCTCAATATGTGTCTTTGTTTTTTTCTATACGTGTCTCTGTATCCTCCTGGGCCTTTTTCACATTCTCCGACTCTCTGGCTCTCCATATCCCTCATTTCCCATTTCTGCTCATGAAAAGCCTGACATTCAGAGACAGTTTGAGATTCGTACTGCTGAGAGGCTTTCTGACTCCTGGCTGGAGTCGGTCGAAGTTGTCTCACATTCTCTGGATAATGCGCCTGTCACTTCGACCTGAGGCAAGGAGACATTTCTTCCTCAAAATCTAAAGACCCTTTCGAAGTTAAAGTTGAATTCCTTATCCAACTGATAGTTGAAGAAGAACAAGGATGCATTTACTGTTGGTGTACAACGAATGAATGGTGACAGCAGAGAATGAGGGTGATCACGTCGTGGTGTCAGTGCCATTACAACAACATTCCCCGGGGATGCTGCACTGTCTCCTGCCTCACCAATTAATTTCCACAAAACTGGGAATGAAGGAATGAGAATAAGAGGATGAGAAGCAGAAGTGCTTGTGGAACTGCGGGAAGAATCTCCAGGTTAAAATAGTAGTTAAAAAGAGCAACATACACTACTGGATTTAAACCTGGAAAATGAAGCCGGAACGCGAAATCAAAATATACAGCAATTCAAACAGGACACTGAGTTTCTCGATGAGCAACACAATACTTGCGAGAAATAACGAGCTTTCAATACAATGAGCAGGCATCAGTGTGATGGGAGGTGCTTTCACCAGCTAAGCCACGGCGCCACGTTAAAAGCCAGATTTGTGGTCCATATGTGCAATGTCTGAACCACTTGATCACAGGAATTCGAAAACGCGTTTTCTGTATTAGCGTTGCTCAGTTTGAATGGCAATCAAACTCTGCTTGTGCAAAAGCAGACATTTCAATGCTGAGCATGCCCCACTGAAAAGGCACAGAAAAAGACAATATTCTCTTGCCTTGGCATCCAACAGATATTTTCATCTGTTTAAACTGATAGAATAAAGAGGATGTGCTCATCTCCTCTCGCGTCCCATTAACCACGTTAATACATACGCAGGGAATTTCAAACCAAGATGAATAGGCTCATTGGCAGCATTGACAGCAATGGTGTGTGAGTCATTGCGAACAGTGAGAAATAAATGCTGAACCAATAGCACTGACACTGAGCCTTGCACCATCAGTTCCACACTCACATCTTGTGTCATGTCTCCTCGGCATCAGAGCATTTGACTTTCATTATTCTACCCTGCACCTCTCCTCAAAATATTCCCGACCGCTTGCAGTGTCGAATTAGTGCATGCAATTATTAGAAATACATTTCTGGGACACATTTGTCTTTCAATAGATAAAATTCACCGCCCATCCCTAATTATCCCAAAGATGTAGGGGACGAGTTACTTTTGTTAACTCCTCAAATCCTTAGTATGGAGGTACTGACAAGAAACCGCTAGAGATGGAGTTCCTGGATTGCGGAAAGCAGACCGACCCCAAACTGCTCAAGTAACTCACCCAGGGAAGAGCAGATGGACCCCACTCTGTCAATGTAACTCAACCAGGGGACAGAAGTCTGACATCACACGATCAATGTAACTCAACGAGGTAATTATGGCCTGACTGCACTCTGTTAATGTAACTCACCCAGGGAAGAGTAGACTGACGCCACTCTGTCAATGTTAGTCATCCAGCGAATAGCAGACTGACCCAACACTTTATATGTAACCCACCCAGCAAATGGCAGACTAACACGACTCAGTCAGTATAATTTACCCAAGAAAGAGCAGACTGATGCCACTCTGTCAACGTAACTCACTCAGAGAAGAGCAGGCTGTACCCATTCTGTCTCTGTCACTCATCCAGGAAAGAGCAGGCTGGTCTGATTCTGTCAATGAAACACAAGCAGGGAGACGAGCCTGACTCCACTCTGTCAAAGTAACTCACTCAGAGAAGAGAAGACTTATTCCATTCTGTCTATTTGAATCATCCAGCGAAGACAGTAATGAAACCACACTTGCTGTTAAACTCAGACAGAGAAGAGCAGACTGTCACGACTTTGAGAAAGTAACACGCCCATGGAGGAGCAGACTGACACCACTCTCTTAACGTAGCTCACCCAGGGAAGAACAGACTGAGTGTATCATTTGCGTATGTTGCTGTACAAGAGTCATTGTTCAAGTACAGCATCAAGGTACACTGGGAGATACCCAAAAGGAGTCTCCCCCGATTGGTGCATATACACTTTTCTCCCCTGCAATCCACGATCTGGAATGCTGTGGTCGGTAGCGTGTCAGGCTTGGGGCTGTAGTTAGCCTGGAGTTCGGGTGGTGACACGAGATTTGCCCAAATTGCCCCCCCACTATCAGGGTCAGGCTAGTCGCCTCCCGCGGAAGCAGACAGCTGGCATTTCTCGCCAGGCTCTCAGTAATTTGCTGGGCAGACTACCTCTAGGTTGTGTGCAAACATATCTAACAAGTGTAGCCAACATCTAATCTCTCATTTTGTCTAATGAACAAAGCAAATGCTCTGTTCCCTTCACATCTAGCAATGGCCCTTCGCAGCTCCCAACCTACTGGCGTCGCATTTACGCCATTTATCTCCAGCAGGCAAATTCCCCTCCTGCTTTAACTTCGCTCTCTAGACACGGCCGTCTCCCTTCGGGGTTCGGGTGTGTCATTAATGACCTTTGCCCGGCTTGGGGTTAGGTCCATGATCTGGTTTGATTGGTTGCCATGCCCCAGGGCTCCTATCATCTGTACTACATTCTGCACTGCATCTCGCAGGGCGGGGGTGGGGCGACTGCACCACTATATTCACCTGTCTACATATGTCGGAGAAGGATCTTTCTATTCCACACCACGAGACTCCCTCATTGCTCTTCTGAGTCTTAAATTTGCTCATAGAATATCTATTTCCCATGTCAGGTGCCCCTTTTGCCGTGGTAGCTACTACTAAGTGCAAGTCACCGGCGCGGCATGGATCCCTGCATTAATCTTAATTATCGAATTTATAGTCGTACTTGTTACTGAACGGCTATGGGTCGCATGTAAAGATCCACTTCGTCCTATCAGTTAAGATAACTGTCAGCTGCTACATCCCAGACGCTCCTGCCCTTATGAATAGTCCTACCAGGGCGCTTGTCAACAGTGTTAACTTGGGGCAGCCCCACATTTGCTTAAGTCTTCTCATAAATACTAAATTGGTTTTGGTGTTGTGCGATGTCTCCTCAGTCCCAGCTGCAAGTTTGTTATGGCTGGCGTGTATCCACGTGGCTGTTCCGGCGATCTTAACAGCTGTCTGTGCTGTAAAGCGTACTTGAAACGGTCACCGTCACCTCTTTGCCTTCCTGTTTTCCCTCCTGAAGTCTTTTGCCACTATTCAGGCTCCTGGTTATAGATCGTACATCTTCCCTTCTGCTGATTGGGGTAGTGCTGTCTTCGCTTGATTCTGTATTTGGACAGAAGTGTAGAGAGTTTCATGCATAGTTGTCATAGTTGTCTGGCTGCCACGTTTGAGACTTCAGTGATGTATTGAAAGGTCGATAGGGTTTCTGGCTGTGTTAGGTCTACTTGTCGTGGTTTGTTCCTGAGGAATCTGTGGACTGTATTTTTTAAGTATCCGTTCTTCTTGAATACGTTTTATAGGTGCTTCTCCTCTGTTTTCCAAAGTTCGTCTGTGTTGAAATGTGTGGTGCTTCGTTGGAATAGTGTTCTGATACAGCTTCCTTTTTGCGTGTTGGAATAGTTGCTGGTGTAGTTACGTATTTGGTCAGTGTTTGTCGGTTTGCTGTATATGCAGACACACCAGAGAATTCCGAGAGGCCTCACACTCCAATCACAACGCCATAAACAAACACATTGATCGATTTACCATCTGTCAACCCCTCAGAAAACGAATAGGAAATGACATCACCACAAACCCCAGGAAACCCATCCAGGACAAACATATAAATAGAAAGCAGGAGACAACATATTCGCTTCACTTGGAGGTCGCCACTGATGATGTTACCTAGCCAGGTAATGAAACGTCTGGATAACAACGTACAGCTCAGCGAGCAAACCTACACCCTAAACCTCGACCGGAGCTATAAACGTTCACAAACCTTGGGACTACTAAGCCTCTCAGGGATGCTCCATCTCGGAATTATTTCAGTTAGGAAGACTTTGGTAACGGCACTGGCAATCTGTTTTGCCGTAGGAAACGCTTGCACCCATTTTGAAAACATATCAACTATTACCAGACAATACCTTTTTCCTTTGCAGGGTGTTAGTTCGCTTAAATCCAGTTATAAATGTTCAAATTGTTTTTGGGATTTCGGAAATGCTACATAACTCATCTGTATTCCCCTCTCCACATTATTGTGGCACAGATAAGACGTCGTTCACAATATTTCTGGAAGTAATGAGTAAATCCCTCAATGTACCACTGTGCTGAAATACTGTCATATCTCCTTTCTTTTGACACATGTTCCTTACCGTGTGTCAGTTTGGCATAGAATTTAATAATGGTCATGGTAGAAAAGGTTTAGCATTGGGGCCAAACCATACCCCTTACCTCAAACTGCACTCTGCCTTTTCCCACTCAAACGTGTCTTCCAGCCTGGACATCGACTGTGACTCCCGTACGTCTGCTATTTGGGAAAGGATTTTTGTCATTCCCATGTCAAACTGATCATTTACCGGCTGCTGGGCTGCCGTCTTTGCCGCTGAGTCTGCCCTTGCATTTCCTTGAGAAACTGAATCATTATTTTTCGTGTAGGCATCATATTTACACACAGCGATTGATTTAGGCAATACGACCACTTCCAAGAGATCAGAAATCTGATCACTAGTGTGTGATGGGCTTTCCGGTGAAGGTCAAGAAGTCCCTGTATTTCCACAGGATTCCAACATCATGTGCAACTCCGAATCCGTATCTGCTATTGGTTAAATATTCACTGTGTTTCCCTTAGCCAATTTGCATGCCTCAGTCAAGGCGATCAGCTCCGCTGCTTGAGCTGACAGTTGAGAAGCGAGTGATCCCGCTTTGAATACCTCATGGGTAGTTACGAGAGCATGCCCAATAAAATTCTGACCTATCTCCTTGCACCTGAATGCTGTCCCATCCACACAAAAAAACGCCACATTCTGAATTGGTGAATTCTGCAAGTCTTGTCGAGGCAGCACATTTCATTAATTACAGCGATACAATCATGTGGGTCTCCGTCTCCTTCTCTAGTGAGAGAATTAGCAGCATTAAGGACGTTACATCGTTTTATTGCAATGTTAGGCTTCTCCAATAACACAGTATTGTATCTGAGTCAACGCGCTGCCGACGTATGTACTGTCTTTTGCTCGGAAAGCAGTAAGGATACTGCATGTGTGATCAGTTTGGTTAAGTCGCCATAGCCGATTATATCCCTGGACACTGCAACCACAGCTCACAGGCAATCTGATACGCAATCCTGCCGCTAAGAGGTCTAGCTTAGCCGAAAAATAAGCTGCCAGCCTGAATTTTCCCCCATGATCCTGCAACAACACAGATGTCATGCAGCCATGTTTCTCATCTGCCGTTTGACAGAAGGCTTGTTTGGATTCGGAATCCCCAGTGTCGGTGTACTTTGAAACGTCTTTTTCAATTCAACTCGGCCGCTGGGATCCATTGCAACAGACCATGGTTCTGCTCCCCTTTTCATGGGCCATGTCACTTCAGGGCGCCTCAAGATTTGTGTAATGTGGGATAAAAGTTCTTCAGTCGGGGCGTATGCCCAAAAAGGATAGCAATTGTTTCTTCATGTGAGGCCTTTGAATTTGCTGAATGACTTGCACTCTGTCTTGACAAATGGCCTTCCCTTGTTCAGATATTAAGTGACTGAAGAACTTCACCTGTTGTTGCATAAATCGAAGCTTTGCGAGACTGGCTTTGTGCCCTTCCCTCGTGTAATGCAAGGGAATCCTTCTCACATTGTTCCTCTGTCGGTGCTACTATTCAGCAATCGTCTACAGATTGCAGAAGCGCAGACCCAGGGGTTAAAACAAGAGTCTCCAGTCTCCTGCGTATAGCCTCATTATATATGGTGGGTCACTCACAGTAACATTGACAAAGTCATGTGAACTCATAAGATTTCCCTTTGAATTAAAAAGCGAACCAGAATTGACTATCTGGATGCACCGTCACACGAAAGAATGTATTTGCTAAATCCACAGCGGGGAACCATTTACTGTCCGGTGGAAATGGAACTAATACAGTATAGGGTTTGGGAACACTTGATGCGCGCGGGACAACACTGTTATTGACTGCCTGCAGGTCTTGAACAAACCTGCATTCCTCCGGTTCACTTGGAATTTTTGTTGCCTTTTTGATCAGAAAAATGGGAGTTCTCACAAGTGAGTTTACACAGGGGATTATCTTCTAGCCTTTGGGAAGGATTGAAAAACTAGAGTAACTACTTCTATGGCCTCGGGTTTTAACTGGCATTGTGCACTGCAAGGACGATACTCCGACTTCGTGGTTACTCGTATTGGTTCACAACCTCGTATAAGCCCCACATCATGTTTGCCTTTTACCCATAATTCAGTAGGGACCGTTATTAATCTTGGGTCTGAGAAGTTTATCTTAGGGAAACGCCAGGCCAGCCTTCTCGGCTCTTCAGGGCGAGCGGGGGTTACCTCGACTGTTCTATTGCCTGAGTTAGATAAATTAATTTCTTCCTATACGTCCGCACATCTGCATTGAACCACATACCCACATCGTCCCAGAACACTCAGCATTTCGTTCTTTATGCCTTTAGTACCCATGGCCCCAAATCCTGCCAATTGTCACTGGACACCTTCGCCAGTGACACGCGAGGAGCGCAGCCTTCCACATCAAAAATATAGAATTTACTTGCCGTCACAGGTACTTTACATAAGTTCACACTGACTGCACATCTGTCATCCCTTCAATAAAATTCGCACAATAACAACTGACCTGGTTTAACCAATCTCCTGAACCAATACTTCTCTTATGGGTGCTCAGGGCCATCCTGGTGTATGTGTGCTGTGCAGTGCAGCATATTCCCGCAAAAAAAAAAAAATCGATGTTGATATGATTAACATGGTTACCTGCTTCCAGGGCGAGTGAATTGCTTTTTGAACTCATTGCTCTCCGGCTTAATCGCCACTCATAGACATACACAAGGGGTCGTGGGTTGTATTTTACAGTTTACACTTGTGAATCTTCCCTTTGAATTACCTGCAAGCCCGTCGGAGTACTGAGCAAATACAACCCCAGTCTCACTATGAGATCCCGAGCCATCAAATGTAAAGGACAGAATTCCGCTAACAAAATTGAGAATTAGAATGTATGCACATTACTGATTTCACACAATATGGGTGCGGTAAAACGCTCTCATATCACGAAGCCTGATGCCTCCATTGAGTTCAGGAACATTCCACTCATCTTTATTGGCGTCAACTCTCTGAACTGTCTTGATTTGAGAAGTGAATGTGCTGGCCATGTATCTACCAAAAAGGTAACTGGTGTACCTTCCACGTATAACATAGAGGTAGGCATCGACATATACGCATCATTGGTTTATTGAATATATTGTCCACACTCCGCAATCTCAATATTCAATATAGAGTTGGGATACATCTCAGTGCCCGTTAGGTTAGTAGAAGTGATGAGCATAAGGGATTCTTCATAGCCAAATATAAAGGAAAGAGGCTTACCTGTACCTTGTGACCTGCCCACCTCAACCTCAGTCGTCCCCTGTCAGTCACTATGCTGTCCAGCCTCCAGGACCGATTGAGGCTGTCTGTGCGGGCACTGTCTCGACTAGTGGTCCATTGCTCCTCAAACAAAGCACGAGCCAGATCTATCTCTGCAAGCACACTTCTGCGATCCCTTCCTCTTTTGCGAACTCCACCTTTGCCTCTCTCTTTTCCCGCAGTTCCTCACTCCAACGGCTGAACGACCATTTGCATCATAATAAGCTGAGGTTTATGTGATTGCTGTTGCATCTTTAATTTCCGGTTATGGTTCTCTTGAGCCAGCAATTTTTCAGCATGTATCACGTATTGTTCTATCTAATTCAGCTTTCCCGTGTCCCCGGTAATACCCGTATATTTTACCTATTTTGTTGTTTCGTACTTCATTCCATTGATGAAGCTGCTCCTCAGGTGTGCCTTATACGGTGTGATCTCTGCCGTCGCTATGTCCTTGGGTGGTATCAGTCCACAATAGACGTCATCGACTTTCGTGAGGCGCTTAAGGTACTGGGACATTGTCTCAACTTCTTTAGGGATTCTTGCTTCAATTGATTGTGGGTACGATATGCTATTGGTGATTCAGAAGACCCTGAGGCGGCGACCGTTGACGTGGATCAGATCCAGTCTTCAGACACTGTACAGCTTCATTAGGTTGTTTTCCGTGTGTGTGTGCATGTGCGTTGGTGTTTGTACGTGTACTTGATCTATCCTTTATTCGAGATTTTCTTTCCCTGAAATCAGGCTCAGCCTTCAACATGTTATAAGCACTCCAATTCACAGGTTCTATTTTACCCTTCCGTTTCTCCTTCTCTCTCTCCTCCAACGGTGACCTCAGCATTTGCAACTGCATGTTACTAAAACTTCCTTCCTCCAGAAAACCACATTCCTTGATTTACATTTTTAACTGCTTTACAGAAACTGGGCCATAATTATTTATCATATATTGTATTTTTTCTTGACCATTCCGAGTTGTCTGTCGACCCTCTTTTTGTTCGCTCTTGTTGGAGCCGATTTTCATGGATATTGGAAAAGTGAACATCTCTGTCTGTCTGTCTGTCTGTCTCTCTCTCTCACGATACCATAATCTTCTCTTTGCCAATATAACTTGTTTTTACCTGCCGAGGTCCCCTCTCATTGGTTGCGACCGCCTCATTGCCTTGGTTTTCACAAACCAAGAACCCACGTAACCGGTACAGCTTTGGCGACTCCAACGTGGCACATGGTGGCTTCAAGTCTATACCGACGTTAATCTTGCTGTCTCTTAAACTCTCTCGAGACGGCAATCCTTTCACTTGAGTTTTACTCGAATATTGCGTGAGAGTTCACTGGTCCCGCTTCCTGGTTCATTTATTCTCTTCGAACGAGTCTCCATGTCGGATTACTTTAGCCACAACTCTTACCCCGACCCTATTCGATTCGGAACGCGACTCTGGAGCGATCCACTTATCCCCAGTTCTCTCATGCAAAGGGGCCAATTCAGTGCTCGAGATGGAGTGAAAGACCTTCAAGGCAGTGGCGCGAACACCTCCTGGGAATCTTCAAAATCTTACCCAGTCGCAGGGTCCCAGGCGAGCCCCCAAGTTTACTGCCGTGGGATTTCAATCGATTCGACTCAAATGCTACCAAGAGCAAAGGAAAGTTTACTTTTGAAATTTGCAGAGTGGACCCGACACATTTGCAAGACGCCTCATAAAATGGACGCCTGACGGTTTTCACATATTCCCTTTATACTATATATCGCCTTGCCTTATCACACCTCAAGCCAGGAACCTGGATCAGTCGAGTTCCTTTCCACACATGGAGTTGCTTTTTCTAATTCATGGACTGCACATATAATAGATTATTGGCCTTGAGAGTCAGCTGAACATTAGGTTGAACTTTACATTTTTTCGGTCTTTTTGCAAAGTTAGGTCCATACTTCTTTGTTTCAAACTGATTTCACAAGAAATGATAATTTTCCATTACAGGGGATCAGGCTGACAGTGACTGAATAAGTGTGATGGAGTGAGGATGATAGTGACACAATGAGGGTGAGGTGTCAGCGTGGTAGTGATGCAGACTATGTGAGTGGATCAGGCCGATATGTACGCAGTTTGGGGGGGTCAGAGTGATTGTGATGCAGTAAGTCTGAGGGATCAGACCGATAGTGACGCAGTAAGTGTGAGGTGGTCAGGGTGATAGTGAAGCACTTCGTGTGAGGGGTCAGTGTGAGAGTGACGCAGTAAGAGTGAGTGGTCAGTTTGATAGTGACACAGTAATTGGAGAGAGATCAGGCTGATAGGGATGCAGTAAGTGTTACTATGTCAGGCTGATCCTGACGCATAACGTGGGAGAGGACAGGGTGATAGTGACGCAGTAAGTGTGCAGGGGTCAGGCAGAGACTGTCGCAGTGAGTGTGAGACAGTCAGGGTGATAGTGAGGGAGTAAGTGTGTGCGTTCAGGCTGGCAGTGACACAGTAAGATGTGAGCATCAGGCTGATAGTGGCCAATAAAAGTGAGGTGTTAGTGGAATAGTGACGCAGTAAGTGTGAGGGGTCAGTCTGATAGTGAAGCAGTAGGTGTGGTGGGGTCAGGCTGATAGTGTCACAGTATGTGTGCGGGGTCAGGCTGATAGTGATGCAGTAAGTGTCCGTGAGTCAGAGTGATCCTAATGCAGGAAATGTGAGGGGACAGGGTGATAGTGACGCAGTGAGTATGAGGGGGTCAGCGTGATGGTGACGGAGTAAGTGTGAGTGTTCAGGCTGATATTGATGCAGTATGTTGAGGGCGTCAGGCTAATACTGGCCAGTAAGTGTTAAGTGACAGGGTGGCAGTGATGCAGGAAATGTGAGGAGTCAGACTGATAGACACGGTGAAATTGTGAGGGGTCAGGCTGATAGTGATGCAGGAAGTGTGCGAGTGTCAGGCTGATAGTGACGCAGTAAGTGTGTTGGGAGCAGAGTGATAGGAACGCAATAAGTGTGAGCGGCTCTGGATGACAGTGACAGGTCAGTATGAGGGGGAGGATGGTAGTGATCCAGTGAGTGTGAGGTGTCAGGATGACAGTGAAACAGACTGTGTGAATGTGTCATTGTGATGGTGACATGGCAAGTGTGATGGGGTCAGGGTGACAGTGACGCAGTGAGTGTGAGATGTCAGTGTGATAGTGACGCAGAACATTTGAGGGGCCAGGCTTATAGTGACGCAGTATGGGCAAGGGGTCAGGGTGACAGTGATGTAAATGCACTCACAGGGCCAGGTTGTCGTAAAGCTGTAAGTGTGAGTGTCTCAGGCTGATAGTGATGAAGTAAATGCGACGGGGTAAGGTGGATAAGGTTGCAGTAAGAGTGCAGGGGTAGTGCTAGAAGTGACGCAGTAAATGTGAGTGTTGAAGCTGATACTGACGCATTAAGTTTAAGGGGATCAGTCTGATCTTGACGAAGTATGTATGACATTGTCAGGATGATAGTTACGCTGTAAGTGTATGGGGGCACAATGATCTTGATGCAGCAAGAGTGGCGAGTCAGGGTGATAGTGACGCAGTAAGCATGAGTGGGTAAGTCTTATAGTGACGC
Organism: Chiloscyllium plagiosum; assembly: GCF_037043375.1. NCBI lineage: Eukaryota > Metazoa > Chordata > Chondrichthyes > Orectolobiformes > Hemiscylliidae > Chiloscyllium > Chiloscyllium plagiosum. The sequence continues at coordinate 67,565,369 of NW_028270180.1, read as the reverse complement.
AGTATATGTGAGGGAGTCAGCCTGGAAGTGGCGCAGTATGTGTGAGATGGTCAGGCTGATATTGATGCAGTCTGACCCCTCAAACTTACTGTGTCACTATCAGCCTGACTCCATCACATTTATTGTGTCAGTATCAGACTGACGCAGTTGGGGTCAAAATGATAGTGACGCAATAGGTGTAAGCGGCTCAGGATGATAGTGACACAGTGGGTGTGAGATACCAGTGTGATAGTAACGTAGTAAGTGTAAGTGTAAGGCCCTCAGTGTGATAGTGCCACAGCAAGTGTGGGGTGTCAGGGTGTAAATGACGTCGTAAGTGAGAGAGGGGCATTGCGATAGTGAAGCAGTAAGTGTGAGGGGGTCAGGCTGATAGTGACACAGTCAATGTGACGGGGCAGTGTTTTAGTGACAAGATAAGTGTGAGGCGTCAGTCTGATACTGACACAATAAATGTGATTGGGTCAGGCTGATAGTGATACAGTAAGTGCGAGGAGTCAGACAGATAGTGACACAATAAGAGTAAGGATTCAGGGTGATAGTAACATGGGAAGTGTGAGGGCGTGACTGAAAGTGACGCAATAAGTGTGTGGTGGTTAGGCTGATGGTGACGCAGTAAAAATAAGGCCGACAAGGTGAAAATGGCAAAGACTGTGTGAGTGGGTCAAGGTGATAGTGACGCAGTAAATGTGAGGAGGTCAGGGTGAAAGTGACGCAGTAAATGAGAGAGTATCAGAGTGAGAGTGACGCAGTAAGTCTGAGGGGTCAGACTGATATTGACGCACTAAGTGTGAAGGGGTCAAGCTGATAGTGACACAGTCAGTGTGAGGGGAGAGAGATTTAGTTACACAGTAAGTGCAAGGCGTCAGACTGAGACTGATACAAAAAGTGTGAGTGGTTCAGAGTGATAGTGACGCAGTCAGTGTGATGGGGCAGAGTTTTAGTAACATGGTAAACGTGAGGCGTCAGTCTGATACTGACGCAAAAAGTGTGATGGAGGCAGGCTGATAGTGACGCAGTAGGTGTTAGGATTGAGGGTGATATTAACATAGGAATTGCGAGGGCGTAACTGATAGTGACGCAATATTTGTGGGGCTGTCAGGCTGATAGTGACGCAGTAAAAATGAGGATGTCAAGGTGGAACTGGTGCAGTAAGTGTGAGGAAGGCAGATGGACAGTGACGCAGTAAGTGTGAGGGGTTCACGCTGATATTGAGGCATGCAAGTGTGAGGGGCTAGGTTGATAGTGACGCTGTGTGCCGGCGGGTCTGGCTGACAACGACGCAGAGAATGTGAGTGTCTCAGTGTGACAGTGACGCATTACGTGTGAGAGGGTCAGGGTGATAATGACAGAGGAAGTGTGAGGTGGTGAGTTTGATAGTGATGCTGTAATTGTGAGCTTGGTCAGCGTGATAGTGAGGGGCTCAGGTTGATAGCGACACAGCAATTGTGAGGAGGTCAGGGTAGTAGTGACACAAAACGTGTGAGCGGGTCAGGCTAATAGTGATGCAGTGAAGGTGAGAGTGTTGGTGTGCTAGTGACGCAGTAAGTGTGAGCCGCTCAGGATGATAGTGTCGCAACATGTGCGAAGTTTCAGGTAGACACCCATGCAGTAAGTGTGACGTGTTCAGGGTGAAAGTGACACAGACACATTGAGGGTGTCAGATTGAAAGTGACACAGGAAATGTGAGGGGACAGGTTGATAGTGACACAGTAAGTGTAAGGGGTCAGGCTGATAATGATATATTAATTGTGATGGAGTCAGGATAATAGTGGTGCAGTGAGTATGAGTTGTCAGGGTGATAGTGACACACACACGGTGTGAGTGGGATAGAGTTATAGTGATGCAGCAAGTATGAGGAGGTTAGAGTGATAGCGTGCAGGGTCTGGCTGAAGGTGACGCAAGAAGAGTGAAAGGTTCAGGGTGATCTGGACGCACTAAGTTTGGGGGCTCAAGGTGATAGTGATGCTGTAAGTATGAGTGGGTCAGTCTGATAGTGACACAGTACATTTGAAGGGATCAGGCTGGGAGTGATGCAGTAAGCGTGAGGGGGTCAGGCTGATATTGATGCACTAAGTGAGAGGGTATCAAGGTGATGGTGACGCATGAAGTGTGACCAGGTTAGAGAAAGAGTGACGCCGTGATTGAGTGGGGTTTGGCTGATAGGGATGCAGTAGGTGCGCATGTGTCAGGGTGTGAGTGATGCAGGAAGTATGAGGGTGCCAGAAGTATAGTGATGCATCAAGTATGAGGGGGTCAGAGTGATTGTGACGCAGTAATTCTGAGGGGATCAGGGAGATACCAACGCAGTAAGCATGAGGGTGTCAGGCTGTTAGTGACGCTGTCAGTGTGAGTGCCTCAGCCTAATAATGATGAAATAAATTTGAGTGAGTAATTCTGCTTGTCAGGTGATAAGTGTGAGTGAGTCAGGCTGGTAGTGATGCTGTACGTGTGAGTGTTGAAGCTCATAGTGAAGCAGAAGGTGTGAGGTGGTCAGTGTGATTGTGAGGCAGTAAATGTGAGAGGGTCAAGATGATAGTGACATAGTTAGTTTGAGGAGGCAGTGTTGTAGTGACACCGTAAGTGTGAGGCGTCAGTCTGATACTTACATAATAAGTGTGATGGAGTCAGGCTGATAGTGACACAGTAAGTGTAAGGAGTCAGGGTGATAGTAACATAGGAAGTGTAAGGGTGTGACTGATAGTGACAAAGTAAGTGCTTGGCAGTCAGGCTGATAGTGACGCAGTCAAAATGAGCGTCTCGAAGTGAAAGTGGCGCAGTAAATGTGAGGGCGCCAGATGGATAGTGATGCAGTAAGTTTGAGGGGTTCACGCTGATATTAAGGCGGTAAGTGTGAGGGGTCAGGTCTATAGTGATGCAGTAAGTGTCGGCGGGTCAGGCTGATAGTGATGCATTCAAAGACCAAATATCCAAGGCTCACTGTAGCGCTGATTAGTGAGACTTCTCAAGGTTAAGACAATAATCAATAGTTCTCATCCTGGCCATAAATCACAATGCTTCATTTTAAAATTCTCCTCTCCTGCTTCTAGATTCACCAATAAGGGAACACAATTTAATTGCTCCACCCAGTTTATCTCTTCAAATATTTTGCAACTCTCAATGAGATTACCTCTCTTGTTTTGAAACTGTTAAAAAAAGGCCGGATTTGCCCAATTAAAATTCAGAGGACTAACGTTCATCCATGATATCAAGGTGAAACACCATTCGTGGTATTCCTCATATGGCATTAGTATCTTTCCTAAATTGAGGATTGTAATTCCTCATACTGTCGTCCAAGTGCGGTCGAACTGAGCCACCATACATTGGAAATAATGCTTCGTTCTCGTGCCCTGAAATCCTTCTGCAGCTTTCACAACAGACTTCTACAACGGCTACTAGACTGCAATGACTTATTAAAAACTTCTCCAAGATGCATTTCTAAACATCTGTACATCAGACTTTCTACTTCAAACCTTCGACAAATAATCTCCACACATCTCCCTCCTGACAAGTATGATAAAGTCAAATCGTTGCTATTTATTAGATCATGAGGGACATGGATAGGTTGACTCGTCACGGTGTTTTCCGGCTGGTGAGGAAGTCAAAATTTAGAAAACATCGGTTTACATTTAGAGGGTAAGGATTTAAAAGGGACGTCAGGGGCAACTTTTTCAGTCGTGTCCAGAATGAGCTGCCAGAGAAATTGTTGTAGACTGGTACAACTGTAACATTTAATGGCATCTGGATGGATATAGAGTAACAAGGTTTTGAGGGATGTGGGCCAAATGTTGGCAAATGGGACCTATTAATTTAGGATAACTGTCCACCATGGTCAAGTTGGAAAGAAGGACCACTTTCCGTGTTGTATTGTTCAAGGACTTGATGACTCTAGAACAACCGCAAAAACTTTGCAAATAATTCCGTCAAGACGATTTCAAGTTCCAAATCTTTGGTTAATCTTCCCCTTTTGCGCTCACAAATTCATTACCTGATGTCAGAACTTACGGATTAGTTGCTGGATCCATTCAGGTAAATTGGTTCTGCACTCTTTCTAATTCCGATATTGTTTTTACGAATGTAGCTAGTGTTTATGGACTTAGCATCAATATTTCTAATACCATATTTCGATGAATATTAAAACACAACAGCATATCTAATTTGGCACCAGATGATGAGCAATTGAGTCAAAATCGATCGGACGCAGTGAGACAATGATCCTCTCTTCGTGTGGTGTACATCCGTGACTCTATAATTCTACGAAGAATCATTCCCATAACTTCAGCTGTGTCAGAATCTAGTTTGCAGTGAAAGCCTGTCAATCTGCGAAGGTACCGTTCGTCTGGGCATCTGCAAAGGATTTGGCGAAATCTTTGGGTCTTGACAATTTGTTCTTCCAACAAATGAATTCAGTTATTTTACTATGAAAATTAACAGGCTTGCCGCAGCTGTGATGGTCAAAAGTTTAGGGCGTTGGACTTGAAATCCAATGGGGTCTCCCTGCGCAGGTTCGAATCCTGTTCACAGCGTAGAATCTTTTAAAACTCATTAATTCATTTGCAGAATTTGAATTTCGTGGAGCTTGAGCGTTGCATTCAATCGAAAGTAAATTTTCAACTGTGAAGAATCCGAAGTAATTTCAAGACTGACCCAGTCATCTAATTGAATAAATTATGTGTCGAGACACAAAAAGCCACCAACTTCCAACACGAATCAGTGTCAACACATTTGTCGAACTATCATGAAATTTGGATGTTCGGGGGGGTGGAATTCAGCAAAACAAGAAGCAATGCAATACATTTACCTGCAGGTGATGACATCTTTTTCAGGATCAGTTGAAAGTCAAGCTGAGAAAGTTCAACCTAATTTACAGCTGACTCCCAAGGCCAGTAATCTATTATATCAGCAGTCAATGATTTAGAAAAAAACAATTCCATGTGTGGAAAGGAACTCGACTGATTCAGGTTCCTGGCTTGCGATGTGAAAAGGCAAGGCGATATCAGCGGAGTAGAATTTTCTGGAAATATTAGAAATGGAATGTTAACGGTCTTCTGCTGTCCACATTCGTAAGAAACTGTGCATTAAGAACTGAAATTGAAAATTAACGATGAAAATCAGACTTAGCCCTCTGTTTGTGGTGTAGCATTGTTCAGAACAATTGGTTGTTGTTGAGGCTAAAATTGACCAAAATAATCGATGGGGAACTTATCCACGGCCTTCGTTGGAGCAGTTGGTGTGGAGAGGTCAGCTTGAAGAACCAAATGCCAATTATTCATCATGGCTGTCTGAATTGCTTAGTTAAACATACTCCCAGTTTAATGAAAAAAAGTTTTGCTATCGGAGCTAGATTTTTTCGTGTCAGCATGTTCAGATATGAGAAGACACTCCATGGAGTAGATGTGACTTAAATATTGACTCTTAACGTCAGAGATGTTGACACATTTCTGCACCAGAACAGCACTACCATTGGTATCAAATCAAACTGAACAAAGGACTAGTCACTTCGACATTTCCTGTCTGCAGACTCTGCCAATAGACCGTTCAGGCCCGATGTAGGAATAGGGCGTGGTGACATCTGTTCGCAAGTGGATCACTTCATTCTTGCTCACGATCCGTAAACCGTAATTCATTTTGAACTTCTTAGCCATCAGCATGGTAAGTGGTACATAATGCACAGGTTTGCTTCTCGAAAGAAAGAGCGAAATCTTATTCAATGCAGACGCAAATTCAAGTTGTCCCTGGTCGACCAGAAGACAGATGTCGCGAAACAAAGTGAATACAGAAAACAATCAATGTTTTCTGGGAGTCAAAAAGATGTACTGGAAGAACGGAAACATATATTTGGAACTAAAGTCACATACCACTTCCACAGACTAACGGTGTTCTTGAACCGTTATCTTAATTTGACCTTCATGTCCACCATTGCTGCAAAAATTATGTTAACAACTCAGAACTTTGTGTTCTTTGATATTCTCTCCTTCATGTTTCTCTTGATTTTAAAACTCAAACCGAGCAATAGTAATGCGCCCTACTACATTTGCAAAGATCAGAAGAAGATCAATTTATAAGAGAACAGAAATAAAGCTACGTCTGTCTTTCGAGAGAAAACACAGTTACCATTTCGACTCCAAAAAGTCTTCTTCAGAAGTCTGCGCAATGAACTCGAAATAGTAGACCGAAAATGAAAAAAAGATGCCAAAATGCCGCGAATACACCACCCGCAAGTGCCTCAAGTCCTACTCGAATATGCCGGATTACTACTATCAACATCAGGGGAGAACGGAACAAAGCTCATTCTGCAGTTGTCAACCTGTTATGACGTAGTTTGCAAAGTCAGAAATCTGATTCGGTAAAAAGCGGGATGAGAGCGGGATATAGGAAGTCTGAAATAAGCAAGTGCGTGCTTTGCTTTGAAGAAGGTTGGCAGTGATGAAAATGGAAATTAACTACAGTAAGGGGGGCTGAATTAATACTCAGAATCGTTGCAACACACAGGGATGCAATTCTTTTTGCTAGGTTTCTGTTCTGCCATTTTATAATCACGACTGCTGTCGGGTTTGGTTTCCATTCCAGGCTTAGGTGACAGCCTGATGGAAGTTTGCACATTCGCCCAATTTCTGTTTGGTTGCTCTGGTTTGCTGCCACATTCTAAACATTTGCAGGTTATTTGGAATCGCCATTGAACGCACACGGTTACAGAGACAGTGATGTCTCTGTAATAGGAGTGTCTGGATAGGACGTACTTCAGAGGATTTTTGTGAACTTAAATAGACAGAGTGGGGTTAGTCTACTGTTTCCTGGGTGAGCTACATGGACAGAGAGTGGTCAGGGTCTTCTTCCCTGAGGGAGATACGTTGACAGAGTTGGGTTAGTTGCTCTTACCTGTTTCAGTCACGCAGATACAGTAGGGTCAGTCTGCCTTTCCCTGGGCGAATTTCTTTCACAGAGTGGTGACAGTCTGCTCTTCCCTGCCTGAGTGAAATAGAAAGAGCGGGGTCAGTATTATCTTCCCTCGATAATTTATGTTGACAGTCTGGCTTCCGTCTGCTGTTCCCTGGCGAGTTACATTGGTAGAGTGGGGTTAGTGTTCATTCATTGGGTGAGTGCCATAGACGGAATGGGATCAGTCTGCTCTTCCCTGAGGGAATTACATTTATAGAGTGGGGTCAGACTGCTCTTCAGAGAATGACTTATATTGACAGTGTGGAATCAGCCTGCTGAGTTACACTGAGATTGTGGGGTCAGTCTGTCCTTCCCTGGGTGAGTAACACTGACTGAGTGGCGTCAGTTTGCTCTTCCCTCAGTGAGTTACATTGACAGAGTGGCGTCAGGAGTGGCGTCTTTGAGGAGTTGACAAAAGTAACTCGTCCCCTACATCTTTGGGATAATTAGGGATGGGCAGTGAATCTTATCTCATTGAAAGACAACTGTGTCCCAGAAATGCATTTCTAATAATTGCATGTACTAATTCGACACTGCAAGCGGACGGGAATAACTTGAGGAGAGGTGCAGGGTAGAATAATTAAAGTCAAATGCACTGATGCCGAGGAGACATGACACAAGATGTGAATGTGGAGCTAATGGTGCAAGGCTCAGTGTCAGTGCTATTGGTTCAGCATTTATTTCTCACTGTTCGCAATGACTCACACACCACTGCTGTCAATTCACAACAATGAGCCTGTTCATCTTGGTTTGAACATCCTTGCGTGTGTATTAACGTGGTTAATGCGACGCGAGAGGAGATGAGCACATCCTCTTTATTCTGTCAGTATAAACAGATGAAAATATCGATTGGATGCCAATGCAAAAGGATACTGTCTTTTTCTGTGCCTTTTCAGTAGGGCATGCTCAGCATTGAAATGTCTGCTTTTGCACAAGCAAAGTTTGATTGCCATTCATACTGAGCAACGCTAATACAGAAAACGTGTTTTCGAATTCCTGTGATCAAGTGGTTCAGGCATTGCACATATGGACGACAAATCTGGCTTTTAACGTGGCGCCGTGGCTTAGCTGGTGAGAGCACCTCCCATCACACTGGTGCCTGCTCATTGTATTGAAAGCTCGTTATTTCTCGCAAGGATTGTGTTGCTGATCGAGAAACTCAGTGTCCTGTTTGAATTGCTATATATTCTGATTTCGAGTTCCGGCATCATTTTCCAGGTTTAAATCCAGTAGTGTATGTTGCTCTTTTTAACTACTATTTTAACCTGGAGATTCTTCTCGCAGTTCCACAAGCACTTCTGCTTCTCATCCTCGTATTCTCATTCCTTCATTCCCAGTTTTGTGGAAATTAAGTGGTGAGGCAGGAGACACTGCAGCATTCCCGGGGAATGTTGTGGTAATGGCACTGACACCACGACATGATCACCCTCAGTCTCTGCTGTCACCATTCATTTGTTGTACACCAACAGTAAATGCATCCTTGTTCTTCTTCAGCTATCATGTAGTTACTTTCTTTTCCTGTTGGATAAGGAATTCAACTTTAACTTCGAAAGGGTCTTTAGATTTTGAGGAAGAAATGTCTCCTTGCCTCAGGTCGAAGTGACAGACGCATTATCCAGAGAATATGAGACTACTTCGACCGACTCCAGCCAGGCGTCAGAAAGCCTCTCAGCAGTTCGAATCTCAAACTGTCTCTGAATGTCACACTTTTCAAGAGCAGAAATGGGAAATGAGGGATATGGACAGCCAGAGAGTCGGAGAATGTGAAAAAGGCCTAGGAGGATACAGAGACAAATATAAAAAAAACGAAGACACATATTGAGGCAGACACTGAAAGAAACAATTCTCCATTCGGCGTGACTGCTAAATAACAGAAAGCAAAAGGAAATGTAGCCATTAAAACATAGCCTTCCACCAGCTCAGGAAAATGAAAATAGCATGACAGCTGATTAAGTCCTTTTAAGATTGTAAATTCGAGGTTTGTAAGCTCAAGAGTGATTTTGATAAATATCCTGATTCGATAGGTAAGATTATCATTTTCCCAACAGTATAATCTAGAAATCTATAACTAACCTGTTTCCTGTCCATCTGAAAAAAAATCTGTTTCTCTCCACAGATGTTGCCAGGTGTAGCGGGTTTCTCTGTCAATTCTCGTTTTTAGTTCAGCTTTCCAAAACCTGCATCTTTTTGATTTTTTATAACCTGGCACAAAACCAAGCATTACCAGGATCGGACCAGTGGTAAGAAATACTGGTACCACGATATGCTTGCACAATAAAACATTCATTCCCTGTCCGAAAATAGAACTAATGCCATAGCAGTTCTAGTTCCAAATCCTAACTACGACATTACACTGAATGAAGACAGACGCTCTTGCACTTATTCTCAATGAAATGGCTTTTCCCTTTCATTTCTTATCAGTTTCACTGCAGATTGTTTTCTACTCGTCTTCAAGTTTTGCAGTATGGAAAATCCCATTTGGCCCATGGTGCAGTCTGGTTTAAAGACATTCGTCTATTCCATTCCCTGTTTCCAGCTTTGGTCCATAACCTTATGTGTTCTGATGTTTCTAGTGCAAATGGCAGTGAGGTTCTCGCTTTGATCTTAGATGACACAACAATGGGATTGAAGTTTGACATAGTCACACTGTGTTATTACCCACGTCGTGTCTCCGACAGAAAGAGACACACAGACACATTCCCCGAGAGTGGCAGAGTTCTCAGGATTTGACCAGCTCCTTGTGCTTCAATTCAGCTGTCCGCTCCAACATGCAAGTTCAACCGTCAAAAGGCAGCTTTTGGTTAAACCAAAGCCAGTTCTGCAGACAATGAGAGACGTTGCTCTGAGCTAGAATTTGAAGTGGACGAAAGAAACTGTAAATTCGAAAACACAAACCCTTCCGTTCCTGACAGACAACAGGAATGGACGCGCACGCTGCATCCTTGCGATTTTAAATGCGAACCGACAATCCCCAAACTCGACGTCAGGCATGTTACCAATTCCGTCACTGACCCAAAAACCAGGTTTGGCTGTGACAGTTTGTCTATAGGTAATGTAAACGTCCACATCAGGGAAGCAGCATTCACAAGGTGAAAAATCAGCAAACATAATCACCGTCACTGTTTCAGTTGGAATTCCTCACTCTGTGAACCATTTCCTTTCACTGTACTTTCATATTTGAAGTTTTTTACATTCCAGAGCCTGAACTAATTCAGCGAGAAACCACTGGTCATTTCGAGCCCGTCACCCGGAATGAGGCGAGTTGAACGATGCCTTTCTTGATGCCAAAACATCAGCGCAGCTCAAAACGAGCTCGTGTTTGCATCAGTCTTCACTTAACTTGCTGCAGTATATCTGCTGAACAACATCAGATTATCACAGCATTGCCTTCTTCACATTGAAACCAAGGATGATAATATGAACCGACTTGGAAACTTGGAGAGAGAAACAGTGCTGACAAAGACAATTATGACGTGAAGAGCAGGCACGAGAGTTTGTACAGGTCCCAGAGGCTGCTGCAGTATCAATGGACATCCCTGCAGACGAGTCTGATTTTGCATTGCCAGGAACAGGCTTTCGTTCCCAGTTAGGAGATGTAGATTTAATTCTCTTCTTGTGAATTATCCGAATGAAAACTAAATCCTGGCTGCACCCAGAACACACACACGGATCCTGCCAGAACAATTCAGTGATCGATCAGCATCTGTCTGGAAGGACAATGGCAGCAAATACAAGCGAAAGCTATCACAGCAATTACCCCTCCAAGGTTCTCGCGTTTCCCAGTTGAAAATATTTCGCTGTTCCTTCAATGTCAATGCGTCTAAACCCTTGCCTCATGGCATTATGCCTGTACCCCGCAACTGAGGACATCCAGGGTTATGCGGAGTAACTCATAATCTCAATCTCTCGAGTAATTAGGGATTGACGGTGCATCCCATCACATTGAGCAATGACTTTATCCCAGTAATACGTTTCCTAAAGCTGCAGTTTCTAAGGGAACACTTGCAAGCTGTCGGGAATAAGTTGAGAAGTGGAACGGACGAGAGGAAAATGTGAAAGGCAATGATGACTGGGAGGCATGAGACAGCAAGTGAGTGAGGAGCTGGTGTTGCAACGTTCAATGTCAGTGTCAGTATTTACTGACCACTATTCACTCTGACTCAAACACCACTCCTTAACAATTCACCGCAATGAGCCCATTCCGCTTAGTGTGAGTTTACCTTTGCTGATATTAACGCGGTTAAAGGTGCCCAAGAGGATGGATGGATCCGCGTTATTCTGTCAGTTTAAACAGTCTAAGTTATCAGTTTACAACAAAAGTAATAAGAGATTGCCTCTTCCTGTGCATTTTCAGTGGAGAATATCCAGCTTTGAACTCTTTTGCATAACCAGAGGCTGTTTTAAATTTACACCGAGTATCTGTGAAACACACAAAAATGAGTCCGAGTTCCTGTGTTCGAATAGTCAAGTAAATGCACGCATAGTTTTGAATCGTTGAGCTTGGGCAGTCCCTCAGCCTTAGTTAATGAAAGTTCCTGTGAAAAAACAGCCAAATATGGGATCAAATCCTGACATCTCAATGTTTATAGGTTTTTCATGAAAAACAGAGTTCCCGACTTCACCTGTGGTTCTGGTTGTGGTGGGAATTCAAATCAATGACTGGATCGAGGTTATAGTTTAAAGACAGCTCCTTCGACATCTCTGCTACGCTGCCACACAAACCCCGCAACCAAGTTTTTCATGATTAGTGTTTCAGCATCGCCTTACTTCAGGCACTTACCCACACACACTTGCAATGGCCAACTTGGCGTAAGTTCGATAATATTTATGAGGATGTTGCAAGGCTTACAGTGTTTGGATTGTAGCGTAAAGCTGAATAGGATGTGAAAATTTTCCATGGAGCTTGAGGGCTGAGGGATGGGCTTATAGAGGTTTATATCAATATGAAGGAGACGGTAGACTAAATGGTCAATGAATATTTCTTCCCATGGCAGGCAAGTTCAAAGCAAGGGAACACTGTTTTAAGGGGAGAGTGGTAAAATTTAAAAGGGATCTGAAGGACATTGTTTTTTTCACACAGAAAGGTTTGCGAGTTTGGAATGAATTGTCAGATTTACTGGTGGAGTCTGGTATACTCTCAACATTTCAAATGCATATGGATCTGTATACAGACAGGAAAGTTGAAAAAGAATAAACGTGAAAATTTGGCAAATAGAACGTTTGTTTACGGGCTCAGCCACTATGAGATGCTGCTGTGGCGAACACCAGTTTGAATAGGCACTCATCACTTGGTCAGTGCGTTGGGCTAGTTTTCTGTAAGATGGTTAGATTAGATTCCCTACAGTATGGAAACCGGCCCTTCAGCGCAACTAGGCCACACCGACCCTCCAAAGAGTAACCCACCCAGACCAATTTCCCTCGAACTAATGCACTGATCATTATGGGAAAATTAGCATGTAAAATTCACCTGCCCTGCACATCTTTGGAGTGTGGGAAGAAACCCACGCAGGCGCAGGGAGAATGTGCAAACTACGCACAGGAATCAAACGTGGAACACTGATGCTGTGAGGCAGCAGGGCTAACCACGGAGCCACGGTGCCGCCCTAAAAGGGGATGGAGAACGCAGCTAGCAACCCCGCAATCTCTCGCATGCAAAGCGAGTACTCTCCCATTTGAGATAACTCCCACAGGCTGCTTCGGTTAAAACCAGCAACGAATCATTTTTTTCTGGTCTTAGGCTGCCAATGACCATTCTTCTTGACACATTCCCAACTTCTCAGTGGGAGATTTTGGCTGCAGAAATACCTCACAATTCATGTTGCTCACGCAGCTCTCCAGCGAAACCAAACACCTGACAACTCATGAACAGAAGCAGAACTGACAAAGAGAACCTATTTTCAGACACACGGGCTCATGAATGCTGTCTGTCAGGCAGAGCGAGTCGTCTGGGTCATGGGCTGCTCACACAAATTGCAGCGAGGCAATTCCAAATGGTGCTTTCAACGTACTGGCGCCTTTGTGCACCAATACTTCCAGGAAAGTGCTCAAGTAACATGAATCAGAACTGACTAACAATGAACCATGAAAAGTGAAGATTACCAGTTACAGTCTCGATTAGATGAGGTTAACAATTGGGCTGATATCTCCACCGGATCGAGAGGACCAATCACCAGCCTCTCTCATCAGGACAGAAATTAAGGAAATTAGGGAAAAGTAACCAAGTTTCACATCGCAATTTCCCTCCTTTTCGCAGCAACAACAGAAAACTGCGAGCAGATTCAATGTAGAACCTAATTTCCCATAAACAGGGAAATACATATCTCCATTCACTTTCAGAGAAACGGTGAAAAATGCAAATTGTCTGGAATATGAAAGATTGGCGCAGCCTGTTTTTGAGTCGCATATTATGCTGGGGTGGCCTTTCGAGCTGGAGGGGAACGTGACAACTACAGCAGATGGGGAAAACATGGGCACTGACATGTTGGTTGTTTTCTGCTGTGCCACATCACAGCCAGATTAGAAGAAATGACTGCTTTTTTTTCTGTTCAACCTTAACAAAACTCATCCCTGCAAAACGTTGCCAGCTTAATCCATCAGCACACGTGGCCGCGCAGGGATGCAAACACAAGACTTCTTAAGAAGTGGAATCTGAAATCAGAGTCTCGGGTTGCTCAGCCACGCGAGCACACAGGCCAAAACCGGAAACCTAAGAGCATGTACCTGATGATACCCTGCAGCATACTCACAGCAACTTCACCAGTTCTGCAGAATAAGCGGTAGGAAGGAATTGCTCTATCTGAGCGGTCGTGCTTGTTGTTCTCATCAGCAAATCTGGCTTTGAATTTGCTAGCCCATACCTTCTACCATGCTGAAACGGAATGCAATTCCGATTAGTCGCTGTGTGAAACTTTGTTCATTTTCTCTCCTCAGATAAAGTGATCACTGGAGATGATGAATTCTGCTCCTGCCAGAAACGCCGACTCTCCTGCATCTCGGATGAACTGAAAAACTGGTTTAGTACTGGAATCCGAGAATGGCAGAACACGTAGCAAGTATTCGAAACCCAGAGCCAATAAGAGTTCCAACTTTCCTGTTCTTTCTCCATAATAGTGCATTATCCAGCAGAGCCATGAGCAACTGCTACCTGGCTGCAAGCTGAGTTGCAAACCTATGTGGGAATCAAGGACATGCGACTCACTTATTGTCGGTAAATCAAACAGTTCTCACTTTGAGGTGTACAAAAATTAGTTTCTATACATATTCAGGGAAGGTCAAAGACGATCTGAGGTGTCAAAGAGGTGGTCACTGTTCGTGATTGCTTTGTTCGAGTTGTGGAAAGGTTTCCCGCTTTAGTCGCATTCACGTTTCTTGTTGATGACTGAATCAGACAGAACGTTTTTCACCGGAGCTGCACTTGACTTGCATTCCTCTCCCTCGCTGTCATACTTTCCTGGAACTCTGTGAGAACAAGAAAACAAAATACATACTGCGTCATTCGGCAGCCTGTCTGTGATTTCCTCATTTTCAGTTACAACATGGCTTAGACTTCAGGCCACACGGTAATATTAGTAACAGTATGAGAACAAGAGTCGATAGTTCATCTGTGCCTGTAAATCTTTTCATTCCTGTTGTTGACTGAATGAACTGTATCCATGTCGGCTGCTTCTAAACTCGAATATGTGAACTGCTCCAAACTATGATTGAGGATTTCTGGTTTTGGTTGACGCACGTTGAGAAACGCCAGACAGCGTTCAAATGAAGCTTTCAGAGCACATTTTCGGATGCATTTGACAGAGACGAACATCATGAATCCAGTGTTCGCTGTGACAGAAGGAAATGAATGTCCTCCTTGTTACTGATCCAGGCCACCTTCGCATGTCGAGCAAATGTGGTACTGTTGTTACAGAAATGACCAGTGCCCGGTAACTGTGTCCTTAAAGAGGACATGATTGAAAAAAATAAAGAATACGATGTTGAAATATCCAGGAAATATTGGCTGAAAAGGCGCAGACAATTTTCCCTGCAGCGCCAAGACAGAGGAACATATGTCACGGCACTCTTAAACAGGATGGCCAGCAGTGATATAGACATCGCCACATATGAAGGACCACTGCGAATAGAAATTTGAAAATGATATTGACGCAGCAGGTATTCTGAATTATATTCTTTTCATCGCTACAGTAGTATTGGGCGAGTAAATTCAAAACAAGGTTTGCTGATGAGAATACAATAAAGCCCCATCGATCATGATATGAAAGACTGTCGTCCGGAAAGAGGGAACAACAATGTTTCTTCTCAGCTTTGTACTGGGCCACTTTCGCACAAACTGATACTGCTACTCTCCAGAAAAGATCAGGGCCCGCGGCATGCACTGTTAGAAATGGTGACCATCAGTGCTGGCAACTCCCTGCATATTCAGAATAAGGAGGACACATATCGAATAAAAGCGTAGATGGCAATTAATTGGACTTGTATTCCCTTTCACCACAACAGCTAGAATGTGCGGGGATATACAGAGTAAGGTTTACTGACCAGGTCAGAAAGCAATTACCTCCACATATCTTGACACACAAGCCTAACTTTCTTTCTGTCCGTTTTTTTTTGAAGCGCCGATCATTTCCGTAGGAGTTGTAGGTGATTGCTGCTCCCCCGCAGGATCACAGTGGAGCCAGAGACCCGATCGAGCTGCTCAGAACAGTTCGTCTTTGCCGATAATCACTGAAACTGAGATTGATGTCACGTAGACATGGTGTAACAGCTGCCAACACATGTAGAGGGTTTTGGGACGGATTAGGACCCACTCTGGGAAAAAGACTGGATCCTTAGACTGGGGAGTAAGTGTTCAGGTAGAGGACTGGAGAATGGGGTCAAGAACGATATTAGCCAAGATCGAATGGCGGAGCAGATTAGATATTCTGAAAGCGCTAACCGCTCCGATGTCTTCCAATTTCTGGCCGTCTGGTATCTAAGGAAATAGAAACAGAGTTATTTGTTCAGTTGGAAGTCCTGGGCAAAGTGAGAGATAGAACAAGCATGATACAGTTTTAGAGACTGGGAAAATGTTTGGAGAGGAAGCAATAAAAGTGAAGCTGAATATAAAGTTTGAAGTCAGGACATATTCAATAAAAAGGAAGTTTGTAGAAAGGCAGAGGGACATGGAGATGGAACAAGAAGTGTCACCAGTCCCGAAATCTCATTCGGTTTTCATTTTCAAGATGTGACCGGACCTGCTGAGATTTTCCAGCAATTTCATTTGTTGATTCTGAAACAGAAGATGGGAGTGATCCTGGACCAATCAGCTCTCTCACGTTCTGGGAATATTTGACTTTCCCGTTCGATCAGATCACGTCTGTCCCACACTGAAACCTCAGAATCCTTCCCCACTCCCACCCTCGTTACTGGCAATAAACTGTTCATTACATAAACTTACATGAGCACACAACAAGAACAATTGCAAAATGTACAGGGAGAGCTCCGTTCCGTTCCATCAGCACATTCTAAATAAGTTAATTTTTGTTCAGGACCCATAGGACATTAAGCCGTCTCTGTCAGACCACTAACAAATGGCCATTCGCATTCTGTGTCTTTGAACACTTTGGTCGGTGCACGGATGTCGTGGAATCTCACGTTGTAAAATGGACATCATTCATAGCATTTTCAGCTGCACTGATAAAGTTGTCTCTGGCGCTTCCAGTAAAGTGCAGACAGTTTTCACTCAGTAACCGACATGTGATCAAAGCAGGAGGACATATGTTTCAGCGAAAGCAACAGGAATCCTCCACCAGCGTTGGCTTGCAATTCCGCATGTGGAACGAAGAGCTGGAACTCTATTAAACAGTGACAACGACTATGATGGGGCTTGGATGCACGACTCTCTGATTAAACAACTCACATTGCGCCGAACTGAGATATCCAGGCTTGGGACACGATGCATTAGTTTGCTATTTTATTCTGAGCATAATTCACCTGGCACAACAATTTGTAAAGATCCAGCTCATTCCTCCCAATCACAAATAACATCATTCACATCTTTTACTTTCGTTATTTCTTCAAAACATTACAATCTATTTAACACTTGTCCCGGCATTTAAGATTCAACCCAAATATTTTCACATGAAGTGATTTCTAGTCACTCTGTCAGACGCAATCAGTCGAAAAATTACCTTAGAAAACCCAATCATTTCTGTTTACACTATTGGGAATTTCCCATCTGCTGACAAGGCAGAGTCCTCACAATCAACATTTTCTTTGTTCATCCTGCCTAAAACGTTTACCACTTCTAATTTTCAAGATAGGAGTTTTGTTTATAACACGTTCCAAGAACAGGAACAACCTTCCAATCTCCTGAAGCCGTTTCCAATTTGAAATGGAAGTTTTGTTCCTTTCCCACGGGAAGAGCAGTTAATGAGGAAGGAGTTTCCACGAGCTGTGTCCCAGGGTTTAGCAGGAAGCCCTGATTGAAGCTGCAGTGGCCGCTTTCAGTTGGCATCGGGCGATTGGAGAACATGGTGTCGTATTTTGCTGCGTGTAAACATCTTGCTCCCCGTGGACTCGGGGTGAATCATGAATGAGTTTTCTGAATAACACTGCCTTCCAGTCTCTGGCCATCTGCTATCTAAGGAAATAGAAACAGAAATATTTGGTCAGTTCGATGTCCTGGGCAATGTGAAAGATGGAACAGTCCTGATACAAAATTGGAGACTGGGAAAATGGTTGGAGAGGAAGTAATAAATGAGAATCTGAATAGAAAATTGGAAGTCAGGAGACATTCAATAAAAAGGAAGAGTGTGCAAAAGCAGGTGGAGATGGACATGGAAAAGAAGTGTCACTAGTCCCGAAGTCTTAAATCGATGTATATCTCCAAGATGCTACCAGACCTGCTGAGATTTTCCAGTAATTTCATTTGTTGGTTTAGAAACACAAGATGGCAGTGATCCTGGACCAAGCAGTTCTCCCGTGCTCTGGGCATGTTTGACTTACTGTGTCTATGTCCCACACTGAAACCTCACGATCCTGCCGCACCTCCACCCTCGTTACTGACAATATACTGTTCATTACGTTAAACACAAGAAGAACAACTGCAAAACTTTGAGGGAGAGTTCCCTTCGGTTTCCATCAGAACAATCTGAATCACTGAAAATTGGTTCAGGACCCATGTGATATTGATCCGTCTCTGTCAGACCCCTAGCAAGTGGCCATTCGCTTTCCGTGCCTTTGAACACTTTGGGTGGTGCACGGTTGGTTTGGAACCTCACGTTTTGAAACGGACATCATTCATTGTATTTTCGGCTGCACTGATAAAGTTGTCTCTTGCGTCTCCAGTAAAATGGAAACAGTGTTCACTCAGAAACCGACGTGTGATCAAAAGCAGGCGGACAATGAAAGCAGCAAGAACATTCCCCTGCGAAGGGTTGCAATACTGCACGTGGAACGAAGAGCCGGAATTGTATTAAGCGGTGAAAGCGCCCATTGTGAAGCTTGCACCCACCAACCACAGATTAAGCATCTCACACTGCACCGAATGAGCTAACCAAGCACGGTGCACTGTGGATTAGTTTGCTATTACATTGCGAGCATAATTCATCAGCAGTATGTTAGGATCCAGTTCATTCCTCCTAATCACAAAAATATCATTCACACCTTTCACTTCAGTTATTTCTTCAAAGCATTACAATCTATTCAGCACTTGTCCCGGGATTTAAGGTTCAGCCTTAATATCTTCATATTTTTACCCTCACCTTTATGTCGCTGATGTGATTTCCAATCACTCTGGCAGACAGTAAATCAGTCGGGAAATTAACTAAGGAAACCCAATCATTTCCGTTTACAGTGTTGGACAGAGTCGTCTCAATCAACACTTTCTTTGTTCTTTCTACCTGAAACCTTTACCACTTCTCATTTTCAAGTCAGGAGTTTTATTTATAACATGTTCCAACGACTGGAGCGACATTCCAATGTCCTGAAGCCCTTTCCAATTTAAAGTGAAAGTTTTGCTCCTTTCACACGGAAAGAGCTGTTACTAAGGAAGGAGTTTGCACGAGTTGTTTCCCATGGCTTGGCAGAAAGTCGCTGATTGAAGCTGCAGTGGCCGCTTTCTGTTGGCATCGGGAGCTTGGAGGAAGTGATGTCGTATTCTGCTGCGTGTAAACGTCTCACTCCCTGCGGATTTGGGGTGAATCATGGATGAGTTTTCCCAGTTACAATGTCAATATATGGTGGGGGTAAATGCTTGTGCTGAAATATTTGAGGCTTATTCCCTGGGTGGGCTCGAACCACCGACATTTCAGCCAACTGCGCTGACCATTTAAGATACAGAAACTGGCAACACAGATATCCAAAAGCAATGTTATCGACGGGATATGAGGATACGTCGGACAGCAGGAACTTGCGTTGTTTTCAGTGACGGTCGCTGATTTTATCACCGAGAGGGTAAGCATACTGAGGAGCTGCAAACACTCAAATTAAAAGGCATCCACGCATGCGCACTGCGCTCACATACATCTCCACATCGCAGTTCACTTACGATGCTGGTATTTGAAACCACGATTCGATAGAAACTGAAGCTTAAAATCCAGCATATTAGACCACTCGACCACGCTACCACACAAAAGCCATCACTCAGATTTGTTTTGACTAGTGTTTCAGCATCGATTCACTTCAGGCACTTAGACCTCGCAAATTTTGTAATGAAATTGGCGTAATTTAAGAAGAAAGACTAAAGAAAATGTACAGACAAGAAACAGGCTCTTCATCCATTCAAGCCTGAGCCGATCCAAATCTACTGTTTAAATCTGTCACCCAATTCCTAAGCATCTGTATCCCTCTGCTCCCCAACTACTCATGCATCTGTCCAGACGCATCTTCAATGTATCTACCGTGATTACCTCTCCCGTCTCTGCTGGGAACGCGTTCCAGACACCCACCACCCGCTGTGTCAAGTAGTTGCCGCGTGTATCCCTCTTAAACTTTTCACCTCTCACCTTGAAAGCGTGATCTCTCGGTATTTAATCCTTCAACTGGGAAATAAAACTTTTCTCTATCTACCCTGTCTGTACCTTTATGATTTTGTAAACCTCAAAAAGGTCCCCCTCAAACACCTTTTTCCTCATGAAAACAAACCTAACCTCCTCAACCTCTCTTCCTAGATTGCACCTTCTATACGAGGCAACATCCGCTTAAACCTTTTACGCTCCCTCTCCAAAGCGTCCACATCCTTTTGCTAATGTGGCGACCAGAAATTTACACAGTATTCTAAGTGTGGCCAGACCAATGTTTTGTTCAATTTTAACATGACTTGCCAGCCATTTTATTCAATACCCCATCCAATGAAGCCAAGCATACTGTATGCCTGCTTGTCTACTCTATCCACGTGTGCAGCAACCTTCAGTGTATAATGGACCTGCACTCACAGATCTCTCTGTCCATCAACTTCCCAAAGCTCTTCCGTTCATTGTATAACCCCAGCTAGAATTAGACTGACCGAAATGTGTCACCTCACAGTTGTCTGTTTTGAACTCCAGCTGCCACTTTTCCGCCCAACTTTCCAGTATATCTCTATCCTCCTGTATTCTTAAACAGTCACTTATACTTTCTGCTAGTCCAGAAAACTTCGTGTCATCTGCAAACTTTCTGATCATTCCAACAGTGCTCTCTTCCAGATCATTTATGTATATCACAAACAACAGTGGCCACAACACTGACCCCTGTGGAGCACTACTGGTCATCTTTCTCCATTTCCAGAAACTCCATTCAACTGACATTCTCTGTCTCCTATTGCTCAACTAATTCTTTATCCACCTGTCTAGAACACCCTGCACACCATGTTACTTTACGTTCTGTATTTGGTTACCATGGGGAACCTTATCTAACTCCATACTGTAGTGCATGTATATGACATCAACAGCCTTTCCTTCATCTATCAATTTGGGCACTTCCCCGATAAACTCTGTGCCTCTCACTGACATGCACGTTATTTTCTAAATATGAATAGATCCTATCCTTCAGTACCTTCTCCAGCAACCTTCCCAACACTGATGTTAGGCCCATTGTTCTGTAGTTATCCAGAATATCCCTACTGTCCTTCTTGGACAGGGGACAATATGAGCAACGTTCCAGTCGGCCAGAACCTCACCTGTGCTGAAGCATGCCACGAAGATATCTGTCAGGGCCCCAGCTATGTCCTCTTTCACCTCGCTCAGGAACCAGGGATAGATCCCATCCGTTCCTGGGGATTTGTCCACATTAATTACCCCTAGCCTGCCCAACACAGCTTCCCTACTTATGTCAACATGATCCAGACTAATCAAATGTTTTACTCTAGACTCATCATTCATCATGTTCCTCTCCTCAGTGAACACTGATGCAAAATAATCATTCAGAATCATACCCACTCTCTCAGATTCGACATACAGCCATCCTTCATTTTCCTTCAGTGGACCAATCCTTTCTCTGGTTACCCGTTTGCTTCTTATATATGAATAATAGGCTTTAGGATTCTCCTCAATTTTGCTAGCGTGAAGTTGTTTCATGACCCCTTTTAACCCCCTTCATTCCTCGTTTAAGACTTGTCCTAATCTTCTCATGTTCCTCCAGGGACCATTATGTTCTTAGCTGCCGGGGCGTTATGTATGCTTCCCTTTTCCTCTTGGCGAGTCGTACAATTGTCCTGTCATCAACAGTTCACGAATATTGCCTTTCACATCCTTTGCTTTCAACGGGACATGCCTATCCTGCACTATATTTAACCTACCTTTGAAAGCCTGCCACATATGAACTGTGCTCAACCCTGCTCCACTGTTTGTAGTCATGGCCGAGTGGTTAAGGCGATGGATTAGAAATCCATTGGGGTTTCCCCACGTAGGTTCGAATCCTGCTAACTACGTTATGAATGCTTTCCTGCTGGAACAATTCTCGCTCAAAGTTCAGAAAACCTATTTTGCAAAGGAGGCCGGTAATTTGATTAGACTTGGGAAACTCGAGTTCTTCATCAGAAATGACCCATATTTAAAACATTATCTCTGTTTCTCTTTCCAGATACACTGCTCGATACATCGGGTTTCTGCAGTTGTTAGTGAACGTCCTAAGCAGAAGTGCTGCTATTCATTAGATTCCTTTAATCCCTGTCCTCTGTTCTCTGACTCGGGTCAGTGGCAACACTTCCTCCTGCTCGTCAAAGTGCTCATTCCCCACCGCTCCCTCTCCCATCATTACAAACAACCGCAGGAAATTGCCACTTAACCATCTTTGTTCCAAAGTGAAACTCACCAGCCTCGGGAATCTCTCCACCAAACGGGATTTCTCATCCCTGGACATGGTGCAAGATTCTGAAGAGATACTGTGATTCTGAAGAGATACTGTGAAAATATTGTCAGTTGTCAGTTGGAAAAATGTTTAAGAAGCAAACCATATAATTTAGGCTCCAGCTTTGGAAATCTTGAGAAACTCTTTGGGAAATGGAATCAGAGGAGGATGAAGAAGTGTGAACTTTCGGACCGAGTAGAGGACGGGACATTGACTCTGATGTTGTCGCGACAGGAACTGATCTGAGACATTGAAAGAATTATCGCTCACGTACGTGAGGAATGCAAACTTCATCTGGACTCTGGGAAAATGAAAAACTCTGGAACACTCAAGACAAAATCCAAATATTGACTGGGATCACGACAGTACGAGTACTATAGATGGGTCAGTTTTTGCCCAGTGTGTGAAGGAGGGCTTCCTGACACAGTATGTCGACATGCCTTCAAGGGACGAAGCCACTTTCGATTTAGTACTGGGTAACGAGCCTGGCTAATTTTAGATTCGGGGGTAGGTGAGCACTTTGGAGACAGCGATCACAATTCTCTCAGGTTTACTTTCGTGATTGAAAGGGATAGGTGTCCTCCACGGAGCAAGAGGTTCAGCTGGTGGAAGGGAAATTACGATGCAATGAGGTAAGATTTTGAAAGGGTAGAATGTGGTAGGAAACTGCAGGGGGTGAGCACATTAAAATGTGGAGCTTATTCAAGGAAAAGCTCCTGTGTGTCCGAGATAAGTATGTATCTGTCAGACAGGGAGGAAGATATAGAATGCGTGAGCCGCGGTTTACAAAGGAAGTGGAATCCCTGGTCAAGAAGAACAAGAAGTCTTATGTTAGGACAAAATGTGAAAACTCAGTTAGAGCGCTCGTGGGTTCCAACGATATCAGGAAAGACCTAAAAAGAGAGCTGAGAAGAGCCAGGAGGAGACATGAGAAGTTGTTGGCAGATAGGTTCAGGGTTTACCCAAAGGCTTTCCATAGGTATGTCAGGAATAAAAGAATGATGAGAGTTAAATTTGGGACAATCAAGGAGAATAGTGGGAAGTTGTGCGTGGAGTCAGAGGAGATGGGGGAAGCACTAAATAAATATTTTTCGAAAGTGTTCGCTATAGAAAATGAAAATGTTGGCGAGGACGATACAGAGATACTTGCGTGTAGACTAGAAGAGATTGAGGTTCACAAGGAAGAGCTATTAGAAATACTGCAGAGTGTGAAAATAGATAAGTCAGCTGGGCCGGATGGGATCTGTCCTAGGATCCTCTGGGAAGCAAGGGAAGAGATTGATGAGCCTTTTGGCGTCGATCGTCAAATCATCGTTGTCTACAGGAATAGTGCCTGTGGAATGGAGCATTGCATATGTTGTTCCCGTGTTCAAAAAGTGTCGTAGAGACAACCCTGGTAATTACAGACCAGTGAGTCTCACTGCAGTTGTTGGCAACATTTTGGAAAAGGTTATTATAGATAGGATTTATGACCATCTAGAAAAGAGTAATCTGATCAGGGACAGGCAGTACGGTTTTGTGATGGGTAGGCCTTGCCGAACGAATCTTATTGACTTTTTTGACAAAGTGACCAAACAGGGAGATGACAGTAAACCGGTTGACGTGGTGTATATGGGTTTCAGAAAGTTGTTCGATAAGGTTCCCCACAATAGGGTATTATACAAAATGCTGTGGAATGGAATTGTGGGAGAGATTGCAGCTTTGATCAATAATTGGCTTGCCAATAGAAAACATTGTTGTAGTTGTTGGAACATGTTCTTCTTGGTGTCCAGGTACTGGCGGCGTACTACGAGGGTCGATGTTAGGTCCACTGCTGTTACATGAGATCTAACCTTGCCAATCAGTCTCCCATGGGGAACATTGTTGAACGCCTTACTGAAGTCCATATAGATCACAGTTACTGCTCTGCCCTCATCACTCTTCTTTGTTACTTCTTCAAAAAACTCAATCAAATTTGTGAGACATGATTTCCCACGCACAAAGCCATGTTAACTGTCCCGAATCAGTCCTTGCCTTTCCAAATACATGTACATTCTGTTCCTCAGGATTCCCTCCAACAATTGGAGTATTCTTGGCAGATGCAGTTTCATGTCGGGAATGCGAGGTCATATACTTTGTTGGGAAGAATCAAAAGACACGCTACTATTAAAATCGATAGAAACGCAAAAGATGTGCACTGCAGATGAGTCTCAGTGTTCTTATACATGAAACGAACAAAGATTAATCACATATTTATTTCTTGCTGGCAAATAAAAAGCCTTTTCTGATGCTCACAATTCAAGAGATGGTTTCCAAGAAAATAGCAAAATTAAGTCACCAGTAGAGTAATCAATTACCAAGATATTCCTTCGTGATGTTTTATGGGACATGTGGGATTTTTTTGATTATGGTTCTCCAAACGTTTTTACAATGGAACGGAGAGTTTTAGATGGGAAGTTAAGATCACGCATGATTATTGCCATTTTTGTCACTCACACACAATTGTTTTTCCTTGTATGATTTATTTCGCTTTGTGGTGACTGCGAGTGGGCCTGTAAACTACACATGCTTGTGAGTTCATTCCTCACTGTTCCTCAACTCCAGCCAAACAGAGTTTACATCCTTCTTTCCTGAATCAAGGTAATCTCTAATCATTGCATATATGTCATTAACACTTCGGTATTTCACAGGCCTCTGTATATCATCTTACAATATTAATTGATCCTTTACTGTGTTGCAGTTGTGCATAAGAAGAGAAAAATAGAATAGAGAATGGTGGACCTCCGCTTCACACACCCGTTATTGAAGCGAAAATGCAGATTACTGCCCATAATACGATCGTGGAAGCATGTGCCAAACCCTCAGGAAACACAGAATAAGTGCAGTGCCACAGGGCATGTCTGGTACAGCACTACAAAGACAACAGAAATGCTTACCTGAGCTTCTATTTTGGATGTATTTCTAAATGAGCAATAGAGTGTTTCATGTGTTCCATCAGGAGTTACCTCACACTAGGAAGTAACCAGTGTTGCAGACAGTCATATCATCCGAGTTCCAAGCCCTGGAATCAGAGACATTCAATATTCTGTGCATAACTGCAAGGAACAGCTGTCCGAGGCGTTTACAGTCCAGATGAAATTATGAATGCAGCTCTCTAGCTGTCAGCCTCTTTCTCCTTTGTCGTGTTTCGTGCAGTCCCTGCGTGGAATCTCGTCAACCACGCTTGACCTGCACATGATGCGGATTGGGCCTTGTTTTCTCGTGAGTTGTTGTCTGAGTGAGGTTCTCGGTTTCTATGCTGTCATAGGTCCGAGTGTTCGGAGGAGTCTGGATATCGTTTTCCAGAATTTGTTTTTAATACAGGGAAGCATAATTTAAAAATTACCTCAAAGCATATCCTCGTTGCGAACTTTGTGTGCCATGCATTTGCGAATGAAGGTGTGTGGATATTGGTTCTTGGTAAAGAATTTGTGTGGGCGTCAGTCCAGCAGTCCCTAGTAGCAATACGTACAAACGGCAAGGGCCACACATTCGACTAGAATAGCACAACAATAATAGGACAGGGCAAGCAGAAGACAGCCAGACAATTCCTGGAAGCAGGGCACTCATCCACGGATTCCATCCGTTGGACCCAATCTGCAATCGCAACAAGCGGAAGCAGCGGTAATGAAACCAAATGAATTCGTACCAAAACATGAGAGCAGCGTTTCACAGGAACCTCTGCAGCGCTGAGAATGTCGCCCAGACAGGCGAGGAAAAGTCTGCAAACCATATTCCTAGCGTCACCGAACTTTCCAACAAGAACTCCAGAAGCATCCGAGCTTCACAACTTTCTGCTCCAAAACACTCTGCTTTTCCACAACAGAGAATTGCACACTCAACTACCGCGTGTAAGATGAGAATACCAGCCCCTACACTACCAAGGGCGGCAGTAAGAGCGAGGGGAAATAGCTGACACTGTCATTCCACAGCTACAAACGCTCTTTTTGAAAGGTACATTTTCGTATGAATGTCAGGGCAGCAGTAGAATATGGGAACTAAACAGCCCGCGCTGTGTATTCATATTCTGGACAATGTGAGTTGTTCACAGCTTTCCCTGAAAGTGAGTGGACGTCGTTATTTCACCGCTGTTGTGAAGCCAGATCCTGCACTGAATCTGCTCCCTCGTTTTTTGTTGTTGTGGCTAAAAGGTGGGCAATCGCAACGTGAAACTTTGTTATATTTCTCTCATTTCCTTCATTACTGTCCTGGTGAGGGAGCCTGGAGATTGGCTCGCTCGATCAGATGGAGGCACCAGCGCATTGTTGACCTAATTTAATCGAGAATATAATTGGTAATATTCACTTTGTATGGTACAGTTTTCTGTTATGTTTTATGTTACTTGAGGACTTTCTGTTACTTGGCAATGCACTCAATCTCCAGAATGTCGGCAAGCTCCGTTTGGAATTGTTTCGGTGCTATTTGTGTGAGCAGTTCATGACGTACAAGTCTCGCACTGCCTCACAGACAGAAGTAATGAGTTTGTGTGTCTGATAATGACTCTGCCTTTTGAGTTTTGCACCTGGTCCACGTTAAGAGCTGTCAGTTTTTGGATTCTCTGGAGGGTTGAGGGGATAACACGATTTGTGAGGTTTTTTTTAGTCAACGAAATTATTTGATGGAGAACTTGGGAATGTATCAAGGAGAATGGTCATTGTCTGTAAATGCCTGGAAAACATTCCTCTCTGTGTCATTTCAAAACATTACGCCTCAAGAAAAAATAAAATTCAAACACGCTGACTTAGTAACAAACAGCATGCGTTTTTGCAAGTGGTCTATTCAAACTGTTGTCAGGTACTGGAGTGTCACAGAATTGCCGAGCACGGAAGCAAACCTTCCTATCCAACTTGCACCTGCTGAACAGATGACCGTAACTAATCTAAACATATTTGCCAATATTTGTCCCTTATCTCTCCGAACACTTCCTGTCTGCATACCCATTTAGATGCCTTTGAAGTGTTGTGAGTGCACCAAAATCTGCCCCTAAATGTGGCAATTTATTCCACACGCACAAAAATGTCAGTATTAAAAACAACTGTCGCTCACATCCCTTTCAAATTGTACTGCTCTCACATAAAACCTATGCTATCTCGCTTTAAACTTACGTGACTTCTGAAAAAGTGTAGATTGACGATGTGCTCTGCTCGTCTACCTCATGATCTTGTAAACTTTTCCAAGGACATCCCTCAGGCCTGAAGCTCCGGGGAAAACTGTCGAAGAATATTCAGCTTCTCACTCATGTCCACACCGTGAAAACCTTTCAAATCGTTGTAAATATTTTTTTAATTATGCGAAGGTATTCATAGAAAGTGCCAGGGGAAATTGCCTGAAGTGAAGCGATGCTGAAACATTAGTCTTGACAGGTTTGGCGCTTAGTTATCGTCAGGGAGCGTCGCCGAGTGGTTTAATGTAGGTAAAAACGATGAATGCAGATACTGGAGACCAGATTGAGGATTAGTGGTGCTGAAGAGCCCTGTATTCCTGATGAAGGGCTTTTGCCTGAAACATCGATTTTACTGCTCCTCGGATGCTGCCTGAACTGCTGTGCTCTTCCAGCACCACTAATCCAGAGAGGTTTAATGTGCTGGGTTTAGGGTCCAGTCTCTATTGCGTCGTGGGTTTGAAACCAAACTTTGCAATAGAACAACTGCAGGCAGCTTCTTATGACAGAACTACACAGGTCCTGATGTTGCTTTATGGGTGTGTTTGTTACTCCTCGAGTCTCTCACCCTCTCTGCGATAAACACGGGAACATGAGCAACTGATTCTTAAAATAATGAGAACGACTGCTGTTCACTTCCTCTCGAGCACTGTGCGTTTGGATGTGTAGACGCACAATTTTGCTGCCAGTTGCTGTGTCTCAAATGGTCAGAGCATTTGGCTGAAATGTTGGTTGTCCGAGCCCAAAAAGAGCACAGAGCCTCAAATATTTCACATCAAGTATTGTGACCGACCATATACTGACAATACAACCACGGGAACTCATCCATAATTGACGCTGAGTCCACAGTGAGTGAGACGGTCACGTGCAGCAGAATGTGACCCCACTCTCTACAAACCCCTGCTGCCACTAGAAAGGGGCCACTGCAGTTTCAATCAGCGGCTTCCTGCCCAGCCCTGGGACACACCTAATGGAAACTCCTTCCTCAGGAACGGCTGTTACCGTGTGAAAGGGTAAAAGATTCGAATTCAAATTGGAAATGGCTTCAGAAGATTGTTCCTGTTTTTAAAACATTTTATAATCAGAATTACTGTCTCGAATATTAGAAGTGGTAAACTTTGTAGGCAGGTAGAACAAAGAAAGTGTTGAATTGTGAGGACTCTGTCTCTTCAGCAGATGGGATTCCCTACACTCTAATCAGAAATGATTTGGTTTCCTGAGGTATTTTCCCGATTGACTGGCAGTCTGCCAGAGTGTCTGGGAATCAGTTCGGCGACCTAAGGATCAGGGTCAAAATATTAGCAGAGAATCGTAAATCCCGGGGCAAGGCCTAAATGGATTGTAATAGTCTGAAGGAATAAATCTGTGATTTGAAAGACTTGAATAATGTTATTTGAAATGGGGAGGAATGAACGAGATTTTTGAAAATTGCCGTGTCAGCTGAATTAAACTCAGTATGAAATCATAAATTAACCAACACCAATCCTGTCCTGGTTTGCTCAGTCGGTAGAGCTTGAGACCTTTCATCTCAATGATGTGGGGTCGAGACCCACGCAGGGAGCTGTTGTTTGCTAATCGGTTTGCCGCTCTCCATTAATGTTGCAAGAGCGAATTCGCTCGCTGAGGCAGGTTTTGTTGACACATTTTTCCCTCCGTTTTTGATCATCTCTTTGTTTCTGAGTGAAAACTGTCTCCACTGTACTGCAGGTGCAAGAGACAAGGTTACCAGTTCAGCCGAATATGCTATAAACGATGTCCCTTCCAAAACGTGAGTTACCATTCCAAACGTGCCCCAACCAAAATGTCCAGAGACGTCGAATGCGAATGGCCACATTACAGTGACAGCTGCATGTCAAATGGTGCTGTAATATAATTAACTGAATGAGAATGCTCTGATGGAAACCGAATGGAACTCTCCCTGAAATTTTCCCAATTCACTCGGTACATGATGCTGTTGTGTACCCATATGGGTTTACGTCATGAACAGCTTATTGTCAGTAACAGAGGTGGGGGTGATGCAGGATAGTGAGGTTTCCGTGTGGGTCAGAAGTGATTTGTTCGAACAGGGAATTCAAACGTCCACAGAGCAGACATAGCTGATTGGTCCAGGATCACACTTCTCCCTTCTGTTTCAGTACCAACAAAATAAATTGCGGGAAAATCTCAGCAGTTCTGGTAGAATCTTGGAATGGAAAACCGAGTTAAATCTTCAAGACCAGTGACACTTATTTCTCCATGTCCATCTCCGTCTACCTTTTTTATTGAATATCTCCTGACTCTCAACTTTTACTCAGTTTCTCTTTTATTACTCCGTCTCCAAACATTCTCCCAGTCTCAAAATGTAATAGCAGATCTGTTCCATCTCTCACCTCACCGAGTTATGAGAGGAGGACTTCGAAATGCACGATTAACTCTGTTTCTAGTTCCTTCGATACTGGATAGCCAGAGACCAGAAGGCATCGGAGGACAGTTAGAGCTTTCAGCCCATCTGGTCTGCCCACCATTCGGTCATGACTCATATCGTTCCCAAACCAATTTTCAGCCTTCTATCTGTGACACTTAGCTCCCCTGAATTTAGGATCCAGTCTTTTTCCCAGAGTGTGAATGAAACCGTCCCAACCATCTCCACATCTGCTGGCAGCTGTTGCACCGTATCTGTGTGTGATCGAGCTCAATTTCAGTCCCACACAGCAAACACGTCTGTTCGGAGCAATGCAATCCCCGCTGCATGACAGATCGATCGGGTCTCTGACCCCACGGTTTTTCTGCGAGGCAGTAGTTAGTTCCTTCACCACCCACGGCAAGGACCGGTGCTTCAAAATGTGGGGACAAAGAACGAAAGGCACAAGAGTTTGTGCAGGTTCGGTCGAAAGGGTTATTGTCAACTTCAGTGGAGTCCCTGCTTCAGAGTCTGGGTTTGAATCGCCCAGGCCTGGATAAAATTCCAAGTCAGGAAATGAAGATTTATTTCTCTTCTTGTGGCTAATCTGAATGAAAACCATTTTCTGCTTCCACAGAGAGCACAGACCCGGTTCTGCCAGAAGGAATCCAGTGATTGATTGCATCCAACTGGAATCATAGAGTCATAGAGATGTACTGCAGGGAAACAGACCCTTCGTTTAAACCTGCCCATGCTGACCGGAAATCCCAACCCAATTTGGTCCCTCTTGCCAGCACACGGCCCATATCCCTCCAAACCCTTCCTACTCATATACCATTTCAAATGCCTCTTAAATGTTGCAATTGTACGAGGCTCCACCACATCCTCTGGCTGCCATGGCAGCACATACACGAATAAATTGTCACTGCAAATCCCCTCTAAGGATCTCGCCTTTCTGAGCTGAAACTATCTCGCTGTACATTCAATGTCGCTACGTCTAATTCTTGGAACTCCCTCCCTATCGACATCATGGCTGTATCATTGTGTTGAGCACTTCGAGGACGAAGTAAAGTAACTTACCATCTCAATCTCTTGAGTAATTATGGTTGGGCAGTGAAGCCTATCCCAAAGGGTGACGTGCATTCTCCAGAATTTCGTTTGAAAAAGCTGCAGTTTCCAAGTGGACACCCGAAAGTGGTCCGGAACAAGCGTAGTTTCGAAGGGAAAGTAGGATAAACTGAAAGTCAATGATGACTGGGATGAATGAGGCAGAAAGTGAGTGAGGAGCCGTTGGTACTAATGGTTTAGCCCTTACTGCCCACTGTTAACACCGACTCACACACCACTCCTGGCAAATTCACCACAATTACCCTGGTCTCTTGGTATGAGTTTCCCTCTGTGCATATTCACATGGTAAATCGGCCCAGGGATGATGAACGCATACCGTTTATCCTGTCAGGTTAAAGAGGTGAAGGCATCCGTTTGAAATCAAAGCAAGAAGAGATTGCCTCTTCCTGTACATTTTCAGTGGAGAGTCACCAGCTGTAAACTTCTTTCCTGCACAAGCGGACGTTGATATAAATTCTCATGGAGCAGCTTTATTACAGAAAGGTGGTCCGATTAACTGTGATCACATACTTGATTAAATGCCCTTATTGATTTGAAGAATAGTGTCTGTGGTTTCGTCAGTTAAAGCATATAGTAACAACCAGGCGTTAATGGTGTCAAATGCTGTCAAATGTTCTGTACATTGAAAGTTCATTGTTTACACTTTTTGTAAAAGCCGTATTGTTTATCCAACATCGCGAAAGTGACGGCTCAGCATGCTTCTTGTGTTTGAGCTCAGTCCGTTGTTATTTCCTGCTACCAAGCCCTACCGCCTGATGTGGACCCATTAATCTATGTTCTATCCTGCTAATTCAACGCAGAGTTCTTTTTCCTCTGTTCGACAAGGATTTGTCTATCTCTTCTACTATTATTCTCCGTCCGTCTTTTCAAAGTTTTTTGGGAATACTGAAGAGACGCAGGAGACACTGCAGACTTGCAAGACAATGTTGTAGTAATAACGCATCCAATGAGATAATTGTTCTCATTGTCTGCTGTCACCATTCATTGATTTTAGGCAAACGGCAATGGCATCATAGAAATCCTATAATTGGAGTGAAACTCCTTTTTTTTCTGGTCTATTATGAATACTATTTAGAATTGTAAAAGCTCATAACGTTTTGAGTGAACAAATGTCATCTGATCTCAGACCTAAGTAACACAGACATTACTTGGAGACTATGAGCCCAGTTCTACACACTCTGGACGGGGGGAAGGGGGGGGGGGGGCGGAGAAAGTCACGGAACAGCCTCCTATTTTAACACTTTTCCAAGAGTAGAAATGAAAAATGAGGGATATTGACGGACAGAGAGTGGGAGAATGTAGAAGAGAGTGAGATGGTACAGAGACACAAAGGGAGACAAACAGAAATTCTCCATGCACTATGGCTGCTCATTGACATAAAGGCGAAGAAAAAGGTCATGAAGGCCAGCCTTTCACCAACTCAGGGCAACAGCAACAGCATTACAGCCGATAAAGGAATTTTGCATTTTTGCACATGACGTCTATCAGCTAATGAGAGATTCTGGTAAGTATGCTGTTTCGCGAAGTGAAATTGACAATTACCCAGGCAATAAAACAATAAAAAGCATAAGTAGCCTGAATCTGTGATATGAAACATTAAATCTCTTTGTCTCCACAGATGCTGTCAGGCCTGCAGAGTTTCTCTGTCAATTCCTGTTGTTGATTCAGATTTCCAGGATTCGCACTTCTTTGTTTTATACTAGTCTGAATCCTGTTTGTGACAATACTCGATTAATTGCCAATTCCAGACAACATTCCCTGCTTTGGGAAGGTTGTCAACAACATAAACGTTCAGAGTAAATCCCGCATTGCTACAGCAGTGAGAGCACTGAGTCCTGAACAGTAGACTTCCACGGAAAGTGAAATATGTCGCTGTAAGTTTTCTCAATGAATCCACTTTAATTTTTTTTTTTCATTTGTGATCATTTTAGCTGCACATCAGTTTCTTTCTTTCTTCCATTTCTGTCCGCTAGGAAAAGGCCTTTCCGCCCATCTGCAGTTCGGGTTATTGAACATTCATCTTTTCGAGTCCAGGAGCGACTATTTCTTGGAGGACCTTCTGCACTGCATCTCGGGTAGGGTGGGTGCGAGGCTGTACCACTATATTCATCTGTCTATGGATATCGGAGAAAGGTCTATCTATTCCACACCACCAGGCTTCGTCATCGCTCTTCTGAATCTTGGTTATTATTACCCTTGCCATGGCACCTCCTTCCTTGATAACAGGAAACCGATATCCCGTGTCAGGTGTATCTGTAGCCGTGGTGGATACTACTAAGTGCCAGTAACTGGGTACACAAGGATCTCTGCGTAAATATTTAGTGACTTATTTATAGTCGTCTTGGTTACCAAACGGGCATGGGTGGCATGTAAATGTCAACTTAACATCCTTGGTTAAGATTACCGACTGCGGTTGTATCCCAGACACCCCTGCCTTCACGACTCGTCCTGCCATGCAGCCCCATATTTCTATGAGTCTACTAATCACTACTTACACTTATTTAGATCCGGTGTTGTCCAATGTCTCCTCAATGTCAGCTACACGTTTGCAATGGCTGGCGTGTATCAACGTGGCTCTTTCGGCGATCTTAACAGCTGTCTGTGTTGTAGGGAGCCCTTGGAACAATCCCAGCCAGCTCTTCGCCTTCATGCTTTTGCTCCTGAAGTCTTTCACCACCAGCCAGTCTTCAGGTTCTAGATTGTGCATCTTCCCTTCTGTAGGTTGGGGTAGTGCTGCCCTTCTTTTGATTCTGTATTTGAGACAGAAGTGTGGAGAGTTTTATACCGTAACATAACATCTCGTCCTCACAGTGGTCTGTTACCTGTCTTACAATCGGTCTTGGGCCAATTCCTGTATTGGGCCACCTTCCAAACAAAATCTCAAACGTCCTAAGATTTACTCTTCCTCTCCTTCATATACATTAGCACAATTGGAAATGCCTTTGTCCATGTCACCTCTAGTTCCTCACAATATTTTGTCAATTTATTTTTAAGGGTAATTTTCTCTCTTTCCACTGCCCCACCGCTCCCTGGGTGATAGGCACAATGTTGCCTCACCTTTATTCACAAGTAATCACTGATCTGCTGTCGGGCAATATTTATAAATGGCTTTCCATTGTTGCTGCTTAGCTTTTCAGGGATGCCCCATCTCGGAATTATTTCAGTTAGCAAAGCCTTGGCTACTGCACTGGCATCCTGTTTAGACGTCGGAGCACTTTCAACCCTTGGGAAAACATCAACTATTACCAGACAATGCCTTTTCCCTTCGCTGGGTGTTAGTTCAATAAAATCCATCTGTAAATGTTCAAAGGGTCTTTGGGATTGGGAGTGTTCTGCCTGATTCATTTGTATTCCCCTCCCCACATTATTAGTGGCATAGATAACAGACTATTCGCATTTTTTTATGAGTAATGAGTAAATCCCTTTCTGTACCAGCGTGCTGAAATATTGTCGTCCATCCCCACTTTTGACACATGCTCCTTACCGTGTGTTACTTTGGCATAGAAAGGGAATAAAGATCGTGGTAGACAGGGTTTACCATTGGGGCCACACTACACCAATTCCCTCATTCTGCACCCTGCCCTTGTCCATTCACGCTTCTCCTTCGATGTGGCCTGCGACTGTAACTCCCATAAGTCTGCTTTGGATTACAAATATTTGACATACACATGTCAAACTGATCACTTGGCGGCTGATTGGCTGCCGTCCTTGCCGCTCAATCTACATTTTCATTGACTTGAGAAATTGAATCATAAATTTTCCTGTGGGCTTCACATGTACATACAGTGATTGATTTCGGCAATCGGACTGCTTTCAGGAGGTCAGAGATCAGGCCATGGTATGTGATTGGCTTTCCAGTGGAGGTCAAGAAGCCCTTGTTTATCCACAGGGATCCAAAATTATGTACAACCCCGAATGCATATCTGCTGTCGATGTCAATATTCACTGTTCTTCCTTCGGCCAATTTACATGCCTCAATCAAGGCAATCAGCTCTGCTGCCTGCGCTGACAGATGAGAAGGAAGTGATCCCGCTTTGACTACCTCGTGGGTAGTTGCTACAACAAACCAGACACTGGGCTATCTCTTTGCTTCTGAATGCTGACCTCTCCACAATAAAACGCCGTATCCAGATTCTAAATTGGTGAATCCGTCTGGTCTCGGGCTTCAAATGTCATTAATAACAGCGACACAGTCATGTGCGTCTCCGTCTCCTTTTGTGGGGAGAAGACAAGCAGCATTAAGGACGTTACATCGATTTATTGACATGTCAGGCTTCTCCAGTAGCATAGCATTGTATGTGAGCCAACGTGCTGCCGACATGTGTGCTGTGTTTTGCTCAGAAAGCAGTAAGGATACTGCATGTGGGACTAGTCGGTATAATTCAACAAAGCCGACTATGTCCCTGGAGGCGACAACAGCCTTTTCAAATGCAGGCACGACACGGAGGCATTTATGCAATCCTGCCATTACGGGATCTAAGTTGAGGTGAAAAATAAGCTACTGGCCTCAGTTTTCCACACGTAAGTCTGCATCAGCACAGATGTCATGCAGGCACTCTTCTCATCCACTGTTTGTACAAAAGGCTTGTTTGGATTTGGAATCCCAATGTCGGTGTAGTTTGGAGTGCCATTTAAATTCAACAAAGGCACTCTAGGCCTCAGGGGTCATTGCAACGTACTCTAGCTCTGCAAACCTGAACCATGAGCTATGTCACTTTTGGGCGCCTGAAGGGTTGCGTAATGCGGGTTAAACATTCTAAGTAGGATCACATGACCAAAAAGGATAGCAATTGTTTCCTCATGTGAGGCTTCGAATTTTGCTGGTTTGCTTGAACTCTGTCTTGACCAATGACCTTTCCTTGTTCAGATATTAAGTGACCTAAGAACTTCACATGTTGTTCCACAAGTTGTAGTTTTGCGAGACTAGATGGCAGAGCATCGCAAGCCTATCTTTCTCACATTGTTTCTCTGTTGATGCTGCGATTAAGCATTCGCTTACATACTGCAGAAGCGCTGACCACCCCGGTTAAAACAAGAGTCTCCAAACTCCTGTGTAGAGCCTCGTTAATTATGGTGGGGACTCACAGTAATCTTGAAAATGTCACGTGAAAGTGTACTATTTGCTTTTGAATGGAAAAGTGAACCAGAATTGACTGTCGGCGTGTAACAGTACACAACACAAGGCATTTGCTAAATCCACAAGAGAGCCATTTACATCCGGTGGAATTTGAGCCAATATAATATAGGGGTTGGGAACATTTGGGGTGTGCGGAACAACAGCGTGATTGATAACCTGCAAGTCATGAACAAACCTCCATTCCCCCGATTCACCTGGAATGTTTGCCTTTTTGAACGAAAAAAATGGGTGTTCTCACCAGTGATTATTCACGGGGGATTATCACTCCAGCCTATAAGAGCGATTCAAAGACTGGGGTAATTCCTTGCACAGCCTCGGGTTTTAACGGCTCTTTTCCTTTGCAAGGACGATACTCAGATTTCGGGGTTATCCTTAAGGGTTCGTATGAGCCCCACATCGTGTTTGCCTTTTGCCCTGAAATCAGTTGGGACCCTTCTTAATCTTGGGTCTGAGACATCTGTCATAGGTAAACGCCCTGGTGGGGATTACCTGGACTGCCCTGTCTGCCTGAGTTAGCCAATTTAGTTTCTTCCTTATAACTGCATTGAAGCAGATACCCACACCGACCCTGAAGATACAATCTTTCGTTTTTTGTGCCTGTCGTACCCATTGTCCCAAATTCTGACACCTGTCGCTGGATGCCTTCGCCAATGATCCGTGAGGAAAAGAGCCTTCCACATCAAAAAAATAAGGTCTACTTACCGTCACAGATACTTAAAAAAGTTTAAAGTGACAGCACATCTGTGATCATTCCAATAAAATTGGCACAATAACAACTGATCTGGTTTAACCAATCTCCTGAACCAATCCTTCTCTTATGATTAGTCAGGACCATCGCGGTGTATGTGTGCTGTGGAGTGCAGCATATCTACAGCAAGAAAATCGGTGTTAATGGGATTAACATGGCGACTTGTTTCCTGGTTGAGTGAATCGCTCACGGAACATATCGCTCTCTGACATGCATCAGGGGTCGTGATTCGTATTTTCCAGCCTGCACTGGTAAATCTTATTTTTGTATTACCTGCAAGCCCGTCGGGGTACTGCGCAAATCCGACCCCAGTCTCACTTTGAGATCCCGAGACATCAGATTGAAAGAAAAGAATTCCGATAACAGAAATGTTTCCCCATTCCTGGTTTCGCACAATAGGGGTGCGGTAAATCTCTCTCGTGTCACGACTCCTGATGCACCCATTAAGTTCAGGAAGCTTCCGTTCATCTTTATTTGCGTCGACTCTCTGAACTGCGTTCATTAATGAACTGAATATGTTGCCCTTGTATCTTCCAAAAAGATAAGAGGTGCACCTTCCACATATAACATAGATGTAAGCATTGACTTATATGCATCATCGTTGTACTGAAAATATAGTTCACCCTTTGCAAACTCAGTGCTCAGTATAGACGTGGGAGGTGTTTCAGTGCCCATAAGGTTAGTAGTAGAGATGAGCATAAGCGAGTATTCGTTGCCAAGCATAAAACAGAGAGGCTTACCTGTAACTTTGGGGCTGCCCATCTCCACCTCAGCCTTCCTCCATTAGTCACCCTGCTGCTTAGCCTCCAGGGCCGATTGAGGCTGCCTGGGCGTGCACGGCCTCATTCAATGGTCCATTGCTCTGCAAACAAAGCACCCGCCAGATTTACCTCTGCCAGCTCTTCTTTTCACGCATCACCTCCTTCCAACGGCTGGGCGACCATTTGCATCATAGTAAGCTGAGCTTTATTTGTTTGTTGTTCCATCTTTAATGTCCGTTTCTCCTTATCATGCCTCCTCTTCGCTCGAAGTAGCTCTTTCTTTAGGTCCTTCCTGGTTAGCTTTTAATTCCCAAGTGTCCTACCTCAGCCTTCATATCGCATGTTTACATACGCCTCCTTCTCCTTCTTCGCAAGAGATTCAACTTTTTCAGTAAACCCAGTTCCCTGTGTCGACCTCATATTCCCTGCATGACGCATACATACTTACCAATGACATGCAGTAGCTTTTCCCTGAATAAGTTCCATATTTCAGGTGTGCACAACACTTGAAATTACTTTCCACAAGCGGTGCATCTTAACTCTTGCCTAATCGCATCATAATGGGCTTTCTCCCTAAGATGCCTCATGCTCTGCAATAAATATCTATTCCTATCCATCACGAAATAAACATAACGGAATTGTGGTCATTCTCAACAAAGTGCTCACTTACATCCAAAGAAAAAAGCTGGCTCAGTTCATTTCCCATAAGCAAATCCAATGTGGCTTTGCGTCTTGTTGGCCTGTCTACATGCTGCGTCAGGAAACCCTCCTGCACACATTGGACAAAAACTGACCGATCAGAGTTGCTGAACCGATAACATTTCCAATCAATATTTGGAAAATTAAAGCTCCCCATAACAACTTCCCTGTCACTTTGCAATCATCTTTGCAATCATTTCCTCTATATATCTGGAACATTTTTGTGGTGACCTCTCCATTCCTGATTCTAATCTCAGTCCATTCTACGCTGTGGTTCTGTTCGCCGAGCTAGGAAGTGTTTGTTGCAAACGTTTCGTCCCCTGTCTAGGTTACATCCTCAGTGCTTGGGAGCCTCCTGTGAAGCGCTTCTGTGGTGTTTCCTCCGGCATTTCTCGTGGCCTGTCCGTGCCACTTCCGGTTGTCAGTTTCAGCTGTCCGCTGTAGTGGCCGGTATATTGGGTCCAGGTCGATGTGTTTGTTGATGGAGTTTGTGGATGAGTGCCATGCTTCTAGGAATTCCCTGGTTGTTCTTTGTTTGGCTTGCCCTATAATGGTAGTGTTGTCCCAGTCGAATTCATGTTGCTTGTCGTCTGCGTGTGTGGCTACTAGGGATAGCTGGTCGTGTCGTTTCGTGGCTAGTTGATGTTCGTGGATGCGGATCGTTAGCTGTCTTCCTGTTTGTCCTATATAGTGTTTTGTGCAGTCCTTGCATGGGATTTTGTACATTACATTAGTTTTGTTCATGCTGGGCCATACATCAGGAGCATACATCAGGAGCATTTCCGAACTGACTGACAGACTACTGCGACCACTAGGACTTATAACAGCACACAAACCAACAGCCACACTCAGACAACAACTCACCAGAACGAAGGACCCGATACACAGCATGAACAAAACTAATGTAGTGCACAAAATCCCATGCAAGGACTGCACAAAACACTTATTAGGACAAATATGACAAGACTACTCACAACCACCTGCAAATTGGAGCTACAATTCAGCTCCCCAGTCTGCGGCTGAATTCGTTCAAACCCTCATGAAGAGCTTTGGCAAATTATCCCCTCAGGGTATTGGTACTCTTCTGGTTCAGGTGAAGACCAACCTGTTTGTAAAGGTTCATCGACTCCAGTATGAGCCCCACCTATCCAGGTATCGGAATCTCTCCCTCCTGCACTATCCTTGCAACAACATTTTCAAATGCGCTCTCCCTGCACTTCACCTCACTACGACCTAGAATGGGCAAAAATTCAGAGAGAACTCTGTTTTTTCCAGATTTAAGATGTCACCCTCGATCCCTGAAATTCTGCCATACATCCACATCACTTTTATTACCAATGTTGTTGGTGCATATGTGGACAATGACTTCGGGTTGCCCACTCTCTCCCTTAAGGATCCTGAAAACACGATGCGAGACATCACAAACCCTGGTAGCTGGGAGACATCACAGCAATCATGAGTCTGCCCTCTATCCACAGAATCTCAATCTGTTCCCATCGATATGGAGTCTCCAATAACAAATGCTCTCCTCCTCTCTCCCCCACCCTTCTGAGAACAAGGGGCAATCTCTGTGCCAAAGACGTATACCCAATGGCTTTCCCCTCGTAAGTCATCCCGCCCAAAGATAACAAATACGGTATGCATGTTACTGAGGGGCACGGCCACAGCAGATGCCTGCACTGTCTGCCTGTTAGCGTTTCGGCTCCCGACTGTATCCCATCTGTTTATTTATTGTACCTGAAGTGTTACTGCCTCCCTATAACTTCGCTCAATTCCACTCAGACTCCAAATGATCTGACATCAAGCTAGAGTTCCCGAATGCAGTTGCTGAGGAGCTGGAGTTGGGTGCACTTCCTGCAGATGTGGATATCTGGGACATTATTGAAGACCCTTACCTCTCACATTCTACAGAAAGAAATTTCAAATGTCCGGCAATCCATTCCTAATATTGTCCACATGCACACACTCATATATATGCGAACATCTATACATGTATATAAAAATGTGTGTGCACTTGCATGTATGCGTGTGCGCATATATATTTAAAAGTTGCAAAAGAAAGTTGATTGAAACGGCATTTATTTATAAAAAAAAATGATTTGGTGGAATATTCTGTCGTTGCGAAATACCTCAGTTACTTACAACCAGCAGAAATACTCCCTGAGTAAATATCCATCTCTCAATAGAGATACAGAGGTGACGTTTGAAGGTGTTGACGTTTCTCATATCGCTGATCCTGTGCTGTGTTAAATTCTGGAAAGGATGTTTAGTTCGTTTCATGTTACTTATTTTGTTGCAACTACACACAGGCCATTAAAACAATCCAAAAATTATTAGATTTATCTCATTGGACAATGTTGTCGGCAAAACTGGAACCGAAATAATAAAGGTGTTTAAAATACTGCTTTAAAGATTATAGGATTCAAACAGGAACATTTTTCGAGTCTTGTCACTGGATATTTTGGGGGGAGAGGGTGAGCAGCAAACGGTCTCACTCCCTTCTCTGTGATTGCAGCCAAATGTCCAAGGCAATAGATGAAAAGAAAATGGTGCATTCCATCGACAGGTCATTTCCCACTCACTATTGTATAATTTCGCTTTGATTGTCGCCATCGTTTAAAGGGTTAGGTGAGTGGGGAGATCGGGATTCTGGTGGTAAGCTGAGACATTGCGATAATTAATCCCACACTGTTGGCATAATTTTATATCATAAACCAATTATGCAGCGGACTGAGCTTACCGACTTTCCTTTAATGCTCAGCTAACAGAAACAGCTCAGTTCTTTTACAATTTATGGAAGTTCACGGAGAACAAGCTGCTAAACCTTTCTTCACAACCTGCACTTTCTACACATAGTTGTACTCAGTTGGAGGTGATATGTGGTACATTTCCAATTAACGTTAACCAATTAGAAATTGTGCACCTAACGCTTACCCGACCCGGCCGACCAGACTCCATGTCTTGGTGAAATTCACTCATTATGTTTCTGCACGCATTTTTACAAATACTTTAGAATCAGCTTCTGACACATTTTCCTGAAAAACAATCATTTTCGATTTCAATTACTGTAGAATGAAAACAAAAGTGCTCCAAACTTTTCCTTATCATTCATCGCTGGTTTTGAAGTTCGAAAGTCTAGTTATAGATCCATCTGAATGAAGGATTTTCCCTCTGCAAATTCACATCATCAGGGAAACTTCCATATGGACTCAGTTTACTCAGTTTTACCTGGTTTCACGCCACATGATCTATTCATCTGTTCCCCCATCCCATGAAACCCCGCCTTGTCTTTTCTAATGGTGTTTTGCCCCCGAACTTCGTTGGCTTCCTTTCCATTCTTTTTTGTTTCCCTGTAGACGCTGTCCATTCTTCCTGACGTCTTTTGATTCCAGTCATCGGCATCCATGTCTTTTATCATCTCTTTTATATCCCAGGGAAGTCCATCTTGAGAAAGAATGCTGTTCCAATGCAACACGTGAAAACCCGCTCGAATGGTGTATACTGTCATTACCAGTATAGGGAAGATGGGAGCTAGTTCAGTCACAGGTGAATCGGTTGGTTGTCACACAATGGATCAAGCACTGACTGGGAAATGACTGTTTTTCTTCACTTTTCTCCCCTCTCTGAGCATGTGCTAAAACAACACAGTAAGGTATCATAGAATGCCGACAGTTAAGAAACTGGCCATTTGATGCAACAAATTCACAACGATCCTCCAGGGATTATCCTCACAGAACAATTCCTTCCCCTATTACTCTTCATTTGTTGCTGAATAAGGCACCATACTGACAGTCGACCCATTTGGATTCATGCCATGTCTCAGGCTCTGTGAGGCAGCAGTGCTAACCAGTGAGCCACCTTGTAGCCCTGCAGCAATATTTCACGGCACATGCGAGCGCGTGTAAAATGCGTTTCCTGTCAAAGATGCTCCGCTTTTGTTGTTGTCTTTATCAGGAACAATAATCCTGCTTCCCTGACCAGGCAATGAACCCAAGCCACAGCGGAGATAGTGCTGAATTTTAACCACTAGCTGACATTTAGGACGGCAATTGCATCTTCTCTTAACAGCATAGTTTTTTTTCTTTCCTGTGATGAGTCGTTTCTTCCAAAATACTATTCGTGACACCGAGATTTTACAGCACAGAATAATACATTATGTCAATCCCATCCATCCATTCTCATTTCCAGCTTCCAGTAGCCCGCAGCCTGACTTCTGAAGTGTTCATCTCAAAGAGACGTTCCCTGCAAAGGTTTACTCTCAAATGAAGAAGCGAATGAGACTGAAGTCAGATACCATTAAATTTGATCATGAGCTGCGGGAGAACTGAACCGCATTTTCAACCAAAGAGGAAATATACAGATACATCTTGTGAGAATGACAAAGGCCTTCGGAGAGGCCAACATTCAGAAAATGGGGAATTGAACTGTTTGCCTCTTCTTTCTTCACTTTGTGCTTTAAAACCCGATTCTGTTTGCATAAGCAAAGAGGTAAATAGGCAGGCGACTGTCCTTCGAGGACTGGCACAGTCGTGAATAATTGGTACATGCTAATAGTTGAATTCTCCACCTGTTGAGGTAGCCTGGCGAGCTGTGCTCTTCCAGCCTCCTACCTGTTTCATTTGGATTCCAGCAGATTCCTGCCTCTACATAAGGAATGGAAGCATTCAGCCGCTTCGCTGTATGTTATTCTCCCCAACTATTTCACCATTACTTTACTGATTAGACTGTATCACGTTGTTCTTCCGGCTAAACTAGAACATTCTTGGCATCAGATGCTTGTCGTCCTAATGTTCCTCGAAGTAGAAACACAGATGGGGATTTAGAAAGTCAAGCAGATGAGGCCTGGTCCGTGAGGAAAATCACTTCACGATGTTCTCTCAGAAATAATTCCAAGCAACACGGAAAATGCTTCTGTGAATGTTTGTTGCAACAGTTGTAAACAAATTCAGCACGGCCCAAGCGAGATTCGAACACACGACCAATGGTTGATAAGACCAACGCCCTAGCCTCTGAGCTATGGAGCCACGGGCCAAAAAAAAGCCTTTTTTCTGACTAACAGAAAATGATGAACTTTAGCACAGCAAATTACGTCGTCCGAGGTTCGTGATGCAAGCTTCGTTTTCTGTTTTAAAATACGACTTGAAACCCATTCCTTTGATCACTTGTTTGACATAACACTTTGCCAGCTTCCCAAAATCTCATAATGTGACCGGGATCAAAATTTGTTTAAACTCCCTCCAGAGGAACAGCTTTGAAGTTTCCATTATGTGAAAGGCACGATGTCGTATTGATAGCAATTAATTGCCCTTCATTTCAACAAAGATTGCAGCTTTTCTTCTTCTGTTGTTGACTAATTGGTTTCCTATAGCATTGTGCGATTTACTTTGTGAAGAGATTTCACAATTTATGACCTTGGTAGATGAAGTTTAGGCACCAAACGTGGAACAGTTCAAATCGAACATACACCGGAGATTGGAATTGCAGGCTATGCAGGTATCTGAGAGGACGTTTTAAAACAAAATCTTGGGTGTCATGTTCACTGGCTGGGTTGGCATTTATTGAACAACACTAATTGCTCTTGAGTAGGCTGGAGGAAATGACAGTGATAGACAGAGCGAAGACAGTCAAAAGATTTGCAGAAATGATAAAAACGTTGGAATTTAGCTGCCCGGTAATGGGTGAACAACCCTTGTTGTCAATACTCCCACGTGCAGCAGAGTTGTTGAAAGATCTCAGGACTACATCTTTGGGTGAATAACCCGCAATCCCTGCCCTTCCAGCATGTGGCAGCCCGTGTGGAAAGATAAAGCTGCGAAGGCCTCAGTGCACGTTTGGGAAAATGTGCAGTGGTAAAAATATCATTCAGGTCAGGAACAATGGAACACTGAACAGCACGCAAGTGCACCCTTGAATAGAGGCAGAGGGAGTTAGGCCAGAGCCGAGGGGGAATTTGAGAGGACGGATGGAAGTGTGTTACCACCGTTTAATCCAAACGAATGGATGAGAGTTTGAGCTGCAGAAGAGCGGAGACGTGGAAGAGTTAATGATGTTAATGAGGTGCAAGTAGGCTGACATGGTGACGATGGCGATATGTGGTTGAAAGCACAAAACGCGGTGAAGGATATCACTATGGTTATGACATGACTCGTTCAGACTCAGACAGTTGCGAGTGGGAAGGTTGAGTTAGTGGCGAGGCATTTTCTCCTCGCACATGGTCAATGATGCTTTCCAGCTCATCTCATCCATTTGCCGCAACTCCACTCTCAAAACCCATCCCTCCAACAAGGACAGAGCTCCCTTATCGATCACTTTAAATTCCAGCAACCTCCGCAGACATCATGTCATTCTCCGACAGTTCCACCACCTGTAAATGAACCCCACCAGCTAAGATGTGTTTCCCTCCCCACCCCTATCCGCTTTCTATAAAGATCATACCCTCTACGACTCCCTTGTCAAGTGCACACCCCTTACCAAACCACCCTCCCCTCCCGCCCCATTCTCATTCCAACACGGGATTTGCAAAACCT
This sequence comes from Chiloscyllium plagiosum, assembly GCF_037043375.1. Classification (NCBI taxonomy): domain Eukaryota; kingdom Metazoa; phylum Chordata; class Chondrichthyes; order Orectolobiformes; family Hemiscylliidae; genus Chiloscyllium; species Chiloscyllium plagiosum. The sequence continues at coordinate 67,520,574 of NW_028270180.1, read as the reverse complement.
CCACCCATACCTCCACTCTGTCGTAGGCCCCAAAGGAGCCTTCCACATCCATTAGAGTTTTACCTGCACTTCCACGCATGTCATTAAATGTATCCATTGCTTCTGATGCAGTCAACCTATATTGCAGAAACAAGATACCTAATTACAGTTCGCTTCAGAAAACACCCCAGGACACCCGTAACAAACAACAACACTGACCAGTGGCCGAACTCTCCCTCCAAATCAGCCAAGTTCATGCAGGTCCTGGGCTTCCATTGCTCTCATGAACTGTCCTATGTATCAATCTTCCTTCCCACCTATCCGCTCCGCACTGTTCTGCGACCAATCAACACTACACCCACCTCCATCCACCTATCACACTCTCAGCTACCTTGCCCCAGCCCCATCCACTCCAATTTGTCTCTCTACCCCCTCGGTTTGCAAGCTTATTTCCTGATAATGGCTCTTGCCCGACACGTCGATTCTCCGACTCCTTGAATGCTGCCTGCCCTGCTTTGCTTTCCAGCAGCACAGTTTCGACTCGGGAGCGAGGCAGTGGATTTTGATTTCGGGACTGACGACAGAGGCCTCAGCTTTGCCATGATGCAATTGTAAGAAATGTCTGCTCCAACAGAACTGCATGTCAGACAAGGCAGGACAGCGTTTGACCTGGAAGGAACAGGGAGGTGATCGTGTTTATATCCACCTGCAGATCTATTTGTTCTCTGTGGTGGATGCTGTGTGCATGAAAGATTCTGACGAAATTCTGGTCACATTCTAAGTGTCGAAAATCCCTCACCCTCAGACCATCTCTTAGAAAGTATCCAGAGTCTTGTCAAAGTTGCTTTCCCAATCTCATTTTTGGATAGCATCAATTTCGCAGGATATTAGAAGGGGAAGATTTACAAACCAATCTCTCCGCTGTGATCTGATAAAATCGCACATTTTATCACAAATAGAACTTGATCAGATAGAGAACATGAAAGGACAAAAAAAACCCTCTGGTTACAGTGAGAGATAAATCGTTCTCTTATTGTGTGCGTGGACAATGGTTCTCCCCATCAGCAGAGCTCACAAACCACAAATGCAGTCATACTAAGGAAAGTCTATGGAAATGTGCGTATTCATTTCCTTGTCTGAGCTGAATTCCCATGGAGGCAAAGATTCAAAGAAAAAGCGATTCACCTGCTCAGAGTGTGGAAAGGGATTCACTCTGTCTCTGAACTGCTGCAGCACCTGCTCGTTCAAAATTAGGAGAAACCATTTCAAAGTCTGGACTGCGGAAAATGCTTTAAAACGTCCAGCACAACGCTCATTCTAATTAGAAACCTTTAATCTCGCCAGACTTTGGAAAATGTTATCAAACCTCTGTGTGCTTCATCTCTGAGAAATATGCTCACATGAATGAGAGACCTTTAAGAATTCTGGAGACGTGACGTCTGATCTACGTGCTCACCCGGGAGGAGAGACATCTTCGTTTCCAAATCGATGGGACCTGCTGTAAAAGTCCGAGTAACCGGATGGCTCATCACCTTTCTCACAATATTAACGTGTCTTTCTAAATGCCCTGACTGCAGGAAGTGCTGCACAAGTTCCTGGAGATGAACGTGTCATCAACGTGTTCACACTGTGGAAAGACATTATTCACTCTAAAAGTTCCAGGGGGCAGTTTATCATTAACGTCTTCACATTGAAGAGAGACCTATCAAATGTATAGTCTGTGGGATGTGCTTAACAGTCTCTGTAGACCTGATGTCCCTTCGACATTTTCACAATGTGAGAGACGTTTCAAGTGTAGTTATTCTAGGAATAGGTTCAAGCGTTTATCTCAACTCTCAGTACACCAGCAAGTTTGCAGTGGGCAGAAAGCATTTACCTGCTCCATGTGAGAAACACAGTTAGCTCACTCATCGACCCTGCTGAGACAAAAGAGGGATCCCACGAAGGGAAAGAATTCACTCACTCGTCGACCCTGCTGAGACAGTGCAGAGATTACATATCTCAACAGCGATTTAACCTTGTTGTTCATCATATTCAGATCTGAAAGCAAAGTTTTGATATTCTGGATAAAAATCAAATAAATCAGCTTTGTATTAAATTCATTGTCAAATGTCATTGGAAGGATAGGTTTACCGAGTACTTGAAGCATCAGCATAGGTTCGCAAGGGGAAATAATGTCTGACAAATATATTAGACATCTGTGAGGAGGTAATGAGCAAGTAAGACGACGTCTACCCTGTAGAGGTGACCAGCTGGAATTTCCAAACGGCTATTGGCGAGGTGCAGTATGACAACCTGCTCAATAATGGGCAACTTCTACTTTAGCGGACGGTGTGTTTGGAGTTTCCACATCCTCTCCGATTCTGCCTCGATTTCCTCCCCAGGCGAAAGATGCGTCGGTGACGTTCTTTGGCCATGGGGAATGCAGAGTTACAGAAATTGGGTAGAGGTGTGAGTTTGGGTGTGATGTCCGTTGCAGGATTAAAGGAATCTTCCTGGGCCGAATGGCCTGTTTCCACATTGTAGGTATTATATTAGGACAAGGTTGACCGCAGGGATTAAGGCATTTGTCATATGAATTTCTTTTTTTTAAAAAAGGTCACAATTTCCATATAAACATATGATTTCAGTTGAATCTGTTGAATGATATAAGGAGGGAATGGGCATTCTTAAAGAGGACATCATAAAGGTCAAGCGAGAATGTCAGATCACCTAAGCACGTAAAGTTAAGGATATAATCTAAAGAGATTCCACAAGTACATTAAGAACTAGAGACGAAATAGGACCACTTTAAGATGAAAGAGCTCACTTTTGTTTTTGGAGATGGAGAGATATATAATGTTCACTTTGTGGAGAACGAAATGGACCCTACAACTAAATACTGATGTTTATAAAGTCGTTTCCATTATAAAGGGCAAGTGTTGGAGGACTTCGAAAATATGAAGATGGATATTTCTCTGGGATTTGATCTCACGTATCCCAGAACTTTGTGGCAAGTTAGGGAATGAAACTGTTGGGCCTTTCGTAGAAATAATTGTGTAAACTATTATTATGACTGAGGCGCCGAAAAAATGGGGAGCTACTAATTTTGTGCTTTTGTTAAGAAAGGGTTACATGGAGAATCCTGGGAATGATAGACCTGGATTTCTGACAGTGGTCTTAAGTAAGTTGTTGGATGCAATTATAAACGGTAGGATTTAAATGCATTTGGAGATACAAGGAATAAATTGGAATAACCGGAATGTTTTTGCGCCAGGAAAGTTGTATCTCACAAACATGACTGCGTTTTCGATGGCATAACTAATATGATTGATCAGGACAAAGTGGTAGATATTGCTCACTTGAACTTTAATGAAACCTTTTTCAAGATTCCACATGTTTGCCTGATTCAAAAAGTGAGATCACAGAGAGTTCAAGGTGATATTTCCAATTCGATATAAAATTAGATTAACAGCAGGAGGCTGGGAATAGCCGTGGAAAGTAGCTTTCAGACTGGAGGACTATTACCGATGGTGTCCCACAAGGATCGATGCTGAGCCCACATTCATTTGTTCATTTAAATAAATGATTTAGGTGAGAAGATAAAAAGCATGGTAAGTAATTTGCAAAATTTGTCGGAAAAGGGACAATAAAAAGGTAATGGAAGATTGTGAAGAGATTTTCTCGTCAGGTCAATTCCTCTCTCTGTCCTCGAGATTTAAAAGCGTGGGGGAGTGGGGTTGGGGCGGGACAGTGAAGGGCCATCCGTCCATCGTACAGAGCAGGTTATCAGACGTCCATCTATTCTCGTCCCAGTTTGCAGCATTTGCCCCATAACTTTGAGTGTTCTGACTTTCCAGGGAAAATGTCAATGAGATTCGCTCTGTGAGCTTAAATGACACAGCAATGGTACTGGCGGTTGACTGGGTTGCAACACCTTTGGGGAACGTATTCTCATGTTCACACACAGACGCAAACACGCAGGCACATTCCCCGACAGTGACAGAGTCCTCATCATTATACGCACTCCATGCGCTTTAAGTCCGCAGGTTTCTCTCGTGAAAGGCGGCTTTAAGTGGAATACAAGCCACTTCTCCAAAAAATGTGAACCGTTGCTGTGAGCTGCGATATGAAGTGGATACTGAGCTGAAATAGTCCCACACGCTTCGCATGTGTAACTTTCAGTAACACAAATCCCACCAAATCAAGGCATCTTGCTCCTGGGATCTGACAGGAGAGCGCCCAGAAAACATTCCTCACTAAAACTACTGACACAAGGCAAACTCTAGACACTTTCACGTTTCGTCTCTTTCTGTTTCTGTCCCTGTCACACCTCCAGATTCCTCTTCATGTCTAGTCCCGAGATCAATGAGCTGTTTGATACAAATACAGACACATTGAGAAAGTGATCTTTATTTCAAAAGCAGAATCAGGGAATGTAAGCTGCGAGAGCTTGCTCACGGCAGGGCAATAAGGCACCACGGTTTCATGTCCTGATTATCGTATAGACTGATTCCACCAATAGGCACCATACCAGATATTACCAATTAAAATCTTCCAATGAATACCGTGACTGACAGAAAGTAACTTCGATCCCTTCCTGGCCGAGGGGCACTTTGCAAACAATGTCCTGTTCCTTCACAAACTGAGTTTTTCTCAGCTGGCCATGGATGTGTCGAGCACAGAAAATGCCTTTTGGCCCACTGAGTCTGCACATTCCAATACAATCCACTAAACCGTTCTTACCTCATTTGGCAGCACTTTGCTCAAAGGCTCAAACGAATTCAGCACTGTAAGTGTTCGACTATATGGGTCTTTCATGCTTTGGAGGTTTCTGCCTTTTCAATCATGACAGGCGGTTGGTTGCAGTTTCCCAAGCTTCCTTATCTGGTTTATATGCATTTTACTTCATCCTGCGATTTGAATTTCAAACATAAAAGCAGAGAACAAACACACTTCTAGTTCACTCTCGACTCTCAATCACAGTCAGCAAAATGCTTAACTGCATGAGGAACTCACAGTGGAATTAACGCCCATCGCCTCAATCACTTGGCCACACCTGCAGAAGTACGCTACTAAACTGGTTTCAAGTTCTCCCTCCCTGTGGATCTGAGGGACCGGCAATCATTGTTAGGTTTGTTTGAATTGAATCATCACAGCTTCCACAGGGTAAAATGTCAGGATATGTTTGGTCTGTGTCATCAATCTCGATATTTCAAATTATCATTCATTTCGAAGCAAAGACAGAGATTGCAGGAGAAACTAAGCATGTCTGGCAGTATCTGGAGATAGAGAAACAGAGACAACCATTCAGAGCTTCTTCAGGAGTTTCTCAGAACTCTGTTTTTCTCACAGGGTCTCCCATTCCTGCCGAGTTCCTTGAGCAGTTTTTGTTTTTGTCAGAGTTTCCCAGCATCCGCAACACTTTACTCGCCATTAAACAATAAAGAAACACATTTGTCGTTCCTCACTGGATAGGTTTTCCGATCGGGAGCATATTCCCGAACCTACTAAAAACACGAAACTGCACAGCAAAGGATTCGGTTGGATAAGAACAGCGATCGCTCCATGCGTGGGAACACCTTATCGGTTAACAGCCGAACGAGAGAATTAATTGCTCCACAGAGACTGGGGAGTTCCTTGTAGCAAGCCCCTTGCAGGATCTCATAAAGAAGACTGTTAGCGAATTCAAGAATTCGCCTGCACTTCGTAGAATGACAATTACCCTCGATTGGTTTGACGTTTCCAAAATGAATCCTGGGGCATTCGTTGTGGAAAATGGGAACAGTCTGATCCCACGCCTTGCCGACACAGTCATGTCACCGGGAACCAGCTCTCCTAAAACCGGGACAAACTCCCTTCATGCCTCATGACGAACATATGTGGGCGGCACGGTGGCACAGTGCTTGGCACTGTTGCCTCACAGCGCCAGAGACCCGGGTTCAATTCCCGCCTCAGGCGACTGACTGTGTGGAGTTTGCACGTTCTCCCCGTGTCTGCGTGGTTTTCCTCCGGGTGCTCCGGTTTCCTCCCACAGTCACAAAGATGTGCAGGGTCAGGTGAATTTGCCATACTAAATTGCCCGTAGTGTTCGGTAAGGGGTAAATGTAAGGGTATGGGTGGGTTCGCTTCGGCGGGTCGGTGTGGACTTGTTGGGCCGAAGGGCCTGTTTCCACACTGTAATGTCATCTGTAATATTCCTGACCACGGTATAAACCCCGGAACTGTGCAGCTGAAGAAAAAAGGATTGTGTGATTGTCACTCCCTTCCTGGGTCGAGGGAGAACAGCACCTGTTAGTGAAGAGCCAAACGCACTGAGTAACATCGCCACAGAGACTGATGAGCCAACGGCGTCAATGATCTCCGAATGCAAGCTTTAGTCTGCTCCTCCCCCATGGAAAATAGTCCGTAATTAGCTTTACCTTTCGAAAATAAATCCTTGGAAATTCATTCTGAAGACATGGGAGTAGTCTGCTCCCACAGTCTAAAGACACAACCATGACACCAGGAACCAGTTCTCCTCCAAGCGGGACCGTGTCTCTTCAATCTTTCAGTGTCTTGTCTGTGACCGTGTTTTCTCATTGTCCTGGAGCTGAAATGAGATTTGACGTCCTGACGTGCAGGAACGAGGATCTTTTCAATGTCACAGATTAGTTCATGTCCGGAGGGTATCAGAGCCAAAGCACTGGCCTCCGCAAGCACTAAAACATTTCTAACCTGTCTCTGCTCAGTCGAACAGTTCATCATTCATTCACCTCTGGATCCGCTTCCAAGGAATATATTAAGATCCAAAAAACTCGAGACTAGGATTTCTGCTTTGCTTCTTGACAGTTTCCCCATCTGCGAATTGGCACAATTTTCCAAGAATATCTTCACAACCCTCTGCTTTGCATTATAAATAAATCTCACTTTTTGGAGAGATTCCAGACTCTGGAAATATTTTGTTTGGAGCAAAGAAGTTTAATGGGAGATTTCTTGGGAATGTGTACAATGATGTTGGCGAAAGCGGTGTGGATGGGCGTGTTGATGGTCAGGAGGAACTGCTGCCCCTGTCCAGGGCAACTGACCAAAGGACGAGGAGTGAAGACGTTTATGGAAAACACAACTTGTATCAAATAAACTCAGTGAAACCTACTTATACACCATGTGTTTGTTATTATCTGTGGATAGAGGAACAGACCTATCGTTCTGAGTCAGATCTGTCTCTCGTTCAGAACACAAGTTTCCTGCATGTCAACAATTGAGCAGACCTGAGAAAATACCGAGTTATTGAGACGGGTTTTCTGGAGTTGCAGTGGGCGGCACGGTGGCACAGTGGTTAGCACTGTTGCCTCACTGCGGGTCGGTGTGGACTTGTTGGGCCGAAGGGCCTGTTTCCACACTGTAATGTAATCTAATCTAATCTAAAAAACTCATCCAACAGGAAATCATTTAAAATCAACAGTGAGGGGAACGTGTTCTGTGTTGAAGAGAGATAGAGTAGATGGGAAGGTAGGTTAGGTGGGCTTGGATCGGCGTAACATCGAGGGCCAAAGGGCCTGTACTGCGTTGTATTTTTCTATGTTCTATGTTCTATGATCCATTTCCATGAGCAGAGAGATTAACAAAACGGCAATGGTCGAGTAACAAAGGTGCTCTTGTATTTTTACAGCGCCTTTCAGCACCACTTCAGTCACAGGCACTGAAGTAACTTTGAAGTAGATGTGTCATTGTCAAAACTAAAGTGCTAATCAGGGCAGTTTGTACAACCAGAGGTCAACAAAGAGCACTCAGAACTGGCCCTAGAGACGCCAGTGAGATTATGCTTAACTTTAAGCGTTTGTTCCTCTCTGGTTTCTATCCAGAATAGTACAGGACGGGAGGTTCTGATCTCAGGGAAAGGTGTTACCCACTAAGACACAGATGAGGAGGATGTTCTCACGTTCAGAGGGTAGCAAGTATGTAGAAGTATTTACGGCAGATGTCTGGCAAGTCTCAGTATATTTAAGCCTTCAATTATCTCTCTATTAATAGCATGGAGCAAGTGGCAGAGTCAAATGTGCACAAATCTGCTGACAATTCACACATATTATGTTGAGAACGTGGCATTTCGCACAGGCATGTAGATAGGTTGAATGAATGGGGAATAACTTGTCAGATGCAGTTTTATGTCGGCATTATGAGGTCATGCACTTTGGTCGGAGAAGTCAAAAGGAAGAACACTATTAAAACCGAGAGAAAGTCGAAGAAACGTGTGAGCCAGAGGAATCTCATGCCTGACACAAACATGTTTAGTATCATATTCTTTCCCTAACAAAAAGGATGTCTTCCTTTCCGAATGCTCACAATGAAAGAGATCGTTTCCAAGGAAAGTAAAAAAACCCTGAAACAAATAGCCTAATCGAAAACAAAGGAAAGAATTGAGTCGTTCCAATGGACAACGTTGATGCTTATGGCTCTCTAAAATTTGTTTATAATGGAGCTGGAAGTGGGAATTGGGGGAGCTGGGGAGTGAAAGTCAGGTAACCCATGATTACTGTCATCCTTCGTCTGTTTTCCTCATTTTTTGTATGTTTTATTTCGCATTATGGTTACTGTGAGTGCGCTTGTAAACCACACCGCTGGTGATTTGTTTCCCAGACAGTTCTTCAACACGACTCGTAAGAATTCAACATTCTTTTCTCCTGAATCTAGGTAATCTCTAAACACTGTGCAAATATCACCAGAACCTCGACATTTTCCACGCCTGTCTGCTTTCTTGCAATACCAATTGATTCATCACTGTGCTCCTGTTGCACAAATCAAGAACGACCCAAACCGCATCAATTGCATCGAGGCTGCGAACGCAGATAACTGCAGCCGCTCCCCAGAGTACTGGCAACTGTGTGATCACAGAAACACACATTGAACAACCAGGAAACTCAAAATAATTACAGTGCCAGAGGCCGTGCCAGGAATGGCACCTGAGAAACAACAGAAACACTCTTTTGAGCTACGGACCTGGTTATATTTCTCAATCAGCAATCGAAGTTTACATTGGTTATATCAACTGATCCCTCACTCAAGGAACCAACAACTGCTGCAAACGGAGGAGAAAATGAGGACTTTAGATACTGGACATCAGAGTCTAGAGTGCGGTGCTGGAAAACACAGCAGTTCAGGCAGCATCTGAGGAGCAGGAGAATTGATGTTTTGGGCATGTGCCTGATGACTTGCTCATGCCAGAAACGTCCATTCTCCTGCTTCTTGGATGCTGCCTAACCTGCTGTACATTTCCAGCAACACCGTCTCCATTGCTGCAGACTGTCATACAATCCAAGCTTCCAGCCGCAGAATCAGCAACACTCAGTGTAATGAGTCAACCTATTGAGGATACCTGGCAGTGGTGTTTAGTGTCAAGTAGATCTTCATGAATGCGTGTCGTGAATTGTCTGTCCTGTATAATGTTCCCTGCTCTCACTACGTGCAACATTGTTTGACGATATTTGTATTGTACATGATGGGTATTGGGTCCAATGTTCTGGTGAGTTGTTGTCTAAATGTGGCTTTCGGTTTATATTCTCTAATAAATCCGAGTAGTCAAAGGCTGTCCGTTCCGAGACATTTTTCATTGATGTGTTGGTTCTTGGCATGCCCTCCTAACGTTGTTTGTCTGCAAGGAATTTGCGGGAATATCTATTGTTGCAAAGCATTTCTGGAGGATCCAGTAAACACCACAATCAGTTGTACAGAGTGGCAATGCACAGACATGACGAGGTCAACAAATTCGACCAGAACAACACAACAATAATTGGACAATAGTGGGCAACCAGAGATTTTCTAGAATGACGAGACTCATCCAATGACTCCATCAAAGAACATGTTGACCTGGACATAACATACCGGGACCTGCAATGAACGACAAGAAGCAGCAACTGAAAGCAGTGGGAAGGAAATCACACCAATTCGAAACGCTACAGGACAGCAGAGCTTCATAAGAGTCTCATTAGCCTTGAGGATGTCTCCGAGAAAGGGCAGGAAACAGCTGCAAACCAACTTCCCAACACTATCGAACATCCACACACCATCTGCAAACTTCACTGGAACTGCAAATCTTGACACAAACCTTGAAACCCTGAAACAGTCAGGGCCGTCCCAGCGGGAAAATTAACCCTTGCATCCCACATGACAGCTGAGGATACGAAACGCCATACTCCAGTGGTCGTCAGAGCGAACTGCTCTTGCAAGCTACTTGTGCGTGCTCTTGTCAAAATAACTGCTTGGTTATCCTCATCCAATTTTTTATCGTTTGACATTGTGTGCGTTTAACATTAAAAACTTACATCTGAATATCTCTGAATTTTCTGAGAATTTCTGCCGTTACAACACTCAGAGACAGTGAGTTCCAGATTCCAACCACTCGTTGTCTGATAACGTTTTTTATGTGCAGCTACCCAAACCTTTTTACTCTTATCTTAAATCTATGGCTCCTTGGTGATTGATCCCTCCATCAAATGTTTCGTTAAGTGTACATAATCCATACTGCTCATCATTTCGTACATCTCAACACTGTCTCATCTCAGTTTCCCCTTCTTTCAGAAAAACAACGCCAGTCCGTCTAAACTCTTTAATAGTTGAAGTTCTTCAATCCAGATACTATATTGGCAAATCACTTCTGCATCGTTTCCACAGTTGTCATATCACTGCTATAATGTGAATTGCAAAATTATACACAATACTCTAGCGAGAGACAAATGATGACTTGAAATAAATGTGGGGAGATCACAGACATTGGTCTTTTCCAATAAAGTCATTCCCTCGATACTGTTCTGTGCCCTTTTCATGAACCCAATGCTCCAATGATCTCTGATCCATGCCAATAAAACACTATACGTGAGGATTCAAAACCCAACCACATTGTCTGATAGCATTAAGTGGCTGAATGGTCCTGACGGTGATATTGGGTGACGTTCACCTAACAAGAGTGACAGCTACAGCACAGACTTAACGGTGTTAATGTAAAAGTGAATGTTAATTTTTCCAATGGCCCAGTGACATGGGAGGAGGGATGGAAAGGGGGAATAGTGATTGTTAAAGGGAGAAAAATCTCCGAGATTGGGTGCTGAGAGTAGCGGCTTGAAGCATTAAAACCAACACCTGAGTGAGTATTTTCAACTTAAAATTGATTGAGTCCTTTCTGCGTTTGTTTTGCACAGGTTATGTGGAGTAACATGGAACAAATGCTCATTACTGATACTCGGATTTGAATGGAGGTTGCTTGACCACAACGCAGAGGACGAACCACTATTCGATTACATGAAAAAGCACAATACAAAAAGCTTTTAATGCAATGGCAGAGATAGTCGAGGAACCGCATCACATGCACAACAGGAAAGCCCACTGAGACCGGATTGAATCGTCACCTTCGATGTCCCCAGTGGCTGTGGAGATTCCATCATTGAGAATGTTGAAGATTGAATTCGATAGATTTCAATAAAAGATTAAATGTACAGGCGAGAGTTCACAAATATTGTTGAAATATCGGTTTCATTAAACATGAAGTTTCACATCGTAACTTTACCCGTGCCGTGAGACAAGGAAGAAACTATTATTGCACACTCACATCACACCGGTTCCCAGGTCTGGACTCAGTGAAACTGTGTACGCAGTGGCGAAGATCCGATTGGAAATTGAGAGTGGAATGACCGAGTGGATATCTACTTTGCCTGCCAGTGACAAACTCCATGAGCATGCAGTCCTACTGTGAAGGGAGAGAGGCGCGTGAAACGCCGAGGCTGGGAGCTCCAAACTCGCTCGGTGAAACTTCTGTTGATATGGCGCAGAGGGCATTGGGTCGTGGGAAAAGATCCTGAGCTATTTTAATCTGAATTGAAATGATTTGATTAGATTCCCTGCAGGATGAAAACAGGCCCTTCGGACCAACATGTTCACTACAACCCTCCGAAGATCAACCCACCCCAACTCTATGTTTAACCCTGCCTAATGCACCAAACATTATGGACAATTTAGCATGACCAATTCACGTGATGTGCATATCTTTTAGATTGTGGGAGGTACCGGAGTACACGAAGAAAACACATACAGACACAGGGAGAACGTGTAAACTCCACACAGACAGTCGCCCAAGGCTGGAATCGGACCTGGGACCCGGGTGCTATGAGGCAGCCATGTGAACCAATGAGCCAACGTGCCACACATTTGCTCACTGAATTGGCGCCCGCAGCCCTCTACAGCAACTATCTCCAAAGAATCACCACTCTCTGACTGAAGATACTCCTCCACGTCTCATTTCCAAATTGTTATCGCTTCACTTTGTCTCTGTGCCCTCGGGTTCTAGTGTGTCATAGTGGGTGAAACATTTTTGCCACATTGGCTCTGCACAGGCCTCTCAGCACTCTGTAAATTTCAAATAAACTGAGTCATTGACTCAGACATCATTGAAACAGACCGCTGTTCCAAACAGTCCATGCTACCATTAACCGAAACTAACGTAGTACCAACTACGTGTATTGGGCCCATACCTCTCTTAACATGTCCTATTCATGCACTTATCTAAGTGTCTTTTAAATGTTGTAACTTTATCCACATTCCTACTTCCTCTAGAACTTTGCACAGGAAACATACCGTGTAAAGTAAAACAAAGTGAACCTCGTGTCCTTTTTTCACTTTTGTCCTCACACCTTAAAAATACGCCCACTAGTCCTGAAATACCCCAAAGAAGGAAAGCACCGTTGCAATTGAGCTAATCTGTACCCATTAGGATTTTAAAAAAAACCATTTATACGGTAAACGTCAACCTCCTGTGCACCTTTGAAAGAAGTTCCAGCCAATCCAGCCTCCCCTTACAGCTCAATCCATTCATTCCTAGCAACATACTGGTAAATCTCTTCTTAACTCTGTCCAGCTTAATATTCTTCTTTATCTGACTTGGAAACCAGAACATAGACACAATACTACAGAAGATGCCACACCAACATCCTGTACAACCTCAGGATAACGTCCCAACTTCAACACTGAGCAACGCATGAATGCGTTCTAACAGCATTTTAACGAAGCTGACGATATGTGACACGACTTCCAAAGTTCATTCCGTGACCTATTGACATGTCTATTGCGCAGGACTATTCAAAGCAGTACTTGTAATTGTACCAGTTATCCCTTTATAACTCAAACTGCAGTACGTTACATTTGTTCAAGATCATTTCTCTTTACCATTCATTTAATCATATACCCGAATGATCAATGTCTCTTTTAATCTTCTATAACCTCAGATAACCTTCTTCTCTGTCGACTGTACCACCATGGAGAGTTGTAGCGTCCCTCAGCACAGAAACAGGTCGTTTGGTGCAAACTGGTACACACTGATCATAATGCCGGTCCACATTAACCGCATTTCTCTGCACTTGGACCATATCATTCTAAACCTTTGCTATCCATGTATTTGTCCAAAAGTCTTTTTAAATGTTCTTCGTGTACACACAAAGACCTATGCTGTCATCTCGTGAAATGCATGTCGCTCATGTTAGTGTCAACCACAAACTGATGATCCCTGCCTTCCATACTGTCATCTAAAACATTTACATCACTCACAAACAAAGGAGCCATCACTGATCCCTGTGGAACACTGCTGGTCACAAGCCTGCAGTCTGATAAACAACTCACCAAAATCTCACCCTTTCTCTTGTTGTTAATTGAATTTTGTATCCAATTTGCAAACTCACTGTGAACCACATCTGATCTAACTTTACTCGTTAGTCTTCCATGTTGAATCTAGTTAAACGCTTTCCTGAAGCCTAAGTAAGCAAAATTTTTGTTCTTGCCTCATCACTCCTCTTGCGTACTTGATCAAAACTCTCACAAATTTGTGAGATCCAGTTTCCACCTCATTAAACCATGCTGATGATCCCCTATTTTTCCTGGACTCTGAAAATGCTATCTTCCAAAACCACCTCAAAAAATTGCGAACCATCAATTTCAAACTCACAAGCCTGGAGATTCCAGTCTTTTCCCTGTATCCATTCTTCAACAAGGTTCGTCAATGTCCAGTCATTTTAAATCACACCCATATTTAGAGATGACACAATTATTTCAGCAAGGAGTCTTGCAATTTCCGCGCTTACCTCCTATCATGCTTTGGGATTCAGTACAAACACAGGGTAAACCTCGATGCTAATTGAAACCAGCAACACAGAACAACATTTACCCCGTGGTGTAATCTGTCAAAATTCGATAGTCAAAACGTTTCGCAAAGGTCACGATTTAAAGGGAAAATATCAACTTTTTTCTTTATGTCTAACAGAGAATGAAAACTAACAACTATTTACAACTAGTTTCTCTTAAACCCATCTTTTACCTTCCACTCCGCAATAACATTCCAATTCTAAAAGATTCCCAATAATGATTTAATAAGTAATCATGGTTCAAAACTACTCAGCCTTTTCAAGTCTCATTTTGTGGATTTTTCTGGCAAGATTCTCTCCAGGTTTTCCTCGATGTTCTGCCATGCAAACACATTTCCAGGAAGGTACATTTGTAGGATCTCTTGAGCTGGACGTCTCTGACGCAGTCCTAGCTGTTGAAAATGTCCTGATTTATACCCCAAAACATCGGATTATTTCATTGGCTTTAATATTATCAAAACGTGAAGTTCACACCTGACTTTGATTTCGGATCTTGATTCATAATTTAAGCTGATGGCAATCCAGCTCTGCTGGCTGTTTCGAACAAATGCCACATTGTTCCCTTGGTCAGAACAGGTTGTTCTGTGTCCTTGCAAGCTTTTCAACTCTTTTTTTTTTCACACACGTTCATAACAATACACCAGTCCAGGGTCTGGAGTTTTATACGCCTTTTACATTTTCTGAGAAGTCCAGCAATTATTTTCCTGTAATATGAAATGTTTATCAGTATGTATTTCCATGATTTCTGTAGCCTCCTTAAGTATAACATATCCTTGGCGAACAAACTTCCCAAACTGAGCTGTTCCACCTTGCTTGAATCCCTCTAAACACTTTCTCTTCGTCTAAACGTCCAAATGTCTTATAAAATAATGTAGCAGTACCTCTACGTACCAGTTGCTCTAGCAGTTGATTCCATGTGCAAGCCATCCTCTGTGTGAAAAGGATGTCTTGTCATTCGGTGTAAATCTTATGAGGGCTGGACTCCAGGATCCAAGGGAAAACGAACTTTGCTGTTCGCCTTATCGAGAGCACTCTTGATTTTATGAATCTCTATAAAGTCATCTTCGACCTCCGATGTTGCAGTACGACAAGGCAAAGCCTGCTCGTTATATTAAAAATCCAGTCCTGAGAACATGTAGACTCTTTGTTGCATGAGGCCAGACAGAGTCGAATGCAATCCAACCGCTAGAAACATCACCGAATCTCAAATTATTGATGCTTGGTCAAATAGTTTCGGAAAAGGTATCGTCCTCTTCACATGTGGAGAGTGAACATTTGGTCTCGCTGTCTCCACAATAAAAAATGACGTGAAAATTTCGTTTGATGCCTCTTCCATCTGCTGAGCTCAAAAGCAATGTCCACCTCCTTGATCTTTCAGGTAATATTTCTCGCGTTGTTCTCTTGCCAGATATGTACTTGTAGACCCTCTTTGGATTATCTTCAGCCCCGGCAGATTAAATTATTTCATATCCCCTCTTTCCTTCCTGGTCTGCACTTTATTGAAGTCCCTACAAGAAATTCACTTGAACCCTGTTGTCTGTCTGATATAGGATACTCTTTCGTTTTGATTTGTTCCTCAACACCTTTATTCAACAATGGTCACGTCTTGTGAGTGTCCAGCCTGACAAATTCAGCTCAGTTGACAGCATATCTGCCACTGGGAAAATGTTAATCTATGATTAAAGTTGGAATAACAGAACATTAGAAATGCATGATAGTATAAAATGGATTCCGCATAGCTTTGTGCAGACGAAATCAGACCTAACCTACAAGTATTTTCAGATCGTAACAAGCACAATACATAAAGGGGAATGCAGTAAATGGAATATATCTGAATTTCTAAAAATATTCTGAACGGTGTTTTATACGATAGCACTTCACAAGCATAGAAGCATAAACCAACAATTTGGGGGTATGTATTAGTCGAGGATTGGGGAATGAATGGAGAGGCGAGGTAATGAGGGCATTTTCATGATAGTAAATTGTAACTTGCAGATTCCCGGAGCCAACAATATTGGTGCCACAGCTGTTGACAACATGTACTAATCACCTGTACAACATAAGTTAATGTACTGTTGCTCAGTATGGAGATGACACAAAATAGATATGGATGCAAGTAATGAGAGCGGCACAGCAACGTTGTGGATGGACAGAATCAGGATGAACAAGTGGACAAAAACGTATCAGCATAAAACATGCAAAAAAAGAGGTTTATGCGTTTTGGCAGATATAAATATTAAGTGGGGAAATACACAGCACAAAGCATCAGCATACAGAGCATTTCGCTTCCTTGTACATGAAATATGAAAAGCTAGCATCCAGTTTCAGCAGGTAATCGGGAAGTCAAATAATTTTGTTTCACTTTATTTAAACGGAATGGGAACATATGTTTTTTTCAAAATACACATGGCATTAGTCAGATCAGAGCTGGATTAATGTGAACAAATTTAGTCCCCCTATTTTAGGAATAGCAGTTTAGGGAAATTTAACACAAATCATCCTGGATATGGGAGGATATTCTCGGGAGATGAAACTGAGAATATTGCCCCTGTACTCATTGGAGTGTAGAATAATGTAACAAGACTTTACTGAGATACATTAGATTATAAGGGACATGATAGGATAACTTAGGAGAGAATGATTCGCCTTGTCTGAGAATCGAAGACCAGAGAACATAGTCTCAGAGTAAATAGTAACCTATTTAAGAAAGATACGGAGGAATTTCTTTCTCTTCGAGCCGACTGAATATGTGAAAGTATTTACTGCAGGACGCTCTAGAAATTGGTAGCTCAGTGTATCCAAGATTACATTGAGATTAGGGAGGGTGATAAAAAAGGAAGGGGTGTGGCGTTGCTAATTAGAAGTGGTATAATGGCTGCAGAAAGGCAGTTCGAGGGGGATCTGCCTTTGGTGCTATTATGGGCTGAAGTCAGAAATAGGAAAGGAACAGTCACCTTTTTTTTAAGATTACATTACAGTGTGGAAACAGGCCCTTCGGCCCATCAAGTCCACACCGATCCGCAATCCACCCATACCCCTATATTTACCCCTTACTTAACACTACGGACAATTTAGCATGGCCAATTCACCTGACTGGCACATCTTTGGACTGTGGGAGGAAACCGGAGCAACCGGATGAAACCCACGCAGACACGGGGAGAACGTGCAAACTCCACACAGTCAGTCGCCTGAGGCGGGAATTGAACCCGGGTCTCCAGCGTTGTGAGGCAGCAGTGCTAACCACCGTGCCGCCCACCTTGTTGGGTGTTTACTATAGGCCCGCCAATAGCAGCAGAGATGTGGAGAAACAGATAGGGAAACAGATTTTAGAAAAGTACAGAAGCCACAGGTTAGTTGTCTTGGGCGATTTCAACTTCCCAAATATTGAGTGGAAGCTCTTTAGATCAAGTAGATTGGATGGGCCGGTGTTTGTACAGTGCATCCAGGAAGCTTTTCTAACTCAGTATGTACATTGTCGGACCAGAGGGGAGGCCATATTAGATTTGGTACTCGATAACGAACCGGGGCAAGTGATGGGCTTGTTCGTGGGTGAGCAATTTGGTGATGGTGACCACGATTATGTGACTTTCACATTGGTTGTGGAGAGAGATAGGTGCATGCAACAGCGTGGGTTTTACAATTATGGGAAGGGTAAATACGATGCTGTAAGACAGGATCTGAGGAGCATAAGTTGGGAGCTTAGGCTGTCAGTGAAGGATGTCGTGGAAATGTGGAACTTTTTCAAGGAACAGATACGACGTGTCCTTGATATGTATGTATCTGTCAGTCAGGAAAGAGATGGTCGTGTGAGGGAACCTTGGTTGACGAGGGAGGTTGAATGTCTTGTAAAGAGGAAGAAAGGGGCTTACATAAGGTTGAGGAAACAAGGTTCAGACAGACCATTGGAGAGATACAGGATTTCCAGAAGGGAGCTGAAGAAGGGATTAGGAGAGCTAAGAGAGGGCATGAAAAATCTTTGGCGGATAGGATCAAGGATAAGACCAAGGCATTTTATGCGTATGTGAGAAACATGAGAATGACGAGAACGAGGGTAGATCCGATCAAGGACAGTAGTGGGAGACTGTGTATTGAGTCGGAAGAGATAGGAGAGGTCATGAATGAGTACTTTTCTTCAGTATTTACAAACGAGATGGACCGTATTGTTGAAGAGGAGAGTGTGAAACGAACTGGTAAGCTAGAGGAGATACTTGTTAGGAAGGAAGATGTGTTGGACATTTTGAATAACTTGAGGATAAACAAGTCCCCGGCCTGACGGGATATATCCTAGGATTATGTGGGAAGCAAGAGAGGAAATTGCAGAGCCGTTGGCAATGATCTTTTCGTCTTCACTGTCAACAGGGGTGGTACCAGTGGACTGGAGAGTGGCGAATGTTGTGCCCCTGTTCAAAAAAGGGAATAGGGATAACCCCGGGAATTACAGGCCAGTTACTCTTACTTCGGTCGTAGGCAAAGTAATGGAAAGGGTACTGAGGGATAGGATTTATGAGTATCTGGAAAGTCAGTGCTTGATTAGGGACAGCCAGCATGGATTTGTGAAGGGTCGGTCTTGCCTTACAAGTCTTATTGAATTGTTTGAGGAGGTGGCTAAGCATGTGGATGAGGGTAGAGCAGTGGATGTAGTATACATGGATTTTCGTAAGGCATTTGATAAGGTTCCCCATTTTAGGCGTATGCGGAAAGTCAGGAGGCATGGGATAGAGGCAAATTTGGACAGTTGGATAGAAAACTGGCTAAACGGTCGAAGTCAGAGAGTGGTGGTAGATGGTAAATATTCAGCCTGGAGCCTAGTTACAAGTGGAATTCCGCAGGGACCAGTTCTGGGTCCTCTGCTGTTTGTAAGTTTTATTACTGATTTGAAAGAGGGAGTCGAAGGGTGGATCAGTAAATTTGCAGATAATACGAAGATTGCTGGAGTTGTGGATAGTGAGGAGGGCAGTTGTCGGCTGCAAAGGGACTAAGATATGATGCAGAGCTGGGCTGAGGAGTGGCAGATGGAGTTCAACCCTGCCAAGTGTAAGATTGTCCTCTTTGGAAGGACAAATAAGAATGCGGAATACAGGGTTAACGGTAGGGTTCTTAGTAAGGTGGAGGAATAGAGGGATCTTGGGGTCTATGTTTATAGATCTTTGAAAGTTGCCACTCAGGTGGATAGAGCTTGTTAGAAGGCCTATGGTGTATTAGCGTTCATTAGCAGAGGGATTAAATTCAAGAGTCGTGAAGTGATGTTACAGCTGTACAGGACTTTGGCTAGGCCACATTTGGAGTACTGTGTGCAGTTCTGGTCGCCTAACTTTAGGAAAGATGTGGAAGCTTTGGAGAGGGTGCAGAGAAGATTTACCAGGATGTTGCCTGGAATGGAGAATAGGTCGTACGAGGATAGGTTGAGAGTGCTAGGCCTCTTCTCATTGGAACGGAGAAGGATGAGGGGTGACTTGATAGAGGTTTATAAGATGATCAGAGGAATAGATAGAGTAGACAGTCAGAGATTTTTTCCCCGGGTACAACAGAGTATAACAAGGGGACATAAATTTAAGGTGACGGGTGGAAGGTATAGGGGAGATGCCAGGGGTAGGTTTTTTACCCAGAGAGTGGTGGGGGCATGGAATGCGCTGCCTGTGGGAGTGGCAGAGTCAGAATCATTGGCGAACTTTAAGTGGCAATTGGATAGGTACATGGGTGGGTGCTTAAGCCCGGACAAATGTTCGGCACAACATCGTGGGCCGAAGGGCCTGTTCTGTGCTGTATTGTTCTATGATCTATGTTCTATCTAACAATTCACGAATGAAAAATAATTAGAAATTTAATTTGATCAAAGGTCATTCCAATATTTAGATGAATTTCATTTTTTAAATAACCAATGTAGGTAATTAGCTGACTAACGAATAATTGGAAGTGACATATGTTTACTTTACAGATGAAGAAAGCGACTTGTTTTCTCTCCTTGTAACACAGCAGAATAACAATGTGAATGTCCGAAATGTTTGAATCAAGCTCTTTCGAACAAAAAACTGATCACTTACGATCACTTAGCCTTTTCACCTTTAAGGCCACAACATTATCAAATATTTTCCAGGAATTTAGAAACAGCAGAACTAGTTAATTTCTTGTCTTGGGAACCCGAAGAGAATAAACAGTAGATACTGTGAATAAGTCATTGAATACGAACAATCAACTGAAGACAACATTCCTTCTTTTTAAAAATGTTCAATTTTCAGAAAATCAAAATTTATTGTCATTGTTGAATGAAACAATAAAGGGATGCTGATGCTTTGTCATTGGATTTTGTTGCATGAAAAATCCTTAAGTCTTATTGTGATTACATACACAACAAGTGTTAGCATTGAAGTGAAATATATTTACATTAATACAACTATGTTTCAACAGGTAAAATAAAAATTGGTTGTTACAATGATTGAGAGATGGTACACTGCAATGCATATGAAGAGTTAACATGATTCAATATTTCAAAAGCACTTTGCTGTGATGTCGATTTGATGTTTATTAAGATCAGTAAACTAAGGAATAAAACATACTAGCTAGCTGTACGTATTAAAGAAAAAAATGAGACATTCAGTGATTATTGACAAAATTCTTTTCTGAACTCAAAAATATATGCAATATAAAACTTGCGAATTTCTTTGCACTTGATTCCTTGTAGAGATGGTACGTTGATTAATATTATAATCAAAGTGTCAGAATTAGGAAGAGAATTTATAGATCATGAGAATGAGCATGAAACTAAACAAACAATGAAGTCACTGCAGTGTGGTATATAAAGCGATTATAATAATTGTGTCATTATTGTACAATGATGAATAATGTTGGAATTGAAACAACAAAAACTTCTACTTCTTTTCTTACAATGCAATGAAAGCAATACTCATTTTGTAGCGCATATGATTAGAAAAAGTAGTCTTTTAATATGACATACAGTAAATACTAACCTTTTTGCAAATATGTAAGAAGTTCATAAATTCAAAATGCAGCGTTTGTTGAATTTGCAACAAAAATGGTTATAATTTGAATTGTCTCTTGCACACTCACAACAGAAGAGGAGCTTAAAGATTGTTAGAATAGTTAAAAAAGTGTTTCCAGTGTTATTGTATTGCAGTCAATATCCATGACAAATTAGACTTATTGTTTTAAACAACATAAATCGTCGTTTACAACTCAACTGAAATATAAGATATCAAATGCACTTACTGCATGGACGAGTAAATAAATGCTTATTGTTGTCATTAGTCTCAGGAACAATAAGATACTCAGGTTATTCCACTGAACAGTAATCAGCTGATGATGAATATATTTGTGTCGCTTTATGTGCACTGTTTTGTGTGAACATTGACTTCAAGAAAATTGAGATATTTACATGAATTAGGAATAGATTGATAACTGGGTGTTAAGGATCTTATTTAAGATTAGACTTTTTAAATAGTTGATAGAATTGCTGAAATAACACACTTCAGACATCATGCAATAAATGAGATAAGTGATTGTGATCTACGAAGTTCAGTCACTTCAAAAACTTCAGTCCGCAACAAGACCTGAATCAGTAGTATTATTTATTACGCTGTTGCAAGAGGGGTGTGGTGTCCACTGTCCACAAGACACACACACACACACACTGAATTTAACGGGTATACAATATTTATGAAATTCGTTTCTCCTCCCTCCTCCCATTGCTCCTTCACTGTTTATAACTATTTCTAATCTAAACCTGGCTGTTTATCTCTGAACTCATCCGGCCTCGTCCATGACAAAATGTTTAACTCTGCCCTAACAAGGCCGTTTGACCACCTCCCTCGGTGGTCTTATTGTTATTTATCCTTCTTCACTGCCATCTGTTTACGTGCTAACCAAAGCAATATTTCCTTTTATTCTTTATTTACACCTAGCCTGATGATCTTTTGTTTTCTTTTTGTTTCTGCTAGAGCGGGAAACAGATGTTTGTAACTGTTTGTACAGACATGTCTCGCTTAACCTCCACCCCCTCCCCTCACAGCATCTTATCTATTTGACTGTAACATCTACCATTATTTGCAGACACATTTCATTCTTTTATGCACATTTTAGCTAATACAAAAGCAATTATATATTTCCTTCATAGTTTTCATTCTTGTTAACTCAGCTCTTGGCTGAAACAATTATACACTGGTGCGAGTTCATTTACCTTGAATAAACAATTATAATTGCAGAAGTAATACTGCTTTGCATATATCCCACAGTGATAAATACGCAAAGTCAATTTTCAAATGAATGCACTTGGATATTTTCACAGCAGTTCGATCTGACATTCTATACAAATAGATTAGTGGAAAACTAAAACAAATTTCACATAATTCATAAACAGATCAATAACTAAAAATTGATAAATAAAAGGAATTGGCATTTGTTTATTTTACTGAACAAGAAATTTGTTTTTTCTCTTCATTGTTATAGCACGGGAGCATCAAGTTCTATGCGCTGTTTGAACTCAGCTCTTCAGAACAAAAGAAAATCAATGAATATCATTACTATGTATATTTCATCTGTATGACTACAACATTCTCAAATATTTTCCAACGAATAATGATTGAGTGGAATTAGATACAGTCTGTTATTAGTGACCTGAACAAAATAAATAGCAAATACTGTGATTATTAGAATGAACAACAGATGGAAGCTAATCTAATTTTGAACTGAATGCCAATTCAATTGATTCTTAGATATTTTCTAATCAACATTCAGAGCTGCTCTGGCACAACTCTGTGCAAGATGGGAATTGAAACTGCACCTCCTGGTCTGGTAACAGAGACACTATCAGAGCTGCACAACATTCCTTCATAATGTTCCCAATCAGGCTGGGCAGGTCTATAATCACATGCTCACTGTGGTTACTCAAGTGAAAATTAATCAGATGTTTATTGTGATAATTGGATTGGAATTAAATGGATGGATCCTGTGTGTAATATACTGAAAATTAAATAGTAATTTACAATAATGATGGGAGTTAACAGATGTCTTAATTAAAAATGATTTTTATGATAATTTGCAGAATGACAACTTGACAGAATTGTGTGATTACTGTAAATTGATAAACAAAAATGAATACAATCATTCTATTTGTTCATAACAGTTTCTCATTTTATGAAATGCAAAGTAAAATCTTTTTGTTCTTCACGTAAATTGGAACAAAATGATGAATTGGTCAGACAGTGTGACTATTCAGCTGAAGACAACTTTCATTTTTTCTGAAAATGTATGATTTCTAAGAAGACACCATTTCCTGTGATTGTTTAATGAAACAAGAAAGATGTCAATCCCATTTTTGTGTACTTCAAAAAAATTCATCGGAATTTAAATAATTTTGCACAAGAAAAATATTAAATCATTATTGTGATGTTAACATTGAAGAGAATTACACTCAAATCATTTCAAAAGTGTTTCCAAGTTTAAAATGAAAAGCAATATTCACAACGATTGAGAGATTTTACATTGACATGTCCTTGCAATGGAACCATAATTCCACAGTTACATCCTTTGCCAAATTGAACAATTATTAGATATTAGCAACAAATTGATTTTGAAACAACTATTAATGAATTTAAGAATAATGAGGTATATCATCTTACTATTCCACTGCGTAATGTGCAGAAATGAAGAGAAATATTGCAATGTAAAGTAACTGGTGTTCTCTGAATATCAATGCCTGAGATGACTGTGATCTTTCAAATGAGCAAAAGTCAGATATTTACAAAGGATGTCGCAAGGGCAGTTATTGGTGTTTTCTGGGTGTATTGGCCCGACCAAACAGGTTTTTATATTGTAGAATTCACAATAAGAAATATGGAAGATATTAAAAACACATTAACTTCGACTTCATAACAAGCATAAAGTGCTGTGTAATTATTATAATTGTTCATTGTTTCTAGAATATTGATAGATAAATTAACTTAATATTTTGAAAGCACTTTGCTCTGACGCCGATTGCGTAATAATTAAGATGGATAAACAGAAAATTAATATATAAAAAGTCGCTTTAATAATTCTAAAAACAACTCAGCAACAATTGACACAGGTCAACATTGGGGATGTTTGGTGAGTCATATTTATTTACTTAATTTTTATCATGATAAATGTTTAGGTATCTATGCCAGAATAAGGAAAATAATAATTAGCCCGGGAATGTGAGTACTATTGTGAACAAAAGGTCGAGTTAATGACATTTGGGACAGAAAATTATTTTGCTCAAAATGACTGATAATTACGTGATTATTGTTCATTGACAACTAATGCTGAAAGTAAAAGAAACAGATTCTAACATTTCCAATGCAGATTTTTTTTCTTATAATGAACTTAAAATACAAATCATTTTAGAGGTCACATGATTTGAAAAACTGTCATTTAATGTGATATTTGAGATGAAGAATCGTTCTTTTTGCCCCAGTGTAGTCTTTTCAATAATTTAAAATTTAGTGTTATTTGAGCTAAAGAACAGATGGGTGTACCTACATTGTTTTCCTCACACAAAATAAGTAAAGTCAACAACATTGTTAAGTTTCGTAGAGTTGATTAGCAAAATGCATTGAAGCTATCATGCACGAAGTGAGAGAAGTGAGAGAGAGAGACAAATTAAATGTTCAAATGAGCACGTCGATATTTTGAAAGCATATCAATCTTATGAATTATGAATAGGTGGATGGAAAATAAAAACAAATTCTTGATAATTCATGAATGAATAGTAATAAGAAATTTAATTTGTTCAAAGCACATAGCACTATTTAGATGAATTGCAATATTTAGTTACAATTGTAGGTGACCAACTGACCAATGAATAATATGAAGTTGCATTTGGTTATTTTGCTGAAGAGGAATTTCGACTGTTTATTTTTTCATCTTTATAATACTGGAGAATAAGGATTTATGTGTTTGAAATGTCTGAACTATGTTCTTTCAAACAGAAAAAAGAAACAGTGAGTATCATTTCTTAGACTCTTCCAACGTTAAGATTTCAACATTCTCAACTACTTTTCCAAGGAATTTCGAATCAGGAGAATTAGATGCATCGTTTTATTAGTGACCTGAAGAAAATAAGTAGTAGATATGGTGATGATTGAAATGCGCAGCAGATGGAAGTATATTTCATGTTGTTTTGAAAAACAGTTCAGTCTATGCTCAGGTATTTTCTCAGGAATATTTGGAGCCGCTCTGTCACATCTCGGCTGAAGATGGGAATTTAAATCATTCCTCCTGATCTTGTCGCAGAGACACTGTCAGAGCTCCACAAGGACCCTTCATAATTTTCCCACCCCGGAAGGGTAGGTCCATAGTCACATGCTTACTGTGGCAACACAAATGAAAATGAATCAGATGTTTATTGTAATAATTTGTATGGGAATTAATTACATATTTCCTGTGTGTAATGAACTGACAAAATGAATTAGTAATTTACAGTAATGATGTAACAAAGCAATAATGACTTTAATTAAATATGAATCTCATGAAGATAGGAAAAAATGCCTAATCATTTGATCATTGTACACTGATGAACAAAGATCAATAAAATAGTTCCATATGTTCAAAGCAAGTTTTTACAGAATAAAAATAAATTTAAAATGCTTTTGCAACATAAATGAATAGGAAAATAAATGAATTAGTCACACAATGCGACTATTTATCTGAAGACAACTTCCCTTCTTTCCAGAAATGTTCACTTCCCAAAGTTCAAAATGTATTGTGACTATTTCATGAGACAATAGAGATGTTAGTTCCTTTTGTTGTACTTCAAAACGTCACAAGAATTTTAAATGATTTTGTTCCATGAAAAATGATTAACTTGTACCGCGTTTATAAATACAGTAAATGTTAACATGTAAACAAAACATAATTAAATCAATTCAACTTTTGCTAGGGTTAAAATAAAAATTGATATTTACAACACACATTGCAAATCTTTACATTATTTCATACATGAGCCATATTCCACAGATATGCCCTGAACTATATTGAACAATGATTAGATAATTGCAGCAATTGGATTGTCAAAATTCTATCAGTTAATTTAAGAATACTGAGAAATCTTAGTTGATTATTTCACTGAACAATGTGGAGAAACGACCAGGAATTATTCTAATGAAAAGTAATTACAGTTCTCTGAACGCTTCAGGCTGAGATTACCGTGATCATTCAAATGAGCAATCATCAAATATTTACAATGAGGCATTGAATGGGATGTCATTGGTTCCAATATAGGATCGTTCACCTGAACAGTAAATTGATTTTTATATTGTAGTGTTCGTAGTCAGAAACAATTGATGCAATTAAAATGCGATTCTCACTATATTTGTTAGAAAGATTAACTCCAATAATTGTGCAATTAATGTAATGGCAGTGACTGGAAAATATCATTATAATCTGAAAAAAATAAATTGATTTAATATTCTAAAAGCACTTTGCTGTGATGATTATTGGATATTCATTAAGATCGGTGAACTGAGGATTACAATATAATGGCTAGCTTTATGGATTCACAAAAATGATCCATTCAGTTCTTATTCAGCAGAATTGTTTTTGGGTCAAACTTGCAGGATTACAAGAATGACATGTTTCCATCCATTGGTTTGCTTCTTGAGACGTGCTTTTAATTTATATACTTTTGTTCATGACCAATGTTTAGCCATTTCTGTCAGAAGCAGGAAGTTAATCAGTAGATAGTGAAAGTGCGTATGACAGTGAACGTAAGATACAGGGAACTTGCATAATTTTGTGATGATTGTACATTGATAAATAACTTTGGAGTAAAAAAAAATCAGCATGTTCAAAGCAGTTTTTTTGCTCATAACAAATTGAAAATTAAAAAAATCCTTCTGCAGTGCACATGATTTGAAAACACATCAGTCACTAGTCAAAAAAATACCAGTCACAGAAAACATCGGCTCGAGACAATAAGACCCTTATGAAGAGTATTCTACTCAACAGTAATTTGAGGACCTTGAATATCTTCATGTCGTTCTTGCAAAGAACACTTATTGTTCCTAAAGTTTTATTATCGTAAATATTTCGACATTTATATCAGAACTAGGAAGAAAATGAGAAGCGATTCACATGAGTATTTTCGTGAGTGAAAGTCAAAATAAATTTACCATGCTAAGTTTCATTATTTTGTCTGAATAAGCAGGTTAAGATTTTTAAGGTGCGAGCTCAAAATGTTTTCACCTACAGGTTGTACTAAGCCAAAATACATTATTTTATTGTGCGATACTTCAACTGGATTGGAAATCTATGTATGCTGATGTTAGCGTCCTCGCTCATTGTTCTTGGTTTTAGCGAAATATTTCGTGTGCAATTACTGAAGTGAAATGTAAGAAATCAAGTGCATTTATTGGATGGAACTGCTCACCAAATGTTTACTGTGATTCTTCTTCTCAGAAACAATAAGATATTTACTCAGGTTTTTCTCTTGAGCAGTAATTAGATGACCAGGAAGACATTTGTGTGGTTGTATGTGCCATGTTCAGTGAACATTTCTTTTCAATTACAATTATATTATATTAATATAGGAAAGGATTAATAATCGTGTGTTAAAGATCTTAATTAAAGTCATATTTTCTTTTAAAAATTACGAGAATTCCTTTGTGCAACAATAATTTGGAGATGTCGGTGTTGGACTAGTGTGGACAAAGTTAAAAATCACATAACACCAGGTTATAGTCCAACAGGTCTATTTGGAAGCACTAGCATTCAAGGCTATGGCTCTGCATCTGATTATCTGGTCTCTTAGGAGACACACTACTAGAGCTACACAAGTGCCTTTCATGATCTTCCCAACTAGGATGGGTGGGATTATTATCAATTGGGATTACTCAAATGAAAACCAACCAGTGTTCATTACAATAATTGGGCTGGTAATTAATTAGACTGTTTCTGTGTAATGGACTGAGAATGAACTAGTAATTCACAATAATGACGGTACTAAGCTCTGACTTACATATTAATATCAGAATAATTGGAAGAAAGATAAATCGACATATCATGAGCTTATTGTAAATTCATAAAAAATACAACTGCTGAATACGTTTAAAGCAGTTTTTGTTATAAAGAAAAAGATAATGAGAATGTTTAGCAGTCGGACGGAATCGGAAGAAAAGGTCATTCACTGTGACTATTCAGCTGCAGACATCTTCTCTTCCTTCCACAAATGTATAACTTGCAACAATTCCAAATGTATTTTGATTGATAAAGGAAAGAGCAAACACCTGTAAATTCTATTTTTTTTTTGTTTACAAAAATGTCACAAATTTAATTTTTTTAGCTTTAAAATATTTAAATCTTACTGTGATCAGAATTACAATAAATCTTTGTGTTGAAGAAAAATATAATCAAATCAATCAAAATATACATCGATGTGCACAATAATTGGGATAGTGAACACTGCAATATCTTTCCATCAGTTGACGTAATGAGCCATAATTCCACTTTTCTATCCCTGACTGGATTGATCAGTGGTTAGATATTAGCAATAACTAAATTATTAGTATGCTGTCAGTGAACTGCATGTTAATAAGAAACTTTAAAATGCTGTTTGTTCGAAATAAATAGTAATAATTGGTGAAATGTCATTAGATATCTCTTAATCGATGAGGCTGTGATTACTTTGATTTTGAAATGAGTAGTATTCCAATATTTCCAATGAGCAGTGGATGGAAAATCGATGTTTTTTGGTGTAGACCTGATTTTTTTTTTATTGTAGTATTGGCAGTAATAATCAATGGATTACATTATGATGTGCATCACACCTTACTGAATATTTTCAAGATTTCTAACAGGTTTCTAGTCCAATCTTCAGTTTAAAAAGGGTAATTTTGGCTCAGTACATCAGTAACTGCAAAAGGTTTCAACTCACCTCCAAAGTTATTAATCTTATAATTTAAAAAAAATCAAAAAATTACCTCTGTAAATGTCATTGACTCTAACTTTAGATTATAGTCAAGTTCGTTCTCTACTTATTTTCTTTCTATTTCTGACACCAGTGGCTAAATATTGATTAGATTAAATGTCATATGAGTGAGAAATTAGTTTTCTCTCAAAGATCTATGCAGCACAGGAATGGGTCCTTTGGCCCATAACGTTATGCTGAACATAATGCAAAAGAAACTCATCCCTTCTGCCAACCCTTGATCCATATCCATCCAAATTATCTAAATGAACATTAAATAGCCTTAATGTATCTGCCTCCACCACCAACCCTTGAAGTTCATCCCAGACATCTACCACTCCCTGTGTAAAAAATAATTGCCCCTCACATGCCCCTTGAACTTTTCCCCCTAGCCTTAAATGCATGCCTCATAGTTCTGATGTTTCAACTCTGGTGAGAAACCTCCTGACTGACAACTCTACCTATGTATCTCATGATTGTATAGACTTCAATCAATTCTTCCCCCAGCAACCGCCACTCCACAAAAAAACAGCCTGAGTTTTTTCTCGCCCCTCAAATCCAGGCAGCATCCTGGTAAATGCCCTCTGTACCCTCTCCAAATCCTCCATATCCTTCCTGTGATGTGGCGAACAGAAGTGAATACAATACTTTAAGTATGCCTTAACCAAAGTCTTATGATGTTCAACATGATATCCTGATTCTTGTAACCAGTTCCCTGACCAATAAAGGCAAGCATGCCATTTGCCTTCCTTCCCACCCTATCTACTTGCATGGACACTTTCAGGGAGCCATGGTCATGAATGCCAAATCCCTTTGAACAACAAAGTTGTTCAAGGTCCTGCCATTAACTATCTACTTTTCCTTAACATTTGAGCTCCCAAAGTGAGACACCTCATACTTGTATGGATTAAGCTTTATCTTTAATTTCTCTACCCATAGCTGCAGTTTATCTTTTTCCTGCTGCATTCTTTGGCAACCTTCTACATTATTCACAACTGCACTGAACTTTGTATCATCTGCAAGCTTATTAACTCACCCAATTAGATTTTAATCCATGTCACTTCTATATATTTGTATCGTGAAAAGAAGGGTTCCAGTATAGATCCCTGTGGGAAAAAGACAGAAAATGAGGGAAATGCAGAATTCTTGAATAAATGAGTTTTTTTTCAATGA
Source organism: Chiloscyllium plagiosum (assembly GCF_037043375.1). Classification (NCBI taxonomy): domain Eukaryota; kingdom Metazoa; phylum Chordata; class Chondrichthyes; order Orectolobiformes; family Hemiscylliidae; genus Chiloscyllium; species Chiloscyllium plagiosum. The sequence continues at coordinate 67,490,349 of NW_028270180.1, read as the reverse complement.
CATAACAATTCTGATGAATAATCTCTGAAGTTGTGATTTTTGTTTTCACATTAACCCAATATTTTAATTCTCAGTTTACTGATCTTAATGAATATCCAGTACAAACTGCTTTGAATATATTGAATCATTTTAAGTGTTGAGTTCTAACATTATGGCACAGTGGTTAGCACTGCTGCCTCACAGCGCCATGAGACCCAGGTTCAATTCCCGCCTCAGGCAACTGACTGTGTGGAGTTTGCACATTCTCTCCATGTCTGCGTGGGTTTCCTCCAGCTGCTCCGGTTTCCTCCCACAGTCCAAAGATGTGCAGGTCAGGGGAATTGGCCATGCTAAAATTGCCCGTAGTGTTAGATAAGGGGTAGATGTAGGAGTGTGGGTGGGTTGCGCTTCGGCGGGGCGGTGTGGACTTGTAGGGCCAAAGGGCCTGTTTCCACACTGTAAGTAAAGTAATCTAATCTAATTTAATTGTCCTTTCAATTCTCACGCCATCATGAGATTCTCATTTTAGTTGAATCCATTATTTTTTAATGCCAGTGTCATAATGAAATATTAATATTATTTTCAGGTCAACACACCTGCAATTAACCAACGTTTTCTCACCCAACACTCATAGTAACTGTCTCATTCTCTTTCATTTGAATTCTCATATTAATGGATGGATTATTAATCAGCCTTATCAATTAAGAGATGGCTAATTATTTTTCACTTCAATATTTCAGTTTTTTCCGATTTCCTGCACAGTTACATTGCAATGAGGATTTTCTTATCAACCTTAAATTTGGTTTCAGCCATTTTAAAACTAATTATTGCTATTGTCTAACTGGTAATCATTGTTTAAATGCAATATATCCAGCTGTCGATGTGGAACAATGGCTCAAAACATCAACTGACAAACAATATTGCACTCTACAATCTCTTAATCTTAGCAAAATAATTTTCAGTGTGGAAGCTTAGTTGGATTGAATTGGCTGTGAGCAAAAATACATTCTGAGGAAGGGTCACTGGACCCAAAGTATTAACACTGAATGCTCCCCACACATGCTGCCAGACCTGTTGAGTTGGTTTCCAGCAATTACTGATTTTGTTTCTGAGTTCCAGCATCCACAGTTTTTTGCATTCTTGTACTGATTGTATTTCACTTCAATGCTAACATTTCTATAATTCTGATTATTACAAAAGAGATAACCATTTTTCACATTAAACATTATTTAAATTTCATGTGTTTCTTGTGTACACAAACCTGAATTAACAAATGTTTGATCTATTCTTTTACAATAAATCTTGAATTCTTAGAAATCACAATTTTGTGAAACTGAGGGAAGTTGCCTTTCGCTGAGTAGTCACATTGAATGACCAATGCTTTATTTCCAAATCATGTGCTTTACAAAGCAGTTTAATTTTAATTTATGTATGTGAATAACTGCTTCAAACATATTGAATTATTTGATTATCATGAAACTTATATTTATTTAAGATCATTGTCACTTCGTTCCATCATTATTAGAAATTACTAATTCTTTTTATCCATTACACACTGGAACTATCTAATACAATCCTCGTCCAATTATCACAATAAATATCTGAGCAGATTTCCCTGAGAGTAACCACAGTAAGTTTGTGATTATAGTCCTGCCGTTCCTGCATGGGAACATTATGGAGGGCTCTGGTAATGTCTGTACTAATAGACCAGAAGGGCAGGCGTTCAATTCCTACCTTAAACAGAGATGTGTCAAAGCACCTCAGAGTTGATTTGAAAATATCTAAGTGTCAATTGAATTATTTTTCAATCCAACATTTTCTCAACTTGTATCTGTTGTTCATTATAATGATCACAATATCTTGAATTTATTTGCTTCAGGTTACTGATTAAAGTATGAATGTTATTAAGGTGAGGGGGAAAGTTTTAAAAGGGATCTGAGGGGCAACTCTTTTCACAACGCGTGTTTGGCATTTTGAGATGAGCTGTGAGAGGAAAGGCAGCAGCTGGTACGATTACAACATCTAAAAGACATTTGAACAGCTACATGGATAGAAAACATCCAGAGGGATATGGGACAAACACAGGAAAATGGGACTAGTTTAGTTTCAGAAACCTGGCCGGAATGCCAAGTTGGGCTGAATGGCCTGTTTCCGTGCTGTATCAGTCTAACGTTTTACAATTCAAACTTGACTGTGCTGGGTAAAGGAAAGCAAAAACGGGTGTTAATTCTATTTTCTGTCCATGAAAAAGTGACATAAATTTTAAATAATTGTGTCACATGAAATAGTTCACTCTTATTGTGATTAGAAATACAATGAATCCGAGTATTAAAGTGAAATATAATTGAATTAATTCAACTGTGTTTCCATGATTAAAATAAAAATTGATATTCACAATGATGAAGAGTTTGTACACTGCAATATATTCACATCAGTTCATTTACTGAGCTATTATTGCACATTTATACCTCTTACTGAACTGAACAATAATTACATATTAACAACACAGATTTTTGAAAATGTATCAGTGCACTTCAAAGAAGGAGATATTTAATGTTACTATGTGACTGTGCAATGTGTAGACATGAACAGCAATCATTGCAGTGAAAAGTAATTACAGTTCTCTGAATTTATAAGGCTGAGATTGCTGTGATTATTCAAATGAACAAAAGTCAGTTTTCAAAGCGTGTTGGATGCAAAATCATTGGTTTCACTGTGGGATAGTTGACCTGAAAACAATAGCATTGCTGCAATGGATTAAATGAAACAATGGATTAAATTAAAATATGGATCTGACTATACACGTTAGAAAGACAAACAAATTATTCTGTAATTATTATAAGGATAATGAATTCATAATAAATGTTGTAATCTGAACAAATAAGTTGACTCAATATTTTAAAAGCACTTTGCTCTGATGTTGATTAGACATCATTAAGATCGGTAAACTGAAGACTACAATATAACAGCTAGATTGATGGATTGAGGACAATAAATGAGCCATTCAGTAATTATTGAAAAGAAATGACTTTTGATCAAAATGCAAACAATACAGAAGTAATGTATTTCATTCAATTAGCTTACATGCAGAAACGTATGTTTTTAATTTATTTAATTTTATCCTGATCGATGTTCAAACATTTGTGTCTGAATTAGGAAGAAAATAAGGAGATAATGAAAGTGAATATCAGAGTGACCACAAGATACAGTCCATGACATTTGATAGAAAAAGGAATTTGCATAATTTTGTAATTATTGAACGTTGATAAATAATTAACTCCTCAGGTACTGAAGCAGTCCAACCCCAAGAACTACAAAATCTGGACAATATCCAGGTTTGGGCTGACAAGGGGCAAGTAACATACATGCCACACAAATGCAGGCTGTGACCATCACGTATAAGAAATGACCTAACCACTATCACTTGACATTCAATGCTGTTACAATCACTGAACACCCACTATCAACACTACCCTGGGGATAATCATTGATCAAAAACTGAATTGGTCTCACCACATAAACACAGTGGCTACAAGAGTAATTCAACTCCTGGCTCCTGAAAGCCTGCCCAACAGCTACCAGGCACAAGTCAGGAGTGTGATGGAATACTCCCCACTTGCCTGGATGAGTGCAGCTCTAACAACACTCAAGGAACCCATGGCCGCTTCCATCTCGAAGGACAAGGGCAACAGCTATATGGAAATACAACTACCTTCAAGATCCCCTCCAAGGTACTAACCCACCCTGACTTGGGAATATATCGCCATTCCTTCACTGTCGGTGGGTGAATGTCCTGGAAATCCCCACCCCAATGGCATCGTGGGTGATCCCACAGCAGCTAGACTGCAGCGGTTCAAGAACACAGCTCACCACCAATTTCTCAAGGGTAACTAGGGATGGGCAATAAATGCTGGGCCCAGCCAGTGACAACCAAATCACATCAAATAAATATTAAAATAATGTCTCCAAGATCAAAACAGCTCCAACGCTGTCCTAGCTGCAATCTCTGCCTCTTCTTATTGACAAAGATAAAAGGTTACCCTGCCCAACTTTCTCATCAGTACAGTATTCAACCCAGCCTTCTCTTATACCAACCAGCAGCATTTCCATCACCAGCAGCAACTCCACTTAAAATATTTTGTCAGTAACTTTTCATTAACTGGTTACTTCAACTACAATGCAATCTCTACAAACAGACCAAGTACCTTTTAGGCGACAACAAATTTTCTAACAACGTTTCTTGATCTCTCTCTGCCATTCTTTTTGGTTATATGAGGTAGGGAAGGATGGGATCACCACAGTGATGTAAGATATATGTAACACAGTGAGACAGGAAAGCTCGTATGGCTCACGTTTACTCTTAGACCCCACAGTGTGGAACAACGCATTCACTGCATAATAAACACAACACAACATTTCAACCCGGCGTGACAGTAATAAAATGTGGATCGGTTGGACAGGCTGGATTTGTTTCAGCTGGAGTTTGTGAGAGTGAGGGATGACATGACTGAAGAATCTAAGATCCTGAATGGTTTGGTAAGGAGGACGTGGAAAGGATGTTTCCTCTTGTGGGTCATACGTTAAAATTAGATTCACCCTTTCAGGACAGAGATGAGGAGGTTTATTTCCTCACAGAGGGCTGTGCAACTTTGGAACTCTCTGCCCCAGAAGGTGGGCTCAATGAATATTTTTTAAGACACAAGTTGATAGATTCTTGCTAAGGGACGTTGGGGGAAGATGGAACATCAATCACTAACAGATCAGGCCTGGCCTTATTGAATGATAGAGTGGACTTGAGGGGCTGAATGGTCACCTCCTGCTTCTTTCTCACATGACCCAGGACGAAGAGCTTTGTTGAAAATTTATTCACTGGATGTAGGTGCCACTGGCTATGGGCAACATTTATTACCCAGAGGGCAGGTAAGAGTCAACCACATTGCTGTGGGTCAGGAGTCACATGGAGACTAGATCAGGTAAGGATGGCAGTTTCTTTCCCTAAAGGACATCAGTGACCGAGATGGGTTTTTCCTGACAATCGAGAATAATTTCATCAATAGCTCATAATTCTAGATGATTATTGAATTCAAACTCCTGAAACTGACTGACCATGTGGCTGTCAGTGAATCCAACACAAGTGAATGGAAACATTGCTCAGAGTCTGGTTCTGGAACATTCAACACAACCAGGAAATGGAAAGTGAATAATTAGCTGAAAACAAGACCACTGCTCTGTTAGAGACAAAATCATTTAATGTTCAGTTATTCACCATTATTGACTCACAGAATATTCTAACCTGCAGAATCACAGTAAAAGGGAAAAGTAAACAACATTCTTGGCAAAGACATAATGAACCAACTGCTTGTATAAAACAGCTCTGAACAAAGGGGCTGAATCCTCCACAAACTGACAAATCAGATTTGTGGATAGAGATTGGAAATCTTTAGAAATAAAAACCCTTCCCTGCCTATGGTGTGTGCTAGAACCCATTCTCAGAGTGATCTGCCACTTATTTCCTTTGAAGAGAATCTGTTTCCCCTCACAAAAGGAGGTGTGTTGCTCACCTCAGTTACAGACTGACTTACAGACAAAGGAAACCTGATCAGGGACTCGCAGGTTAATTAAGCTTTTAGTGACAGTCCACTGCACACATCAAGAGCTCAGACCACAACAGATTCTAGTGAAACCAACAATGCAATGAAAAAGGCGACTTGCTCTTTATAATCATGCAGCCTCTCTCAATCAAATAATCCCAGTCAACTTCTAAACATTTAAAAACTATTAATATCAATGAATATATATTTTTTTTCCATTCCTAATTTCCTCCAAAAAAATGCATCTGATTATTCTCTTCAAAATATATTTTAAATGGTGAATTCCAAATCACAATTCATTTCCAATTATTCTTAGAGCAAAACAACTTGCAAACTAAAATAGTTTTCATGTCAATAATGACACTGAAAACTTTGTTATGTAGTTTATCCGTATTTCCAAATATTGTTTTGGTTCATTATTGTAGTGAAGCTAAAATTAAAGTCTATTTATTTTCTCTGATATCCTTCCATTACTTTATTCCCTAATAACAATGCATGACGTAATGAGTGACAAGCATTAAAATAAAATCGAATTTTCAATGCAAGAACTGGTACAAATAATCACATATTATTCAGTTCATTCATTGTCGTTGATTATCAGAGTTATTTTCATTGTATGATCACGTTAAATTCACTTAAATAATCACAGTACAATTTTCACCTCTATAGATAAGTGAAGTGAATGTCAAATTATTAATATTTCAAGTCAAACTAAATTCACATTTTGTTCTGTTTTATTCAAGGAATGATGGAATATATTACATTATTATGGGAAACAGGAACAAGTGAAGGTGGTGGTTCTCAGATGTGAAGCCTTAAATCCAAAGGGCCAGGTGGTAGTTACAGTGGGGGAGGTACCTAGTCTCTCTCTCTCCTCAGAAGGCAGTGAGGATGGTGACACTGGCAGGAACGGGTTAGATGACAAAGCGTCTACGTATGGATAGAGGGACGGCAATGGGTGGGATGACCACCGCCCTGTAAGGCCCAGAAGGCCGTGTCTATAGCATCGCTGTGCATCAAAGCTCAAACTTGGACAGACAGGAGGGGTGGGGGCAACAAAGGGAACTGACAGAAACTAAACCTGAACCGTTCACCCGCTGAACGACAGATGTTGGTGAATGAACACCCAGCCTGATAGAGAAATGGTAATAATGGGCCTTATTGGGACAATATGGATGAATTAGTAGAGGTACACAGTCTCACCGAAGATGATGTATGGACCCTCCCTCGGGCCAAGATGCCCTGAAGTGTACAACAGAAACTGTCCCTGCAATGAGAGGATGGGGTACAAGCCGGTTCCTCCCAGAGTACAGCCGATCAGTGTCTCCAGGCATTAACAGATATTGCAGGGACACACAGGGGACGGGACAGGCTGAATGGGCTAAAATAACCTTGGTGACTCAGGGGCCCAAGGATAATATCGAGGATTATACAGAGAGGAAGCCTGAGGTGTAAGGACCACGGGGGTTTACCAAACTCCAGCCTGTGATGATGAAATAGGTTTGATGTATTTAAAAGATGACATGGGATCCTATTTAACTGTAATTATAAACATGGGACTCCCAGTGGGAGATAATTCTAACCACACTCTGAATTGCGTCATGAGAGCTGAGGCAAACTCAGAAACACAGGGGAATAGCTGCAGTACAGGGAGGGTAATCAGACCCACAATGTTACAAGGGAAGCAGGAAAGGGCACAAAGACAAGGAACGTAGGCACAGAGAGGGAGATAGGTGTTCATATTGTGTGTGGCCTGTGTTCACCTAAGTATATGCATAGCCCATGAATATTCATTGACGCGCTGTTGAAGGGCCAAAACTGCATGATGCTAACACCGGAGCATCTTTGTCAGTTACCGATAAGCATTTACCCCTCACTCCCTCAATTACTAAATTGAGAGCAGTCGGAGAGGGAACCTAGGAAGCTGGATGAAGCAAAGCTGCCCCGATGTAGACTGGGAGTATGACAAAATGTATTCAGATATGGAGGTGTGAAACTCAATAAGGGACCTTCTGGGAGTTGCTCCTATTCATGCAACTATTGACATCAACATCTGAATTTAAACATGGGGATGCTCCGGCCAGGACTGGGACAGAAAGAAAAGGAGAGGCAACCTCTCCAGAGTAGCTACATTGCAGGGAGACTGGGACAGTCAAAGAATCTGGTGGGTTATTGCTCGGACGAACTCAGCGGTGTGCGTAACTCAAACAAGAAAGTGGGTTGTTATCTATCGACCCTGTAGAGATCGAGGGCCCTCTCACTCCCCACACAAACAGGATCTCATCAAAACTGGGGATGAGGGGGCAATAATTGTGAGAGTGACAGATTGACAGAAGCTGGAAATAGTCTGGGTCCATACCTGTGGACATTGAATGGCAGATGAAAGTGGTGTTTACTGACTGAGGAGAACAGGCGACCAGGATACTATTACCTCAGGGATCCTGCAATATTCTAGTATATCCCACCGATGTGTGTTTGATGGATTTAGTCACACTGATCTTACCAACACCTCATCACCTCAAACAGTGAAGAAAGAACATATCCAGATATTATACAGAGTATTGAATCAGGTTAACCAGGCCAGGCTTAAAATTAACGCACAGCGAGTGCAACTGGGAAGGTAGGGAGAGACGTAACTAGGACATCATATTGGGGAGATCAAATCAGGGAGGGAGAGGGAACAGTCCCAGCGGGAACAAAAACTATGATTATAAAACTATACACCCACACACCGTAAAGGGATCAGGCAAACTTTAGGATTGTTTAATTATTGTGGGAATTTTATGAGGAATTATCCAGAAATAGAGAACCATCACGAGCCCTGGCAGAAGCGCGGACATTAAGCAGGGATGAGGGAGGCAAAATGCACACAGTCAGCATGCCTTTGGTATAGTTCAGGACTGGGCTCGGTGAAGGTACATCACCCTGTCTGGGGACCACATTGAGCATGAAGAACAGGTCAGAGAATTAGTGGAAGCAGCTAACTTTCCCAGTGAAGCAGCAATAATGAAGATTAGAGCTCACAGGAAAGTAGAAACCCCACACCAACGCGGTAGTTGGTGACATGGGTGAGCATACTTACTGAAACGGTGCAGACATTTGAGGAGGATGCAGTGGCAGTAGCTACAGAAGCGAGAAAGGAAAGTTTAAAGACATTTCCAGAAACAGTCCCACAGCAGGAGAAACAGGAAGGGGAAAAGGGTGGGGCAGTAATAGGACATAGGATGATGCAGCAGTGCCACTGTATAAGACAAACAGAATGAAAAACATATCATGGGCTGGCCCATATTGAGCAGGATAAAATGCAATATCGGATGATCAACTACAGGGGTGTTCTGGAACAAGAAGGTTTTGTCAAAGGGGTGTAGTCTGTACACAGCGTGAGCCAGGGAAAACAATCAGGATAAAATGGAGGAAGCCGTAGGGACCCAGGGGCCCACGGGAACAATTACAGATGGATTTTATGTACACCCCCATCCCAATCCCAGGGAAGGAAATCCTGCTGGGTCTTAATAAACAGGTTTACTCAGTGGGCGGAAGCATTCCCCTGCAGATTCTGACCAAGGGACACACGTTCCAGGAAACTAAGTTAAGCAGCTCTGTGGCCTGTTTGGTACTGAGCAGAAATCCCATCTCACATACCACCCCCAGAGCTCAGGGACAGGAGAAGGAATGAAGCAGACACTGAAAGCTAGTCTGACTAAGGCCCTGACAGAGACAGGCAGAGATGGGTTAGTGTACTCCCCACAATCCTAATGAAACTGACTTCAACCCCAGCAAAGGGAACTGAGCAATCCCCCTTTGAATTAGTGACCGGATGGACTATGCAGCTGCCAGAGGGTATGGTAGTGGGAGGGCAGGAGATGTACAATGGCAAGGATAGGGTGAAACAATTTGTGAAAGAACTGACAAAGCAACTGCATGAGCTGAGAGGGGAAGTTGCAGACGGACAGAGAATCAGAGACTGGGCAAGGGAGCTCATAAACATCCGAGCTGACATCCCGAACCCAGGAGATCGGGTCAGGGGGGAACGAATGAAAGAAACACATCAAAATGATGGACTTGGCTGGGGGAGCCACAGAATTCCAGAGAGGGAACTCTTTCATCATGCATTAGTAAGGAGCTCTGAATAAACATTGGTCGTGCTGCTCAGCACAGAACTCAAGGCTCCTCTTTGATATTTCTCCCAGCAACAGTTGTGCAGGGGTATGTTGCCGGCTGGAGGTCTGTGACCAGTGCCTCTGTTCTACAAGGGTCAGAGCTGGGACATCTGTTGTTTGTAACACATATAAATGATTAGCCTGAAAATATAAACGATTTAATTAGCAAGTTTGTAGATGGCACAAAGTGAAGAAGCTGTGAATCGTGAATAATGTTGTCAAAGGAAACATCAAGGACGAGATCAGTTGGAAGGTTATGCGGAGAAATTGCAGATAGGTTTTAATTCAGACAAGTGTGACGTGATCCGTTTTGGGCGGCTCATTGTAAAAGGAATGTATACACTAAAAGGAAGCGCCCTGAGCAGCATTGATATACAGAGGTGCAAGTTCACAGCTCCCTGAATGTGGTGAAGGAGGTGGATGGCAGGCTTGCCTTCTTCTGTCAGGGACTGAATATAAAACTGTCATTAGGCCACCTTTGCAGTATTGTGTGCTGTTTTGAGCACCGCATTATAAGGAGGATGTGGAGGCTTTGGAGAGGGTGGAAATGGGTTTACCAGGATGTTGCCTGGATTGGGAGAAGTTGGAAAATCTTGGATTGTTGTCTTTGGAAAGTCAGTGGCTGTGGAGTGATCCGAGAGGCACAGACAGAGTGAATAATCTGAATCCTTTTCCAAGTGGAAATTACCAATTCCACAGGCCATAGATTTAAGGGGAGATGGGGCAAGTTTAACGGAAATGAAAACTGAAAGAACAGCAGATGCTGTAAACCAGAAAGAAAAACAGAAGTTTCTGAAAAAGCTCAGCAGTTCTAGCAGCATCTGTGAAGAGAAATTAGTTAACATTTCTGAGGAAGGGGGACCGGACCTGAAACATTAACTGATTTTTCTTCACAGATGCTGCATGACCTGCTGAGCATTTTCAACAACATCTGCGCAAGTTAAAAGGGAGTTGTGTCAGACAAGTTTATTATGCAGAAGGTGGTCAGTGACTAGAATGTACTTGCCTGAGAGATGGTAAAAACAGAAACAATCACAATGTTTAAGAGGCATTTGGACAGACAGATAAGCAGGCATGGGTTGGCAGGGATATGGATCATGTACAGGCAGATGGAATCAGTTTGGAATGGCATCATGATCAGCACAGGCATGGTGGGCCGATTATTCAGGTGCTGTACTGTTCTGTTTTCCAGGGGGTAGAATGATAATATTTTGAGTAGAATATGTCTCTTCTTTAGAACACAAAGTAAGTTGATGCATTTTGAGAGAAGCAATGTAGAAAGGGAATATATGTTTGAATGGCACAGACACAGGGAGCAGGACAGCAGGAATGCGGGACAATGTGTACAAATCCTTAAAGGAGAGAGAACATAAAGTGTTTTGAGTAAATGTACAGGATGCTGGGCTTCATTAATAGAGGGAATGATAACATACTCATGGAAAAGATGCTGACCGTTGACAAAGTTCTACTTAGGTCACAGTCAATCATTGCATCCAATTGTGGTCAACAGATTCCTGGTCAGGATGAGGAAGTTAAAATACCACAGATGGGCCTGTTCCATACTTTGCTTCTCTTTCAGGATGGAGAAAGTGAGGTCTGCAGATGCTGGAGATCAAAGTTGAAACTTTATTGCTGGAACAGCACAGCAGGACAGGCAGCATCCAGGGAACAGGAGATTCGACGTTTCGGGCACAGGCCCTTCTTCAGGAATGAGCAGAGAGTGTTCAGCAGGAGAAGATAAAAGGTAGGGAGGAGGGACTTGGAGGAGGGGAGTTGGAAATGTGATAGGTGGAAAGAGGTCAAGGTGAGGGTGATAGGTCGGAGTAGGAAGGAGGCGGAGAGGTCAAGAAGAAGACTGCAGGTCAGGACGGCGGTGCCGGGCTGGAGGGATCCGGCTGAGACAAGGTGGGGGGAGGGGGGATGAAGAAACTGGTGAAGTCCAAGTTCATCCCCTGCGGTTGGAGGGTTCCCAGTCGGAAGATAAGACGCTCCTCCTCCGATCGTCGGGTTGTTGTGGTTTGGCGGTGGATGAGTCCAATGACCTGCATATCCTCGGTGGAGTGGGAGGGGGAGTTGAAATGCTGTGCCACAGGTTGGTTGGGTTGGTTCGTCCGGGTGGCCCAGAGGTGCTCTCTGAATCGCTCCGCAAGTAGGCGGCCTGTCTCCCCAATATAGAGGAGGCCACACCGGCTTCAGCGGATGCAGTAGATGATGTGGGTGGAGGTGCAGGTGAATCTGTGGCGGATATGGAAGTTTCCCTTGGGGCCTTGGAGAGAAGTGAGGGGGGAGGTGTGGGCGCAAGTGTTGCACCTCCTGCGGTTGCAAGGGAAGGTGCCGGGAGTGGTGGTTGGGTCGGTGGGGGGTGTGGATCTGACAAGGGAGTCGCGGAGGGAGTGGTCTCTACGGAAAGCTGATAGGGGAGGGGAGGGAAATATATCCTTGGTGCTGGGGTCTGTTTGGAGGTGGCGGAAGTGACGGCAGATGATGCGCTGTACATGGAGATTGGTGGGGTGGTAGGTGAGGACCAGAGGGGTTCTGTCCTGGTGGCGGTTGGAGGGGCAGGGCTCAAGGGCGGAGGAGCGGGAAGTGGAAGAGATGCGGTGGAGGGCACCGTCGACCACGTCGGGGGGGAAATTGCGGTCCTTAAAGAAGGAGGCCATCTGTGTTGTACGTATTTTGAACTGGTCCTCCTGGGAGCAGATGCGGCGGAGTCGAAGGAATGGGGAGAATGGGATGGCGTTTTTACAGGGGGCAGGATGGGAGGAGGTGTAGTCCAGGTAGCTGTGGGAGTCGGTAGGTTTGTAGTAGATGTCCGTGTTGATTCGGTCACCTGAGATAGAAACAGAAAGGTCTAGGAAGGGGAGGGAGGAGTCCGAGACTGTCCAGGTGAATTTGAGGTCGGGGTGGAAGGTGTTAGTGTAGTGGATGAACTGTTCAACCTCCTCGTGGGAGCACGAGGTAGCGCCGATACAGTCATCAATGTAGCGAAGAAAAAGATGGGGGGTGGGGCCAGTGTAGTTGCGGAAGATGGATTGTTCCACATACCCTACGAAGAGGCAGGCATAGCTGGGGCCCATGCGGGTGCCCATGGCTACTCCTTTTGTTTGGGAGGATTGGAAAGAAAAGTTGTTCAGGGTGAGGACCAGTTCGGTCAGTCGAAGGAGGGTGTCGGTGGAAGGGTACTGGGTGGTACGGCGGGAAAGGAAGAAGCGGAGTGCTTTAAGTCCTTCGTGATGGGGGATGGAGGTGTACAGGGACTGGATGTCCATGGTGAAGATGAGGCGTTGGGGACCGGGGAAGCGGAAATCCTGGAGGAGGTGGAGGGCGTGGGTGGTGTCACGAACGTAGGTGGGGAGTTCTTGGACTAATGGGGACAGGACCGTGTCGAGGTATGCCGAGATGAGTTCGGTTGGGCAGGAGCAGGCTGAGACGATGGGTCGTCCGGGGCAGTCAGGTTTGTGGATTTTGGGCAGGAGGTAGAAACGGGCGGTGCGGGGTTGTGGGACTATGAGGTTGGAGGCGGTGGATGGGAGGTCCCCTGAGGTGATGAGGTTATGGACGGTCTGGGAGATGATGGTTTGGTGGTGGGGGGTGGGGTCATGGTCAAGGGGACGGTAGGAGCCCACCCCCCACCACCAAACCATCATCTCCCAGACCGTCCATAACCTCATCACCTCAGGGGACCTCCCATCCACCGCCTCCAACCTCATAGTCCCACAACCCCGCACCGCCCGTTTCTACCTCCTGCCCAAAATCCACAAACCTGACTGCCCCGGACGACCCATCGTCTCAGCCTGCTCCTGCCCAACCGAACTCATCTCGGCATACCTCGACACGGTCCTGTCCCCATTAGTCCAAGAACTCCCCACCTACGTTCGTGACACCACCCACGCCCTCCACCTCCTCCAGGATTTCCGCTTCCCCGGTCCCCAACGCCTCATCTTCACCATGGACATCCAGTCCCTGTACACCTCCATCCCCCATCACGAAGGACTTAAAGCACTCCGCTTCTTCCTTTCCCGCCGTACCACCCAGTACCCTTCCACCGACACCCTCCTTCGACTGACCGAACTGGTCCTCACCCTGAACAACTTTTCTTTCCAATCCTCCCACTTTCTCCAAACAAAAGGAGTCGCCATGGGCACCCGCATGGGCCCCATCTATGCCTGCCTCTTCGTAGGGTATGTGGAACAATCCATCTTCCGCAACTACACTGGCCCCACCCCCCATCTTTTTCTTCGCTACATTGATGACTGTATCGGCGCTACCTCGTGCTCCCACGAGGAGGTTGAACAGTTCATCCACTACACTAACACCTTCCACCCCGACCTCAAATTCACCTGGACAGTCTCGGACTCCTCCCTCCCCTTCCTAGACCTTTCTGTTTCTATCTCAGGCGACCGAATCAACACGGACATCTACTACAAACCTACCGACTCACACAGCTACCTGGACTACACCTCCTCCCATCCTGCCCCCTGTAAAAACGCCATCCCATTCTCCCAATTCCTTCGTTTCCGCCGCATCTGCTCCCAGGAGGACCAGTTCAAAATACGTACAACACAGATGGCCTCCTTCTTTAAGGACCGCAATTTCCCCCCCGACGTGGTCGACGGTGCCCTCCACCGCATCTCTTCCACTTCCCGCTCCTCCGCCCTTGAGCCCTGCCCCTCCAACCGCCACCAGGACAGAACCCCACTGGTCCTCACCTACCACCCCACCAATCTCCATGTACAGCGCATCATCCGCTGTCACTTCCGCCACCTCCAAACAGACCCCAGCACCAAGGATATATTTCCCTTCCCTCCCCTATCAGCTTTCCATAGAGACCACTCCCTCCGCGACTCCCTTGACAGATCCACACCCCCCACCGACCCAACCACCACTCCCGGCACCTTCCCTTGCAACCGCAGGAGGTGCAACACTTGCGCCCACACCTCCCCCCTCACTTCTCTCCAAGGCCCCAAGGGAAACTTCCATATCCGCCACAGATTCACCTGCACCTCCACCCGCATCATCTACTGCATCCGCTGCAGCCGGTGTGGCCTCCTCTATATAGGGGAGACAGGCCGCCTACTTGCGGAGCGATTCAGAGAGCACCTCTGGGCCACCCGGACGAACCAACCCAACCAACCTGTGGCACAGCATTTCAACTCCCCCTCCCACTCCACCGAGGATATGCAGGTCATTGGACTCATCCACCGCCAAACCACAACAACCCGACGATCGGAGGAGGAGCGTCTTATCTTCCGACTGGGAACCCTCCAACCGCAGGGGATGAACTTGGACTTCACCAGTTTCTTCATCCCCCCTCCCCCCACCTTGTCTCAGCCGGATCCCTCCAGCCCGGCACCGCCTTCCTGACCTGCAGTCTTCTTCTTGACCTCTCCGCCTCCATCCTACTCCGACCTATCACCCTCACCTTGACCTCTTTCCACCTATCACATTTCCAACTCCCCTCCTCCAAGTCCCTCCTCCCTACCTTTTATCTTCTCCTGCTGAACACTCTCTGCTCATTCCTGAAGAAGGGCCTGTGCCCGAAACGTCGAATCTCCTGTTCCCTGGATGCTGCCTGACCTGCTGTGCTGTTCCAGCAATAAAGTTTCAACTTCTCTTTCAGGATGCATTGGTGACTCAAGGGTTAAACATTATCCTGCCAAAGGTCTTACTGCCGTATTGTAAGAGTACAAGGCCTGTACTCTTCCAATACAGACTGAACACCTTAGTAGGGGTGAGGCAGACCGTATCTTCGAAATAGAACCTCTTGGAGCCACACATGTGGATTCCACCATAACCCCAGACAGAGCAATTTACCCTTTCCAGACAAGACTGAGAGCCCTGGGCACAACCCTGTTAAACTGCCTCCTGCTCTGATTGTCTCACTTCCCCTCCATATGAGCATAGGTAAGTGAATCCCCCATTTACTGAAAGATGAACCCTTCTGCCTTAATCTCTTCCCATCAACACATAATGATGGACAATACGATAATCAGTTTCTGTAATCCATCACACATTATCACAGGACATTGGCATTCATCAAGCTTTGTAAATTCATAATTACCAGCTTTAAACTATGTAGTAGCAATTGCCCATGTGACTGATATGCCTTTGTCTACTTCTTATTAAATATACTGTCTCTGTGGGTAAGGCAGAGGTTCGTGAAGATGAGTCTGTACAGGTAGACACTCGGCTACTTTAGAGATGCTTTGAAACTCTTGCGGGCTGTCCGATAATAAAGCTACTGCTGTTGTCCAGAAAACTTGTGTCGTCTGGATTTGTGGAACAAAACAGACATTAAATACATTTTTGATAAAGCTGTATAAGATTATAACAGACCTAGATATAGCAGACAAAAATATCTGTATTTGATATTAAGACCAGATGTAAGATTTAGAGAGAGCGGAAGATGAGCAAGTGTTTCTGTTGACTGTATTGGCTGGAAGTATGCAGAACATGTTGCCTATTATGGTGGTGCAAGTAGAGAATATCAATGATTGATAAAAACAATTAGATCAGTTCTGAGGGAAATAAACTTGCAGAGTTTGGGGTACGTATGGGGAATGAGAATATGGGATTCTGCTACAGAGAGCCAGCTTGGATTTGATGGGCCTCTTTCTGTGCTATAATGATTTTATTTGGACTTGCTTAACTTGCTCTGGTCACCGATTAAGTTGTCATTTAGGTAAATCTGCTCAGTGTTCCTACTCAGACCAATACAGGCTGTCCCTCCACAGCAGGAGATAATGTTTACTGCTTTATACTGGGTTCTTTTGTTTTTTTGGGGGGGGGGGGGGGGCGAACGGTGTGTGTAACAGTCTGCTAGCATTTATCTGAAATGGCAAAACACCAGTGCAGCCAGACTAGGGATCGACTCTGGAAATGTGGGGAATGCCAGAAGGGAATTCTTTACCCATCCCACCTGGAAACTGGCCAAACCAGTCAGACTGAGGAGCTGTTCACTTGCTCTGTGTGTGTGTGGTGGAAGGGATTCACTCAGGCAGCCATCCTGCTGAGACACCAGTCAATTTACTGATAGCCACAGTTGAAGGATTTTTTTCTCTTTTCATGCCAAGGAATGAACAATGGTTTTGGCAGCTGATAAAGTTGTGCACACAGAGATCTTAGCTTTGGAAATGTTCACAACATTGTTGAACATGCACAGATTCACACTGGGTACAGATTTTTATTTTCCTTTATTCATTCACAGGATGAGGGTGTCGCTGGCCCGGCAGCATTTACTGCCCATCCCTAATTGCCCAGAGGGCAGGTAAGAGTCAACCACATTGCTGTGGGTCTGAGGTCACAATGTAGGCCAGACCAGGTAAGGATGGCAGCTTCCTTCTGGAAAGGGCATTAGTGAACCAGATGGGTTTTTCTGACAATCGATTAATGGTCATCATTAGACTCTAAATTCACAAGTTTTTTTTTAATTGATTTCAAATCCTCCCATCTGCTGCAGCAGGCTTTGAACCCAGGTCTTCAGAACAGTATCTGGGGTTTTAGATTAATTGTCTCGCGACAATACCACTCGGCCAATACGTCCCCACATCGCTGTCCATCTGCACAGAGTGAACAGTGATTTTCTGGTTCATCAGAACTGGGTAATCACACATACGTTTGCTCAATGATTGCAGGAGTTGGATGTTGATTGGCAATTGACATCCATCTCCAAACCATGTATCCTGGGGTTTGTTTCTGGTGATGATTGGAAGCACCATCAGTCTTGTTATCTTTTGGGGATAAAAACAGTTTCAATTAGCTTTCTGTTAAATGCATGGCAATCAATTCTATCTCACAACTCTCAGGCAGATTAGTTTCTTTTGAAGGGCTCTCCATCTCCCCAACCTCCTCCATCCTCACCCCCAACAGTACAATAATCTCATAGAGTCTCTTTGTGACTATGAATGAGACAATCTGATCTGCTGCTTCTTTCCCTAATCCTGTGTCAAGTTGGATCTTAAACTCCCCTTACTGCAGTTGTGATCCTGCATCATTGTACAGTGTTGCTCGTATTTCATGTCTTGGTCTATCAGTGTTCATGATACTGCATGTAGTATATGGGGCCAACAATGTAGGAGTTTAGCTCTTTCCTTCCACCAACAGCAGTAGAATTGTACTCCAACAAAACTTACAGAATCACGGCCCCGCATATCCCCCAACTTACCTCTTACCATCAAACTAGAGTATCAATCCTCATTCAACTGAGAGAATTCAGGACGGCATGTCAGTCACAGCAGCATGAATACCTAAAAGTGAGGTGTTAACCTGATGAAGTTCCCAAAGAGGACTACTTGTGTGCGTAACAGCATAAGCAGCAAGTAAGAGACAGAGTGAAGCAATCCGGGAAACAACAGAACAGATCTAAGATCTGCAGTCCAACAAAATCCAGTTGTGAATGAAGTCAGAGCACAGCTGGAGTTCTGAGAACAATTCTCTTCAAGATATTAACCAACAAGAATGTCAAACTGGATTAATTATCATAAAACTCAAGTCCTTTTGATATTCATATATTTACAATCAGTGTTCAATTCACCAAATGTAGCTGAAGGTAAAGATAATCTTCAAGTGATTGTAATAGTGGAGACATCTGAATCAGCAAATTAAAGCCTGTTGTGTTTAGATAGTAATAATTTTAAAGAGATTTTAAAAAGTAAGGTGACTTGAGTACAATGGAAGAAGTTGATTGGTGGGTAGCTGATAATGTTGTTTTAATCTGAAGTTAATTTAAGATTAGTTAACAAATAAACACATGGTATGGAATCCCAGCCCCATGGAGTGCACATCCAGTTCCATGTGGGAAAACAAGGACACTTCTTGTGTGAGCGACAACCACAAGAACACGGAGGTGACGTGGGAAATGTCAGGAACACTCGTTTGACCACAGTTAAAGTACTGCACACACTTCTGATACCTTTATTCCAGGGTTAATGTGATCACACCAGAGAGGGTACAGAGGTGATTGATCAAAATATTTCTACAATTGGAAAATTTCTGCTCTGAGGAAAGGTTGGATAGGCTGGGGATGATTTCCGAGGAGGATGAGGTGAGATTTAATTGAAGTGATAAAATGCTGAGGAATCCAGATCGAGTGGATAGGAAGGAGCTATTCATTAACTGAGAAGTCAGAAACTGGAGGATTTAGATTGAAATTAATTCCCAGAAAGAAGGGGAGGGGAGAATTCATTTCACTCGGAGATGGTGGGGAGCAGGAACTCATTGATGGGGTGGCAGGGGCCGTAACCAGCTTCACATTACAAGAAAAGGACATGGATGTAACTGAGATGCTTGAACATGCAGGGCTGCGGACTAAAGTCTGCAGAATGGGATCATTGTGATATATTTAATATTTCTCCAGAATATTAAACTCAAGTCCAATTTGATAATTTATGAACATCATCCGACCTGAATTCCAAATGTCAGAATACATTTATCAGAAAGTTACAGCACAGATCGAGGCCACTTGGCCTATCCTGCATGTATTGGCTGTAATGGAATGACCCAGGCTTTACAGCGTTCTGTACTCACCAATGAGAGCAACAATTTCAGATTGCATACTCTGCCCTCTATGTTGTTATAATCTGTTTTTTCAATGTATTTCTTTGACAGCTGCTCACCTTGTTTCCTGGTTTCTTTCCCAGTCCTAACTCCATTCCCCATGGCCTTGAGGGGCTACCATTTCTGCAATTTAATCTCTCCTGCCTTCCCCCATGTGACAGACTACCTTTTTGTCCTTGTCTCACCCCCACCTTGCTCACAACTTGTTACATTTCTGATGGTTCCCAGACCTCTGTGACTTCACTGCGCCCCCTGGGTCAGTGGCACGAGTTTTGAATTCTCTTCCTCATGAGATAATCGGAAATCTTTCTGGCTGCAGTTTCCCCCAGATTTTATTTTGAATAAAAAAGAGGATTTGCGTCAGAGTCAAGTATTTGTGAGCCTTCATCCACAATCCTGAGCACTTAGACATAATATGTGACCCTCCCACAGATGTGCAGGTTTGATGGATTGGCTGTGCAAACATGGCCTGTAGTGTGTAGGTTAGGTGGGTTGGGTTAGCCATGGTAAATGTTGGGTTATGGAGGTAGGGTGGGACAGTAGGTCATTGCAGACTTGATGGTCCGAATAGTCTCTTTGTGCGCCTAAGGGATTCTGTAATTCTAACTAGTTGTGATTGTTGTCACGTTTTCCTAAGTCCAGGTTCATTCAACTCAGATACACATACTGCCTTTTGTGTTTCTGTGGGTGCTCACTCAATCCTTTCCTTCTGTTTTACATCAATTTCACACTGTATGTGAGGGTGGGAATGAATGTGTAAACCGAAACCCGTCACAAGTCAGGAACTGTTTCTGCTACTAGCATCACTCAACAGGAAAATAAAGATTCAGTCACAAATCTGACAGAAACACAGAAGTTATAATCACCAGGAAAGGCTTAACAGCTTACAACTCTTTTCTTAAGAAAAGAGGCGGCTGAGAGACAACCTGGTACAAGTAGGAAGCTTTGTGTCTGTGTTTTCAGAGATTTGAGGTTGAAATCATTGGGTTGGAAGCATGTTTCATTGCCCCAGGTCATCAAAGGTGCTATCTAAATGTGCATCTTTCTTTCTGCCTATCTGTCTGAGTCAACAATCAGACGGATATGTTATTGTCTGACTGTTTTCCCAAATCCCTGATTGAATTTGCCTCCCCCCACAATCTCAGATGCCAGCTGCCTCTAGCCCACCCAAATGGACATGTTGAAGAGCATGACAGGAGAATGGATTGAAACCGAGTTCAATGCCAGAATGAAATAGGAAGAAGGAAATAAACCGGATTTTTGGATCCCAAGGGATACAGACTCCAGGATTAGTCCTTGTGGGCATTCCCGCAGTAACACGAGACAGCATTCCATGATGAGAGTTAAATCCGGGTGGCAGTAGAGGGAGGCACTGAACATGAGCAGGTTTAGTTCAAACACAGGAGGTTTGTTCAGTCACTAACAGTGTGTTAGACATGGGTGTGAAGTGAACAGTGAGGGGAAATGTTACCACAAGCTGCAGATGGATAACTTTCATTGGAACAGGAGGAAGCCATTCAGCCCTTCATGGCTGATTTGTGACCTTAGTTGCAATGTTCAAAACTCTCCAAACTCATCAGTAAACTCCTCTGCAACAGACAAGATCAATATTCAAAAACGAAACATCTGTAAATGCTGGGAAATCAGGAACAAAAACAGAAATTGCTGAAACAAAATCAGCAGATCTGGCAGCATCTGTGGAGAGTGAACCGTTGGGACCAGTGACCGGTCAGGTGACCAGCTGCAGCTGACCATTCTGCCTTTTCTGTAAGACTGGAACAGGTTCTGGTGCGAGGGGAATGAGACTGTCAATCAGAATAAAATCTGATTGACGTGCTCAATCAGAATAAAACACATTTTGGTCTTTCACTTTTAATTCAACTGCAAAAATTATTCATTATCATTTCAGAAATAAGATAATAGGCCAGAAATCAACTCTTCATGTCATGGTGTCTGAGAAACTGTTAATTCTGACCTGGTCCAGCCTACATGTGCATCTAGACACTGAATAACGTGGTTGACTCTGAACGATCTCTTGGGCAGTTAGAATGGATGACAAATGCTGCCCCAGCAAGTGATGCTATGATCTAATGAACAAACAAAACAAATCTGATCGCTGTGGTTAGTTGTGAACTCGCTGGTGTTATTGGAAGAGGACGAATGGGAAGGTTTATGGGGTAAAGGGAGAAGAATAGCATTCGGTGAGGTGATCCTTTGGAGAGCTGATGAGGCAATCAGCCTTCTTTTGCGCAGTGACAATTCTGTGAATATTTCATTCTGAGCCCTCTAAGGAAATATCAGGGTAGGGTTTGTAAAGAGGTCAGATTGAATGAGTGTCTCGGTGAACACAAGTGAGACACAAGTACAGAGAGGCTTTGGGATGGATTAAATTATATTTTATACATTTGCATAGTCATCAACATTACAGCAGTTAAAACTGGGAGTATAATTAGAGCAGCAAATAAATCTGAAACATTTATGCAGATAAAGGGAATGCTGGGTAAAGATACCGTAGTTAGTGCTTATTTTATTTCAGGCACACCAGCCAGGGAGCACATCCTTCCTGTACCTATCCTCTCGAGCTCTTGAAGATTTTTGTTCATTGAAGTGTTTCATGTTTAGATACTCCAGAGAAGACAGCTTCAAGCTCCTCAATCTGTCCTGCCAGGGCAACGCTGCTGTTAGAATTCAATTCACTGGCATGTTACTGGCTTCTTCATGGACTGGAACTGGCAATTGAGACTGAAAGGTTACTGTATAAAATATCTTCAATGGTATTGCCAGACGTGAGTGGTTTTAGGACAATGACCTTGGCTTGCAGGCATTGAGTGTCAGAGCACTTCCTGTTGTGGGGCATCCTGTTTAGATTCAATCTAAACAGATTAACTATTAGAACTGACTTGCACTGGCTCCGTCAAAGTGGTCAGAGCATTATGGCTGTCATCGAAGCTGGTAACAAACTTCCCATGGGTTAAAAATCGTAAATGATAGAGTAGGTACGAGGTCTGATAACACTGTTGGAGTATCGATGTTGTTGTTAATCAGATTAACTCGGCAGGAGTTGACTGAATTTATATTGTCTCTTTCCGAATCTCAGGATGTCTTTCTGGGCAATAAGTCTCCACAAACAGCAATGTGACAAGGAGCAGGGATCATCTGTTTTGATTTAAATTGCTCTGTAGCATTGCTGCTTCACAGCATCAGGTACAAGGTTGGAGTCCAGCCTTGGTCAACAGCCTGGGTGGAGTTTGCACATTCTCCCCAGGATAGTGTGGGTCCACTACAGGTGCTCTGGTTTCCTCCCACAGTCCAAAGATTTGTGGGTGGATCAGTCATGCTAAATTGTCCATAGTGTCCAGGATTATGCAGACTCGGTGGATCAGCCATGGGAAATGCAGTGTTACAGGGGTGGAGTGCTCCAGATGGGATGCTCTTTGGTTAGTTGGTGGGGTTTGATGGATCAATGCTCTCCTTCCACATTGTAGGGATTTTATTCCATGATTGAGGATAAAGGCGACACAACAGGGTGTCCTTGGAGAAGGAGCATGTGGTGTGCATCAATTCTCCCGATGCCTTTAGATAGAGGTGGGCACTGCAGTGGATACAGTGCTTTATCTCCATCGCTGCCTCCTTACCCCCAACTCTACTTTGATTTGGTCCCTTCCCACTTTGTCATTTGTAATGGTTTGCTTTGCCTGTAAGGGGCGTTGTTTATAAATATTCAATTGGTTACATGGGTGGTTTACTGCTGGTGATTATATGTGAACCAAAATGGTGTAATGATGATGTTGATGGTGAGAAGGTTGCTCAGCTGTGTGAGAGAAATGGGGAATAAAGAATGCTTCACAGCTCACAGAATGAGAACTGAACATCAGTTAAATCAAACCAAAGGTTCTGACAGGGAGGGAATATTTCCCTGGAGCTTGAGTAACTGGAAAATGATGGTGTCCGGGAATAGACAGGATTTTGTTTTACAAGGCATTTGAAATTTTAAAAACTGTTATATTCAGATAGTTTCATTTCTTTTCTTTTAGTTTTATTTATTGTGGAATAAATAGCTACAATATTTTAAAATCAAATTCACAAACCTTGTGTTAAAGATAAATGTTAAATAAAATCCATCAAACCGTCCCTCACTGAAAACTGATGTGGACGTGCATTCGCCTGCAGAATCCCTTCCCTGCCTACTTCTTCCTACCCGGGCTCCATGGCTATATACATACCTGGGAGATAGCAGCAGGAGGCCATTCGGCCTTTCAATCCTGCTCCACCATTCAATGGGAATCAGCTGGCCATCCAGCTCAGTCTCCTGTTCCTGCTGTGTTCCAATCCCCTTTCATGACTTTACCTCGAAGAACGATATCTAAGTCCTCCTTTGGCTTCACTGCCTTTTGTTCCAGTGGTGTTGCGGTGTTACTGTGTAGGTGTAGGCAGGGGTAATGTGATGGTTCTGCCTTCTGGAGGACGCACTCAGCGTCCCTCATCATCCTGCAGTAACATCAACGGGGTTTCAGCAACTAAAGATAGAAACCGTTTCCAGGATATGGGCATCACTGGCTCAGCCAGTATTTATTCCCCATTTCTCGTTACCGTTGAGAAGGTGGTAGTGAGCTGCTGTCTTGAACCACTCACAGTCCGTTTGGCCCAGATAGACCGACAATGCTGGGAGGGAGAGTGTCGCTGGATTTTGTCCAAGTTATTCTCCATCTTTGGTTCTTCAAATGCTGGTTAACTTAATCACGATCTGCACATGATTTTGAGATTTCAGTCTGCAAATCTTCACCATCGAGCACCCTGTATAAAGGAATATGTACAGGTTAGAAATTCAGAGCAGACAATTCTAGCTTCTCTGGAATATCTTTTTCCCTTTCTTCCGCCAAAGCTGTAACGCTCCAGCTCTCTTACTCTCTCCCACCATTCTGCCTCTGCAGTCCCGAATGTACCCGCCGCCATTCTCATGGAGTTACTGGTAAACAGATCCATGCCACCAATTCCCGTCCCTGGTTAGACTCTGCACCCTTTCTGGGTTTAGTCCATTTCCCTTCAGTTGCTGCAAGTCAATAATGTAACAGCAGAATGAATCAAAAGGAAACAGAAAGGGAGGTGGCAGATCCTGGACAGAAGAGGAACCTTCAGTCTGGGAGAATGGGTCAGATCCTTCTTTGTTTCCCATTGGTTGATTCCCAGCATTATGACAAGTTGGGGATGGAACTTGGGCCCATGTGGGTATGGTGACACTTTGACCCCACCAACCTGTCAATACCAGAAGCTGATACGTTTCTCCTCCAGCCAATCACAATGTCAAATGCTTCCTGCTAATTGCTCCAAAGCACATGCTCCAAAATCCACCCATATTATGTACATGTGCAGTGCTGGGCTTCCCCGCACATGCGTGGTCCCTGCCTCAGGGATTGTGGGAGTTGTAGCCCCCATGAAGCCACTGAAGACATGTTTCTGATAGTGAATGAAAGGTGAGGGCTGGAGGGTGTTGTGTATAGGATCCCCATTCAGACACGGGCTGTTACTGGATTTTACTGAGACATCGGCTTCCACAACCTGATTTCTGACATAAGGAACATAGATTCAGACAATTGCGGGGTGGGGAGGTTAATAAGGGGTAGCAGATTTTAAGCAGATGTAGCTCAGTGGCTAGCACTGCTGCCTCACAGCGTCAGGGACCCAGATTTTATTTCAGCCAGAGGCGACTGTGTGGAGTTTATACGTTCTCAGCATGTCTGCGTGGGTTTCCTAGGGTGCTCGAACTTCCTCCTACAGTCCAACGATGTGTAGATTAGATGGATTGCCTATGCTAAATTGCCCACAGTGTCCGTCTATGTGCCGGTTAGGCCATTAGCTATGGGAAATGCAGGGTTACCGGGATAGGGTGGGTCTGAATGGGATGCTCATCATAGGTTGGTGTGGACTCGTTGGATGAATACCCTGTTTCTGCACTATAGGAACTCTATTATATTCTCATGAAGAAGAATGAACTTGTCTCAATGTGTTGTGAATCTGGGGAATTCCTTATTCAAAATGCGGTGGTTGCCAGGACAATGAGCAGATTTAATGAAGAGATGCAGATGTTGAATTTGCAATGAGATGAAGGGTGAGAGAGAACAGGTGGGAAAATCCAGCTGAGACCGAGGTGAGCTCAATCATCATGGTATTAAATGATGGAGCTGGTTCGAAGGGCTGCATTGCTTCTCCTGTGCTCAGTGCTTATCTTCTTACGGTAATAACTGGAAAGCTGAATCCAAAAATCACCAACTTCACCAAAGGAGATTTTGAAAAATTCAGGATAGTCAGGTGGATTAGCTTTCCAAACTTAGGTAGTGAGGAAGCATATAGGAGATAATGATTTTGCAATTTTAAACTGAGGGGAGACAGTGATTTATGGTTTTAGACTGTGCAGTACATTCACACCGTCCAGAATACTCTGTTGTGAATATCTATCCTATACTTTACTACAAAGCCAAGGTCTTTGACAATGAAACGCAAAACACCCAGGAAACATCGCCTCACCTTGTAATCTGATAAAAGACTTCTGACAAATCTAGTTGAATTTAGAACACAGATGGAAAGCTGGAAGATTAGATCCAATCCCAAGATCCTGTGCTTAAACAAAGGAGACTACAATAGGATGAGGCAGGAGTTGGCTAATGTAAACTGGAAGCAAAGACTTTACCGTGGGAAAGTTGACGGACAGTGGGGGAAATACCAAAGCAATTTTTCGAAGTGCTCAGCAAAAGTATATAGCAGTGAAAAGGAAGGACTGTAGGAAAAGGAGTAATCTGCCATGAGTGGCTAAGGAAATAAGAGAGTCTATCAAATTGAAATAGAAGGCATACAAATTGGCAAAGACCAAGGAGAAACTAGGAGATTAGAAAAACTTTAAAGATCAACAGAAAGCTAGATGGGATTGGGGGAGAAAAGTGATGAGTAGCTATCCCCAGGGACGGAATAGCAGTTTACACTGCTGGAGGGGAACCTATTGTGTGGGGAACATATGGCCTCTGTAATTGTTGAAGCACTTAACTGTTACCATAGAGATAATCCTGACCAAGTTACAAATCACAGCACACTCCAAACGCTTGTATTCCCAAATAAACCTGTTGGACTATAACCTGGTGTTGTGTGATTTAGAAGTTTGTCCACCCCACCACCGGCTCCTCCACATCAGAATCCTGATAGATACCCCACTGAAACTGAAGCGTCTGTCAGATACTTGAGGGAGCCACAGGGGCGTGGGGGAGGGGTGTGCGTTTTAACCACAAAGTGTTGGGCTGAACTCGAATTTTTAACTGCCGTTGCCATGGAGATAATACTGAGAGACAGCGTCCATTCAAAACCACAAACCACAAAGGTATAAGAATGGGAGCGGCACATCGGACAGGCGGGGAGTTACCTGATGCTGCCTGGAGGTGTTCTGCATGTACACTATCCAGGTAACTGCCATGTCTCATCAACAAAGACTCAAAGACGACCTCTCAGAGTTCTGTGCCCAGTTATTCCTATCCAGCAGGGTTCAGGAATATGAGTACACAGCAGTAAGTCTTCACAGTGGAGGATACGAAGAACATGCCAGTAATTGATAAGGAAACTGAGGAAGGTGAGGACCTAGAAATAACCATTATCGTGAAAGAGTTAGAGCTGGGCAAGCTAATGGAGCTAAAGGTAGACAAGTCTCATTGCCCTGATGGAACACATCCCAGGATACCAACAGAGTTAGTGGGAGAAATAGCAGATGCACTTAGAGTTATAGCATCCTGCAGCAGAGACAGGCCCTTTGGCCCAAACTGGCCCATACTGACCAGAATGTCCATCCACGCTAACCCCATTTCCCTGCACTTGGCCCATTTGCTTCTGACCCTTTGCTATCCATGTAATTATCCAAATGTCTTTTACCTATTGTGAGTGTACCCACCTCAACCACTTCCACTGGCAGCTCATTCCATATACATACGACCCTCTGTGTAAAACAGTTGCCCCTCAGCTTCCCTTTTATTAGTTCCCCTCTAACCTTCAACTGACGCCATCCAGTCCTTGATTCCCTGGGAAAAAGACTGAATGCACTCACCTTACCCATGCCTCTCATGGTCTTATACACTTCTAGAAAAGTACCCCCTCAGTTTCCTCTGCTCTAAACAAAAAGATCCTCGCTTGTCCAACCTCTTCCTATTTCTCAGACCCCTGAGCCCTGGCAACATCCTTGTTCTGCACTTTTTACAGTTTAATAACTGAAACCTACACTGCATTCTTCATATTTCCAGTATTTCCCCATGGTGCTGGAACCGACGTGACAACGTCAATGGATTGCAATCCATGATCGAGAATGAACTCTTTTCTAACAATCCCGTTTTCATAGTGTTTCCCATGGTGCAGGTATCCTTGTGTCTTTCTGGTTGCATGGTTAATTAAAGACTTGTCCTTCTACAAAGCAAAGCTGTGGCTTACTTGTTCCTGGGAAACGTGCCATGATTTTTCAGACTTTCAAAATCAAATGAAACCTCTCTCCACACTAACATGGACTTGGCTGTACCTTAGTAATGTTTCCAGTCACACTGACATTTGAAATATTCGCCCACGGACAGAATACACAGCTTTCCCTCCACATGAAAAAGCCAATGATATTCAGATCGGCACGGATCAAGTAACTATCAGATCTGAACATGAAGTTCAATTTGAATTTCTCATCCACAAATCCACCCTTTCAGTACTCGACAACTGAGAAAACAACTCACCACGTTAATACAGGATGGATCTTTATAAGACAATTATAGTATTAAATTGTAGTTTCTTGTTCCCCAAAGTTTTAACTCTCAGTCAAACAATTTATTTCTTCTGTGAACTGAAATCCAAACCAATCTCCTCACTCCTTTCCTCCACGCCCAGTTCTCACACTCTTTCTCCTCTCTTTGAATTCACTTTCCTAGCTCTTCCTGCATACACTACTTCCTGCACACTCTGGCCAAATCCCGTCTTACTAAAATGAACCAAATTAGAACTCTAATTGCAGGCCCGTCCTTGTCGCTTTCCATAAAATCCCTGAATCTTCACAAAAGAGTTCTGATAACTTTTTGCAAAATGCTGCACCACTGATACTCTGATCACATGTCAGGGGGCCAGGAAACGGGCCACACCCCTGGGTCCTGCTCCCAGAGAGAGGAAGATGCCCATGACAGATTAATCCCTCACACCACAACCTCCTTCCCAGGCACTGTGCATACTCCCACAATTGGCCAGCACTGCACCCATACACTGGTCTCCTCTCCTACAGCACGTGCTCCCAATCAAACAGGAGCCTGGGTGATTGACAGCAGCTGCTGCCCAATATATCAAAATCCCTCCAGTTTGGAAACTGGCCCTTCGGCCAAACAAGTCCATAATGACCCTCCAAACAGTAACTTACACAGACCCATTCCCCGACCCGATATTTACCCCTGACTAATGTAACTAATACTATGGGCAATTTAGAATGGCCAATTCACCTGTCCTGCCCATCTTTGGATTGGGGGAGGAAACCGGAGCACCCGGAGGAAACCCGCTCAGACACGGGGAGAATGCACAAACTCTGGGTTTGGCTGGAATCGAAACCGGGTACCTGGTGCTGTGAGGCAGCAGTGCGAACCACTGAGCCGTCTCTATAGACGGGAAGGGGTGGGGCTGGAGAACTGGGGTAATGAGATTGTAAACAATGAATGAAGTTGGAGGACACTGGGGGATGGACATGTCAGTGAGCGACAGGAGCAGTGCAGCAGCAAGAGGGGATCCTGGACAAACTGAGCAATGGGAGAGTCTGACAGGAGAGAAACTACAGGAAGGTTCTGTTTGGAGGCTCAGGCAGGGACAGCTGGGAGACACGGTGGCACAGTGGTTAGCACTGCTGCCTCACAGCGCCAGAGACCCGGGTTCAATTCCTGACTTAGGCGACTGACTGTGTGGAGTTTGCACATTCTCCCCGTGTCTGCGTGGGTTTCCTCCGGGTGCTCCGGTTTCCTCCCACAGTCCAAAGATGTGCGGGTCAGGTGAATTGGCCATGCTAAATTGTCCATAGTGTCAGGTTAAAGGGGTAAATGTAGGGGAATGGGTGGGTTGCGCTTCGGTGGGTCGGTGTGGACTTGTTGGGCCGAAGGGCCTGTTTCCACACTAAGTAATCTAATCTAAACAGCTTTGTGCATGGGAAATCATGTCTCATGAATTTGACTCAGTTTTTTTGAAGAAGTAACAAAGAGGATTGCTGAGGTCAGAGCATGGACATGATCTACATGACTTCAGTAACGTGTTTGACAAGGTTCCTCATGGGAGACTGGTCAGCAAGGTTAGATCGCATGGAGTACAGAACTGGGTCGAAGGTAGAAGGCAGAGGGGGCTTTTCAGGCTGGAGGCTTGTGACCAATGGAGTGTCACAAGGATCGGTGCTGGATCCACTACTTTTCATCACTTATATCCATGATTTGGATGTGAACATAAGAGGTATTGTTAGTAAGTTTGCAGATGACACCAAAATGGGAGGTGTAGCAGACAGGGAAAAAGATTACCTCAGAGTACAAGGGGATCTGGATCAGAAGGGTGAATGGGGTGAGGAGTTCAGTTCAGAAAAATGCAAGCTGCTGCATTTTGGAAAAGCAAACTTTAGCAGGACTTATACAGTTTATAGTAAGTTCCAGGGGAGTGCTGCTAAACAAAGAGTCCTTGGAGTGCAGGTTCATAGTTCCTTGACAGTAGAGTAGCAAGTAGATAGGATAGTGAAGGCGGCAATTGGTCTGCTTGCCTTTTTTGGTCAGAGCATTGAGTGTAGCGGCTGGGAGGTCATATTGGGGCTGTACAGGACATTGATTTGGCAACTTTTGTAATATTCCATGCAATTCTGGTCTCCTTCCTATCAGATGGATGTTCTCAAACTTGAAAGGGGTCAGAAAAGAAGTAAAGGATGTTGCCAGGGTTGGATAGGCTGTTTTCCCTGGAGCGTCAGAGGCTGAACGGTGACCTGAAAGAGATTTTTAAAATCAGGCCGGGCATGGATAGGGTAAATAGACAAGATATTTTTCCTGCGGAGGGGGGAGTACAGAACTAGGGGACTGAGAAGGGAGGGTAGGCAGAGAGGGGGTGGGCGGAGGGTCAGAGAGGGTGGATGGATCGAGAGGGTTGGGACAGAAATGGGTGGGGACAGAGGGGGGATAGAGAGGGGAGGCACAGAAATGGATGGGGACAGAAAGCGGGATTAGAGAGGAGGGGAACAGACAGGGCGATCAGAGGGGGCGACCGACGGTTGGGGGGGCGACCGACAAAGAGGGGGAACAGACTGAGGGGGGGGGCAACCGATGGAGGGGGGTGAAGAAGACGGGTGTGCGACCGACAGGGGGGCGACTGACAGAGGTGGGACAGACCGAGGGGGCAAAAGATGGGGGGACAGACCGACAGATTGTGGGACAGACCAACGGGGGAGGGGCGACCGACGAGGTGGGGGGGCGACAAAGGACTGACCGACAGAGGGGGGGAACCATACAGAGTGGGGGGAGACGGGGGGAACAGAGAGGGGGAAGATGGAGAGTTATTTTATAGATCTACAACTCAACCCTGTTCGTATTTTCTCCTCCTCACCTTAATTTCCTCTGAAGGGCTCAGAACAACTGCATAGTTCCTGGAAAGTGGAGATTCAGGGAGATCAGGTGCTGAATGTTGCATTTGGGACACTGACCTTTAATGGAATGTGCTGGTCAATAAATGGACTCTGGTTTGATTCCACTGTCTGTGTGGTATTTGCACATTCTCCACGTGTGTCTGCGTGGGCTTCCTCTGGGTGCTCTTAATTTCCTCCCACAATTCCAAAGACATGCACTTTAGATGGATTAGCTTTGGGTAATGGTAGGTTACAGAGTTAGGGTGGAATACTGTTCCGATGGTTGGTATGGTCTCATGGGCAGAAAGGCCTGCTTTCACACTGTGGGGATTCTGTCACTGAGATAGGGGTTAGGAGGTCACGTTGTGGCTGAGTAGGGCATTGGTGAGGCCAGTTTTAGGATACTGCATTCAATTGTGGTCTCCATGATTTCAGAAAGATGTTATCAGAATAGGACTCAACCTCTTAATGGCAAGTTCTTGGGAAGTGTTGACAAACAAACAGACCACGCAGTGTGGGTTGATTGTTCCTTGAAAGTGTGGTTGAAGGTAGACAGGTCGGTGAAGGTGGTGTGCTGTATGCTAACTGTTATTGGGCAGT
Organism: Chiloscyllium plagiosum; assembly: GCF_037043375.1. Taxonomy (NCBI): domain Eukaryota; kingdom Metazoa; phylum Chordata; class Chondrichthyes; order Orectolobiformes; family Hemiscylliidae; genus Chiloscyllium; species Chiloscyllium plagiosum. The sequence continues at coordinate 67,458,844 of NW_028270180.1, read as the reverse complement.
GCATTGAGGATAGGAGTTGGGAGATCATGTTTCGGTTGGACAGTTTATTGGCTCGGCCACTTTTGGAATCCCCAGACTGCTTTCAATTCCAGTCTCCCTGTTACAGGAAAAATGTTGGGAAACTTGCAAGAGTTCAGCGAAGTTTTACCTTGTGGTGCCAGTATTGGAACATTTGAACCATAGGAAGAGGCTGAAGAGGCTGAGGCTATTTCCCTGCAACACTGGACATTTTAGGTGGCTTTATCGAACTTTATAAAATTATGAGGAGCAATGATAGGGTGACTAGTCATGGTTTCTTTTTTCCCAGGGTAGGGGAGACCAAACAAATGTGAATCTTTTTTCCAATGTGGAAATGACAAATTCTAGAGGAGAGATGGCAAGTTTAAAGGATGTGAAAACCGAAACAACTGAAGATGCTGGAAACCAGGAAGAGAAACAGAAGTTTCTGGAAAAAGCTTAGCAGGTCTAACAGCAGGTGCGAAAATAAATTAGAGTTAACGTATCTGAGGAAGGGTGACCAGACCAGAAACTTTAACTGATTTTCATTCACAGATGCTGCATGACCTGCTGAGCATTTCCAACAACATCTGTGCAAGTTTAAAGGAAGTTGTTTGGAGTATATACCTGAGAGGAACTTTATAAAGTGCGAGTCAGACCACATCTGGAGAAATGACAGAAGTTTTGGTCCCTTTATTTAAGGAAACACATCATTTCATCAGAGGCATTTCACAGAAAATTGACTGGGATGATCCCTGGTTTGCAGGGATTATTTTTTAAGAAAAGACTGAAGACGTTGGGACTCTACTCACTGGATTTGGGAGGAATGAGAGGGGATCTCATTGTAACATGCAGGATACTTAAGGAGTTTGACAGGGTAAATACTGAGTGGATTAGATTACATTAGATTAGATTAGATTACTTACAGTGTGGAAACAGGCCCTTCGGCCCAACAAGTCCACACTGCCCTGCCGAAGCGCAACCCACCCATACCCCTACATTTACCCCTTACCTAACACTACGGGCAATTTGAGCATGGCCAACTCACCTGACCTGCACATCTTTGCACTGTGGGAGGAAACCAGAGCACCCGGAGGAAATTCACGCAGACACGGGGAGAACGTGCAAACTCCACACAGTCAGTCGCCTGAGGCGGGAATTGAACCCGGGTCTCTGGCGCTGTGAGGCAGTAGCGCTAACCACTGTGTGCCGCCGTGTGATGTTTCCCATGTGAGGGGTTTCATTAGCAATGGAGCTGGAATGAGGTGGAGATCAGCAACATTTTAAGAGATTGGAATTCCTGGTGTTTGTGATTGTGTAGGTGTCTGATCAGAAGGTCACCTTGGGGTCAGATATGAGAGCAATATTATGAAGAGTGCGGTTCTGCCTCAGACAGTTCCCAGGGAGAGGGAGGGGCTCAGCAGTAAGGGAAAGTAATTTGTAATAGCAACTGAAGGCAATGGGTTTAATCATTGCAACGTTCCGTTGTAGGAAATTGCAGCCAATCGCGTAGTGGGAGTGTGATGAGCAGTTTGATAACTGAGTAATGGAGAGGGATGATGGGGAGGGAGAGCTGGGCATTGTCAGTGTACATGTGAAACCTAACACGGTGCTTTTGGACGATGTCACCTCTTGGCAGTGTGTAGGTGAGAAACAGGACGGACCAAGGCGAGATCCTTGAGGGACACCAAATATAAGGAATTCAGAAAGGAAAGGGAGAGTCGGGATGGAGCAGGTTTTCCAACAACGGTGGGGTCAAATATTAGTTTGTAGCAGAATGGGAGAGAAAGACATAACCAGAAAAAAACAGACAGGTAGAACAAGGAACAATATGTGATTTGGTGAGGGGGAGTGATGAGGAGGAGGAGCAGCCCAACTCCAAAAGCACTATTTCTACATTAGTGACATCACCCAACTCCACCCTAGTCTCAGCTCATTGACCGAAATACTCGTCCATCCCTGTGTTATCTCCAGACTTCATTATCCAAACACTCCTGGGTAGCCTCCCACATTCAACTTAAATGTAATCTCAAGAGTATCTAAAACCCTCCTGCCCAAGTGCTCACTTGTACCAAAACTTGTTGATCCATCAAGAGGCTCCTATTAACAAGCAACAATTTAAAATTCTCACCCTTGATGTAATTCCTGGCTGTGAACACCCCTGTCTCCCTGCACCACACAACCTGTGAGACCCCGACAACTCATTTTCTTTCAGACTCCCAACGATGTGTTCACTCATTGCTTCAACTGTCCAGCGGTTTCTACTGTTGCCAAGGCAACACAGTCTGGAATTCCCACCCTAACCCCCTCAGACCTGCTTTCCTCCTTTAAGGTATTCCTGAAAACCTGCTTATTTGGCAATTCTTTTGATCACCTGACCTAATATCCCCATCTGTGGCCTTATGTCAGAAGTTCTCAATAGTATTTCTGTGGAATTATAAACATGTTAAAAAAACTGTTGTTGATTTGCACATACATTGTCAACTCTTCACTGTCGCTGAGTGAATAATCTATAACAGCTCTTACCCAACCACATTATGGGAGCACCTTCACCACACGAATTGCAGCTGTACAAGGAATTCAAACATCACCTTCTCCACAGGCAATGGGGCTTTGGCACTGATCAATGGTATCTGTGGAGGGAAAAACACACAGTTGATATTTCAGGGAGTGCAAAATGCATTATAGGGAGGGAAAATGGTGCAGAATTTGGATTTTGAAATTTGTGTTTTACAATGTGCACTAAGTTCTATAAAACCTCTTATCCCATACCATGAAAATTTCCTACTCTTCCTGGTCTATGTCCTTCCTTTCCCCTGCCCTTCACCTTCACACATTTCCAATGCCTTGGTCACAACAATCGTGTGCTGTCAGTGAAGTTTATCATGTGGTTTGAGTATTGTCCCGCCCCTCATTCACTCCGATTGGTTGAAGGACCAACTAGCACCTCTAGCCCCCGCTCCCCCACTCTTATTGGTCGTGCGCTGACATCAATAATTCGAGGCCCATTGTGGGCTGGAGCATGCTCAGTGCTTCCTGCTTTTGCTCCTGTTCATTAGGTATGAGAGAGAGAGGGCTCATCCCTATTTCTCTTGATGTCAGACAATAACAACAACTACCTGCATTGTATGGAGCCTTTCACATTGACAAATCTCCTAAAATGCATCACGAATGATGGAAACGTTGATTAAAGAGAACGATTTTTAGATACATCCTTAAGGCGGACAGAGGGGGTTCGGGAGGATATTCCAAAGGTTTGTGTCTTTGGCAGCTTCAATCGTGGAGTGATATAGGTGGGCAACAGCTTACAATGGAGACAGTTAGTGGCTAACCATAGGTTAACAACCTCATGTCGTAGCCCCCTAAACGACACACCAGTTCTTGTTCTCACAGCCTGCCATTACACACTACCTATGGTTCGCCATTAACAGTCTCCATTAACAACTAGTCACCCTCCCCCAGCCAGATGGTTATCCTTTATCCAACTGTTCCTCTCACTCTATCCCCACCTATCCTTTACTCCTTTTATCCTTCTCCCACACTATCTTCTGAACATAAACTTACTTTTATTCTCAGTAACATCTGTTCTGTGGAAGGGACATCGGATCTTAAACTTTAACTCTGATTTCTCTTCACTGATGCTGCCAGACCTGCTGAGCATTTCCAGAACCTCCTGGTTGTTGTTTCCGATTTACACCATCCGCAGTTCTTTTGGTTTTAATTTACCGGGAGTTTGTAATTCAGGTCCAACAGCCTCTGTCCCAGTCTCTGCTGTCTCTCCCAACCCCAAACAGTGACACTGCACCCGCACAGCTCATGGACAGGTGTTGTCTTGCTGGCCACACCCCTCATTCAATCCCATTGGCTGCAGGACCACACAGACTCTCCTCCCATTGGTCTGGAGCTGCCGTCAATCAGCCGGGCCCCATTGTGATGAGTGTGGAGGGCTAATCCCTCTCTCTGCCCTGAGATGAGCTTCATCATTCACAGTGAATGGGACAGTATCACAGAGCACAGGGGCGGGGGGCTATTCAGCCCATTGGGGCTGTACACTCTCCCTCTGGAGATGCTGCAAGTCTGTCCCAAGTCCCCTCCCATGTGCCCACAGCCCCCCCAAATCTTTCCTTAAAAAGTAAAATTCCAAGTCTGTTTTCAGAATACCTGCTGAATCTGTGTTGTTCAGACTGTTCCAGATGCTCAGAACTTTCTGAGTAAAATAGTGATCACATTTTCACCTTGTATTATTTGCCAATTACTTGAATGTAGTTACTAAAGATTGTGAAAGTGTTAACAATCCCTCTCTCTCTCTGCAAATTCAAGACCTTGGAACCAAATCTGCACCAGATCGAAATCACTGCTTCATCTTCTCAGCTCCAAGGATAATTATCTGTGCTTCAGCTAGCTCTCCACACAATAGAGGAATGCATCTTAATTTATTAAGATCAAAGAAACAGACCTTCGGTCCAAGTCGTCCGTGCCAACAAGGAATCCTAAACTAATGGATTCCCATTTACCATCTATTGGCCTGTATCCATCGAAACCCTTCTTATTCATGTACCCAATTGGAAGCCTTTTAAATGTTGTGATTTTATCAGCCTCCACTACTTCATCTGGTAGGTCCTCCCATACAGACACCACACTCAGCTTGAAAACGTTGCCACTTAGATCCCTTTTAAATCTTTGCCCTCTCAACTTCAACCCATGTGCTCTAGTTTTGGACCCACCTAACCTGAAGAAATAGGACTCCAGCTGCTCACCTTATCCACGCCCCTCGTGATTTTATAAATCTCCATGAAGTCACCTCTCAGTCTTTGACTCTCCAGAGAAAATAGCCCCAGCCTATTCAGCCTCCCCCTGTAGCCCAAATCCTCCAATCCTGGCAACGTTTTTGTAAATCTCGTCCAAACCTTTTCAAGTTTCACAACATCCTTCCCAGAACAGGGAAATTCAAACTGAAAACAGAATTCCAGATGTGGCTTAATCATCATCCTGTCCAACCACAGTATGACGTCCCAGCTTCTGTATTCAATGCATTGACCAATAACGGAGAGTGTTAATGGAGTCCCATTTGCCAGCGGTTAACCCTTATCCCTCTAAAACCTTCCTCTTCATATACACAATCAAATGCCTTTTAAATGCTGCAATTGTACTAGCCTCCACCCCTTCCTCTGGCAGTTCATTCCCTACTTGCAATGCCCTCAACATGAATAAGATGCCCCTTAGATCCCTTTTAAATCTTTTCCCTCTCACCTTAAGCCTGTACCCTCTAGTTCTGTACCCACCGAACTTGGGAGAAAGTCCCTGACTGCGCACCTTATCCATGCCCTTCATGATTTTATAAGATCACCTCTCAGCCTCCAACTCTCCAGGGAAAATAGTCCCAGTCTATTCAGCCTTTTCCAATAGCTCAAACCGTCCAACCCTGGCAAAATCCTTGCAAATATTTTCTGAACCCTTTCAAGTTTCTCAACATTATTCCAAGAACGGGGAGATTGAAAACAGAATTCCAGAAGGGCTTTAATCAGTGCCCTGTCTTGCCACAATATGACGTCACAACAGCTGCATTCAATAACGGGGGGGCGTGGGGGGGGGGTACCAAATGCTACATTCACTACCCCGCCTACCTGTGACTCTATTTTCAAGGAACTATAAACCTGCACTCCAAGGTCTCTTTGTTCAGCAATGTTCCCCAGGACTTTACCATTAAGTGTATAAATCCTGCCCTGATTTGCCTTTCCAAAATACAACAGCTCACATTTATCTAAATTGAACTCCGTCTGCCATTCCTCGCCCCAGTGGCCTATCTGATCAAGATTCTGTTGTATTCTGAACTAACCTTCTTCACTGTCCACGACACCTCCAATTTTGGTATCTTCTGTAAACCTACTGACTATACCTCATATAGTCACATCCAAGTCATTTATTTAAGGGCTCAATATCCATCCTTGCAGCACATTGCTCCTCACAGGCCTCCAGTCCGCAAAACAACCCTCCATCATCATCCTCTGTCTCCTACCTTCAAGGCAGTTTTGTAATGGCTTGTTCTCCCTGCATTCCATGTTATCTAACCCTGCTAACCAGTCTGCTTTGTGGAACCTTGTTGAATGTCCATATAAACAACATTCACCGCCTGGCTTCATCAATTTTCTTTGTCACTTCAAAACATTCAGTCAAGTTAGTGAGACACAATTGTGCATGTACAAAGCCACATTGACTCTCCCTGTCATTCCTCACCTTTCCAAAATAGATGGATATCCTGTCCTTCAGAATCCCTTCCAACAACTTGCCTGCCACTGACTTCAGGCTCACTGTTTTCTTGTTCCATGGCCTCTCCTTACCAGTTTTTTAAAATAATGGCACCTCACCTGTCGCTATCAACGATACAAATACCTCAGGAGAGGCCCAACAATCACTTCACTAGATTTCCAGAAAGTTCCAGAATACACCCGATCATATTCCAGGGCTTTATCCACCTAGATGCGATTTAAGACATCTAGTACCACCTCCTCTGTAACATGGATACTTTTCAAGTTATCACTGTTTATTTCTCCAAACTCTCGAGCTTCCATATACTTCTCCAGTAAAAATAACGTGAAATATTTGCATATCTTTTGCACTCCCTGTGGTTCCATAGACAGCCTTGTTGACCTTTAAGGGGTCCTATTCTCTGGGCCAGTTAATCTTTTGTCTGTGATATATTTGTTTAATCTCTTTGGATTCTATTCCAGGACATCCCAGAAAGGCCTACTTCACGGACCGTAAATTTCCTCTGACTTGATCAACACATACCCTCCACTTCCCGCACCTCCGCCTTTACCCCACCCCTTCAGCCACAATAAAGAATATAACCCTGCGGTCTTCACCTTCCACCCCACTAATCTCCAGATACAGCACATTAACCTCTGTCATTTCTGCTACCTAAAGTCAGACCCCACCACCAGAGACATATTTCCCTCCCCACCTTTATCTGCGTTCCGCAGAGACCATTCCCGCTGTGCCTTCCTTGTTCGGTCCACACCCTCCCACCAACCCACGCTCCACACCCTTGACCCTCCCTTGCCGCCATGGGAGATGTAAAACATGCGGCCACACCTCCCTCTGACATCTGTCTAAGTTCCCAAAAGGATCTTTTCACATCAGGCAGAGATTTGCCTGCACATCCCAAAACCTCATATACTGCATCTAGACACTATGGGAAGAAGGGCCTATTCCCGAAATGTCGATTCTCCTGTTCCTTGGATGCTGCCTGACCTGCTGCGCTTTTCCAGCAACACATTTTCAGCTCTGGGGAGAATGTGCCAACTCCAACAAAGACAGTTGCCCGAGGCTGGAATCAAACCCAGGTCCCTGGTGCTGAGGAAGCAGTGCTAACCTCTGAGCCACAATACTCTGGGATCTTTGGTGCTGATGCGCTGCCCCACTGATACCTCAGTCACTCACCCTGCCTCATTTCCTAAGAGGCAGTGATGACGGAGTGAAATTATCGCTGGACAGTTAATCCAGAGACCCAAATAAGGTTCAGGGGACCCGGGTTTGAATCCCATCACGGCAGATTTTGGAACGTGAATTCAATAAATATCTGGAAAAAATAATCTAGTGACGACAAGGATTCCACTGCCAATTGTTGGAAAACCCATCTGGTTCACTAATGACCTTTAGGGAAGGAAAATGCCATCCTTACCTGGTCTGGTCTGCATGGGACTCCAGACCTATAGCAACGTGGTTGACTCTTAACTGCCCTCTGGGTAAACGCAGCAATAAATGCTGGCCGAGCCAGTGACAGCCTTATCCTGTGAATGAATAAAGAAAACAGATCAGGTTTTGTTCCTTCTCTAGTAGGTACATCCTACAAACTGATTCTGAAATGTTCTCGTACACACTGAACAAATACCTTTCCATCCAAGCCCTTAACACTACGAGGCTATGTTGGTAAAGTTAAAACCACTTATCATTGCATCCATAATATTCTTACAGATAACTGAGGTCTCCTGGTAAAATTGTGTCTCAATTCTCCGCTGACTATTGGGAGAGAGTCTATAATACAATCCCATTAAGATGGTAATCCCTTTCTTATTTCTCAGTACCAACCAAATAACTTGCCTGGATGTACTCCCAGGAATATCCTCCCAAAGCCCAGCCATAATGTTATCCCTAATCAAAAACACCTCTCCCCCTGATCTGTTGCCCCCTTTCTATCCTTGCTATAGCATCTATACCCTGGAACATGAAGCTGCCAGTCCTATCCATCCCTGAGTGATGCCTCTGTTATTGCTGTAATATCCCAGTGCCATGTTCAAAACCATACCCTGAGCCTACCTCCCTGACTTGTAAGGCCTCTTGCACTGAAATAAATGCAGTGCAACTGGTCCGTCGCACCTCATTCTGTGATTTGCTCTTGCCTGCCTTGACAGTCTGACTGGTGAACAGTACCAGCCTCAGACTCACCTCTTTTCTCACTATCTCTTTAGGATCACCCCGACTCCCTCACTGGTTTAATGCCTCCCGAGTGGCACGAGCAAATCTCCCTGCTCGTCAGGACCCCATGCTTTCCCCTTCCTATGCCATTGGTACCAATATACAATGACCTCCCACTGGTTATTTTCCCTTTTGAAAATACTCTGCTCCCTCAGAGACATCGTTGACACTGGCACCAGGGCAGCACCACCCCATTCTGATGTCTCACTGTCAGCTGCAGAAACAGCAGACTGTGCCCCTGACTAGAGAGTCCCCGATCACCATCGATCTTGTGGAACTGGATATACCTCATATTATGTTAAAAGCCAGTCTCAGTACCAGTAACTTGATTGTCAGTGCTACATTCCCCTGAAAGTCTATGACCACCTACATTTTCCAAAACAGTATACTTGCCTGAGATGGGGATAGCCACAGGAGACTCCTGCAGTACCGACCTAACCACCTACCCCCCCCCCCCCCCCCCAGCTTTCCTGGCGGTAACCCATCTACCTGACTGTATCTGCAGTATCCTGCATTCCTGAGACTGCCACCTATCACACACCCTGGCTCCTGTCAATTCCTCACTGCCGTTAATCACTCCTCCACCAATCCATGCGATCCAAAAGGATTTGCAATCACACTTGCTACAGACACAATCATCAGGATCATTGAAACTCTCCCTAATCTCCCACATCCGACAGGAACAGCACGCCACTCTACAACAGGCCATCTCTCCGCCTTAACAATCTACAGACCAAAACAAAGACACAGTCTTACTGCTCGAAAAATACTGCCCGAGAATAACAATGCTTATGTTTCATATCTTAAACATTTAATTAAGAGACCCTAAGACATTAAAAAGAAATCCTCACCTTACTCACTATTGTAGATTGAATAAAATAAAACCGGCTAAGATTGATATTTGAAGAGACTGAAACTCACTGATCTGATCCCCAGCTCGGAGTACCTCCAAGGGCGAGGTCTCTCGGAGGGCAGCTGTGAAATGTCACTGTTTCTCTTCTCTGCCCACTCCATTTCCAGAGAGGTTTTTAACTTCACAGCAAGTCAGCTCAGAGAGGTCACTGCTTGGTTTTACTCACTGGGGATTGCCTTTGCTGCCCAGACCAGTATTTACTGGCCACCTTTACTTGTCTTGGAGAAAGTGGTGGTTAACCGCCTCCCTGAAATGCTGCAGTCCATGTACACCACAGTGATGTTTGGACAACAATCCCCCTGTGGCCCCACGTCCCTCCCTCTCTCTGTAATCCCCCTCCGGCTTCAGAAATTACATGTCCGTGGCATAAGATTTTTATTTGGATTCATTTTTGTTTAATAAACCCCCCCACCACCAAAAAAAGTGTAATATTTTGCCCCAAACAAATTTCTGTTGATTGACCTTTCGGAGAGGCTGACACATGAACTTTGCAGTATTTTATCTCACATTGTACACCTAGAATGATGGAACTTTCTTTTAAACATTGCTAAAAGGGAGGCAATGGCTTAATGGTATTCCTGCCAGATGAGAGACATGTGCAATGTTCCGAGGATTAGGGATAGAATCCCAACATGGCTGATGGTGGCATCGGAATTCAATACAATCTAGAATGAAAAGGCGAATGATGACCATGAAACTATTGTCGATTGTTAGAAACCCACCTGGTTCACTAATGTCCTGTAGGGAAGGAAACGGTCATCCTCACCTGGTCTGGCCAACATGTGACTCCAGACCCACAGCAATGTGGTTAACTCTCAACTGCCCTCAGGAAAAATACTTTACAAACTGTTAACAAATATTCCGCAGGTATCACTTAAAAACTGGCTGTTCACCTTGGGACCATGTGAATATCTGAACGGCCTGAACTAAAACTGAGTTTCAGCTTCACCTTCTCCCTGTCTCACATCAGTCTGTTTACACCCAACTCCAAAACACTCTCATTGAGCCAAGCAGCCCTCACAGTTGCCGCCCTGTCATCTTCATTGTCTGCTCATACCTACACTCCCCTCAGCCTCCTGTACTGTTCCAATGCATCTCAATGGGAGTTCAGGAACAGCACCTCATCTTTCAATTCAGCCCTTTGTAACCCCAGAGTCAACATGGACCTCAGCAGTTTCTGAATGAATAGATAGTTGTCAGAAGCTGCAACATTCCACCTGAATAGGTACTGGAATTTGAGTCCGAAAGGACTCTAAATCGGAAGTTTGAAGGTAATTGAAAATATGAAGTTTTTCATAAAGTGGATGATTGGGTCTCAATCTGAGAGTTCTTCCAAAGAGGCGAGGTGTAATTTGGATAAATCTGTGCTCCCTCTCAGGCCAATATCTCCTTCCTCAGCTGCAGGGTCCAGAACAGAGCACACACCCAATGGGTGATCCAACCATGAATTTGTACATCTTTCTGCTTAACAAAAATATTGGAGATATTTTCCCTCAAACAGAACAGACAAACCTTTCTCCTTCCACAATTAAATGCTAATGATATTCAGATCCTGATGACTCCATTGACTGTAAAAACTTGCTTTGAGATCCCAGCCTCAATTATTAGGATTTAATATCCTATGAAATGAATTCACAAAACAAAACTCACAGTCAGTGCAGGAAGAATATAAAGACATACTTTTCTCTTGGTATGTGCTTGATCTGTAAATGCCTCTCTTGAAATCGTACGCTTCCCCCCCCAACCCATCCTAGGAAGGGGACATGCACATGTGCCTCACTGTATCTAGCCTCCAATAAAAATGGCGGCCATACCCCAGGACCTTTCACCGCCTGAGGGCCGCAGCCGTTTTCCAATCTGCTGCAAACGCGGGATTTAGAGTTTCTAATTCAGACTTACGAACCGCACAGAGTGTAATTAAAACTTCCCAGTCTAAAGTGACTCATTATCTCCGTGTCTCTGAGGCCACTCTCCCCTTCCCTGTTTGCCTCTCCCACATTCACCAACAGCCGAGTCACATGGCACTGCATCTGCCGAGTTACTGGTGACGTGTCATCCCACTGGTAACGCCCCTCATTCACTCCCATTGTTTGGATGACCAGCTGGTTCGACTTGTCTACCAGTCCCGCCACCTTTTCCTATTGGTCCGAAGCTTCCACCAATCAGGTGGACCCCATTGTGAGGTCAGTGGTGGGATCCTCCCCCTGTCTGAATCAAACCTGAAAGGTGTATGGATGGTGTCAATCAGGAACAACAAGCAGAAGGTGCTGGGAAAGCTCAGCAGGTCTGGCAGCATCTGGGAACAGAAATCTGTCCAGTGGCCCTGCCTCAGAACTGATGGGAGCTGGGAAAATTAGGATCCTGACAGTGTGGAAACAGACCATTCGGCCCAAAAGGTCCCTCCGAAGGGTATCCCACCCAGACCCATTCCCCTACCCTATTTCTGTATATTTCACCTGACTAATGCACCTAACCTACACATCCCTGAACACTATGGGAAATTTAGCTTGGCCAATAAAACTAACCTGCAGATCTTTGTACGCAGGAGATAGGGGTTAAACAGTAAATAATAGGCAGGGACAGAACCCAGAGAGAGACTGGAACTTTTAGAAAGACAAATGAGTGGATTATGATTAGGCTGGGAGGGTGCATAGCTGTTAATGGAGGGGACAGGAACTTGTGTCTGGCAGCATCTCAGTGGCCTTGGCGGAAATGGCGACAGATGATCTACGTTCTGCTGCAAAAACAGACCCCAAGCTTCCAGCTGCCTGCCACTTTAACACACGAGCCTGTTCCCTGGCCAACATCTCTATCTCATGCTTACTGCTGTGTCCCAGTGAGGCCAGAACATACCAAATGGCCCCGTACTTCAAGGACTGCAATTTCCCCTCCCATGTGGTCAATACCATCCACTATATCTCCTCCACTTCCTGCACCTCTGCCTTTGAAACCCACATCTCCAACGAGGATAGAACACCCCCCCACCAAGTCCTTAGCTTCCACCCAGATACAACACATCAGCCTCTGCCATTTCCACCAGCCACAATCAGACCGCACCATCAGATTCTTAAGGGGTTTGACAGAATAAGTACTGATGTGTCTGAACGTAAATACTGAGAGGGGAGCCTGAAACCAAATTCTGAGCCAGTCAAAGAATTAAGGGTTCTGCTTTGGATTCGTCAAGTTTAAGGCAACACAGACACGGGTAAGGGGTTTCAGTTGCAATGAAGCTGGGGTGAGGAGGAGACAAGCAATGTTTAAGAGATTGGAATTGCTGGTGTTTGGGATTGTGTAGATGCCTGATCAGAAGGTCAGCTTCGCGTCAGATATAACTGCAATACTGTGAAGAGTTTAGTTCTGCTGCATAGTTCCCAGTGAGAAGGAGGGGCTCAGCAATAAGGGAAAGGAATTTATCAGGCAACGGGTTTAACCACTACAATGTTTCATGGGAGGAAACTGCACCTAATCGAGTAGTGGGAATGTGGTAAGCAGTTTGATAAGTGAGTAACAGTGGAGTAATGAAGAGGGACAGCTGGGCATTGTCAGTGTACATGTGAAACCCAAAATGGTACTTTTGCACAATGTCACCTCCTGGTAGTATGTACGTAAAATCCAGAAAGGACCAAGGACACCAAATGCAAGGAATTCAGAAAGGAAAGGGAGAGTGGAGATGGAGCAGGATTTTGGGAGAGAAGGACATAACCAGAAAAGACAGAACAAGGAACAATATCTATGAATCGGTGAGGGAGACTGATGAGGAGGAGGAGGAGGAGGAGGAGGAGGAGGAGGAGGAGGAATGAGAGTTGGAAAGTCTATGGTTTAGTGAGATTAGGGTAAAAGGTCAAGATGAGCTCTGATAAGGCTTGACATGAGGTTGGAGAAAGATGCAAGTTTAGGACAAAAACCGGGAGCACCACGTGAGGCAGTTTGACTCACTGGGCTAGTGGGAGGGAGGGATGCAGCAGATCGGATTATCTCAGTCTTAGTGACAGAGAAACTCCATGTTCTCCAAACTCTTGTTGTTGGAGCGAAGGATGGAGGAGACAGGAGGATGGACAGTGTTTCACAAAGAAACAAAACCTGGGTAAGTGATATTTAAAGTGAGTGAACAAACGTAATGTGTTTAAATTTTATCCAAAATATTAAAACAAACGACTGAAGTCCTGGTTCGAATCCCATCTTGGCAGATGTGGAATCTGAATTCAAGAAAAAATACCTGGAATTAGGAATCTCCTGAACTCCATGGAATCATTGTCAATGGCGGAAAAAAAACCTGCCAACCTGACAGCGGCCCAGCCAGCTACTCACTGTATTAATCACTGCAAAGTCTCAACAAAGGAATGAAACTGGATGGACCACTCGGCATCTAAGAAGGCACCATTTAATACAACCCCAGAATCAGCCCTCTCAGTGGTGCAACGTCCTCCAGACTAACATCTGGATTTTGGTGCCAAAATGTGCAGACCTCTCTCACAGACCAATCAAGGAACAGCCTGACAGTCATACTCATGAAATCAACCCTTACAGACAATGACCAGACACCACCATCACCATCCCAAGGTATTGAGATTGTGGTGATGGAAAAGCACAACAGGTCAGGCAGCACCTGAGGACCTGCTGTGCTTTTCCAGCACCAGACTCTTGACTCTGATCTCCAGCATCTGCAGTCTTCACTTTCTCCTGAAATCTCTGGATATGTCCTGTCCCACCGGCAGGACAAACCAGGCAGAGGTGGTGGCACAGTGGCGTACAGACAGGGAGGATTTGCCCTGGGAGTACACAGCATTGACTCCGGAGACCAGGAAGTCTCATGGCTCCTGCTGATGACCACGTACCATCCTCCCTTGGCTGACGGATCAGTTCTCCTTCATGTTGAACAACATTTGGAGGAAGCACTGAGGCAATAAAATGGTGTCAAACGTACTCTGGGTACAGGATTTCAATGTCCACAATCGAGACTAACTCTGCAACAGATTTACTGACTGAGCTGGCCAGGTCCTAAAGGACATAGCTGCTCAATTGAGTCTGCAGCGGGTGGTCAGGGAACCAAGAGGGAAAAACATACTTGATCTCATTGTTATGAATTGACCAGCTACAGATACATCTGTCCATGACAGTATCAGTACGAGCGACCATCACACATTCCTTTTGGAGACAAAGTCTTGCCTTAAAGTTGAGAAAAACCTCCATTGTGTTGAGTGACACTATCACCGTTCTAAATGGGACAGACTTTGAAGAGATGTAGGATCTCAAACTGGGTATCTCTGAGGCACTGTGGGACATCAACAGCAGCAGGGCTATACTCCAGCACAATCTGTAATCTCATGGGTTTGCAAATCCCACACTCACCCATCTCAATGGACAGGAAAGGAGGGCATGCCATGAGCAGCACCAGGCAGTCCTAAAAATGAAGTGGCAACCTGGTGAAGCTATCAAACAGGACCATCTGCATCAAACAGCATCAGCAGCAAGCAGAACTAAACGATCCGACATCCAATGGAACAGATTGGAGCTCTGCAGTTCTCCCACATCCAGTTGTGAACGGTGATGGACAATTAAACAACTCACTGGAGGAAGCATCACAGATATCCCCACCCTTACTGATGGAGGGGCCTCACACACCCATGCACCAGATAAGATGACAGCATTTGCAGCAATCTTCAGTCAGAAGTGCAAAGTGGGATGATCCATCTCAGCCTTCTCCAGTGGTTTCTAACATCACAGATGTGAGTTTTAAGCCAGTTGGATTCAGTTTGAATAACATCAAGAAATGGTTAAGTAGTGCAAAGGCTACGGGCCCTGCCAATATTCTGGCAATAATACTGATGGCTTGTGCTCCAGAACTTGCCACCCACCAAGCCACGTACCACTCCAGCACTGGCATCGACCAACAATGTGGAACATTGCCCAGGGATGTTCAACACAAAAACACAGGGCAATCCAACCCAGGCAATTTCCCTCTATCAGTCCACACTCGATCAGCAGTAAAGTGATAGAAGGTGTCATCTACAGGGCTACCAAGCAGCAGCTGCTCCGCAACAGCCAGCTCAGCGACACTCACTTTAGGCTCCACCAGGGCCACTCAGCTCCCGATGGTGTTACCGCCCTGATTCACAATCTGGCAACCAGCTGAATCCTAGAGATGAGGTGAGAGCGACAGCCCAGTCCCACTCCAAGATCACAATTTCTAGCTGATTCTACCCTTGTATCAGCTCATATACTCTCATCCACCTTGTGTTATCTCCAGACTTCATTATCCAAACACACTCCTGGCCAGCTGCCCACATTCAACCTCCCTGTAATCTCAAGAAACACTATATCTCTGCTGCCCAAGTACTCCCTTGTACCAAAATTTGTCGTTCCATCAAAAGGCTCCTATTCATAATCAACAACATAGAACCACAGAGATGTACAGCATGGAAACAAACCCTTCAATCCAACCCGTCCATGCCGACCAGATATCCCAATCCAATCTAGTCTCACCTGCCAGCATCCGGCCCACATCCCTCAATTTAAAATTCTCACTCTTGATTCAATTCCTGGTTGTGATCATTCCTAGCTCGCTGCTTCACACACCCTTTGAGACCTCAACAACCCATTCTGTTCGAGACTCCCAATGATCTGTTAATTCATTACCTCACCTGTGTGGCTGCTTTTACAGTTGCCAAAGCAAAAAGGTCTGAAATTCACAGCTAAAACCTCACAGATCTGCTTTCCTCCTTTAGACATTCCTCAAAACCTGCTTATTTGGCAATGCTTTTGGTCACCTGACCTAATATCATCCTTCTCTGGCCTTATGTCTAAAGTTCCCAATAATATTTTTGTGAAATTATAAGCGGGATAACAAAACTACAAACTGTTCTTTAATTGGACATTATCTTCAAATCATCACTGTTGCTGTAATGAATACTCTATAATGCCACTTACCCAACCACACTGTGGGAGCACCTTCACCACACAAACTGCAGCTGTACAAGAAAGTCAAACATCATCCTCTCCACAAGCAACAGGGCTTTGGCATTAATCACTGGTATCTGTGGAAGGAGAGACACAGTTAATGTTTCAGAGAGTGCAAAACGGATTACAGGGAATGAAAATGGTGCAGAATTTGATAGCTAGAAATGGAAGGAAAATGCACTTTCTTATTGGAAAAAAGAATTCTTGACTGTCAAAGATTTTCCAGAAAAAAATTAATAAGCAGCAGATGGTCAGGGGCTGGGCGGCAGTGAAAAATTAACTTACAAAAATGTCTGTAAAAGTAATAGTAAAATACTAAACAGACCAAATATACACCCATTGTTTGAGACTGAGGAAGCTAGATATTGACAAAGTGGTCATGAGGGATCCCAGAGATGAAGCAGAGCAGTATAAGCTGTTATGATCCCACATAAAGATGTATAGCACCAACACAGACCCTTCGGTCTGACTCATCCACGCCAACCAGGTATCCAAACCTAATCTATTCCCATTTGCCAGCACTTGGCCCATATCCCTGTAAATGCTTCCTCATCATATCATGTGTCTATTTAGATGCCTTTAACATGTTGTAATTGTACTAGCCTCTACCACTTCCTCTGGCATTCATTCCACCCACTGCATGAAAGAGTTGTCCTTTAGGCCCCTTTGAAATTTTCTCCGTTCACCCTAAATGCCCTCTACATCTGGGCACCACCACTCCAGGGAAAACACCTTGTTCATTTACTCTATTCATGCCCCTCATGATTGTATAAACCTCCATAACATCACCACTCAGCCTATGGCACTCCAGGGAAAACAGCCCAAGCCTTTTATGCCTCACCCTACAGCTCAAATCCTCCAACCCGAACAACATCCTTGTAATTCTTTTTTGAAACCTTTCAAGTTTCACAGCACCCTTCTGATAGGAGGCAGGCCAGAACTGCACACAATATTCCAAAAGTGGCCTAACGAATGTCCTGTACAGCGACATGACCTCCCACATCCTATACTCAATGCTCTAACCAATAAAGGAAAATATACTGAACACCTTCTTCATCATCCTATCTACGTGCAACTTGACTTGCAAGGACTATGAACCTGCAATCCAAGGTCTCTTTGTTCCGCAAACGTCTCCAGGGTCTTGCCATTCAGTGTACGAGTCCTGCCCTGATTTGCTTTTCCAAACTGTAGCACCTCATATTTATCGAAATTAAACCCCATCTGATCAATATCTCATTGTAATCTGAGGTAACCTTCTTCATTATCCACAATATCTCCAATTTTGTATGACCTGCAAACTCATTTACGATACCAAATCATTTAAATGAATGGCGAAACAAATCCAGAAATAAACATCCATTTCTCTAAGTTTGAATGTGCTCTGTGTAAATCCTGCCCAATGACTCTGTACCAGAGAAAGGCTGAACATGCGCCTGGCTGCACCTTGCCCCCTACAAAGCTGGCGGCTCCGCACATGTCCAGTGAATTCGTGCCCCGAATAAAGGCAATTCCCCGTTTACTGAAAACACGAGACTGGGACGTTCAAATTTGTGTTTTCCGACGTGCACATTTTGTTTGTAAAACCTCTCCGCTCATACAGAATCGCTCTCACCTCCTGCGGTTCCACAGACAGCCTTGATGACTTTTGCGGGTACCTATTCTCTGCCTGGTTACTCATTTGTCATTAGTGTATTTGTACAATCACTTTGGATTCTCCTTAAACCTATTTCCTAAAGCTATCTCATGTCCCCTTTTTGCCCTCCTGGTTTACCTCGAGTATACTCCTACTGCCGCTACACTCCTCTAGGGATTCACACAAACACAGCTCTCTGTACCTGCCATATCCCTCCTTCATTTTCTCGACCAGGTCCACAATTTCTTTCGTCAGGCAGCACTCTTTACACCTACCAGCCTTGGCCTTAACAGTAACATACTGTCTATGTACTCTCATTGTCGCAGGCCTATGGAGGCAATGGCAGATGAGGATACAGAAGCAATCATTCTCAGTAAAGAGGTAATGTTGGGAAAGATATCAGCCTAAAGGTAGATGGGTCTCCTGGCTCTGATGGAATGCATCCCAGGGACTAAAAGAGATGTTGGGAAAGGGGGCGGGGCGGGGGGGGAGAATAACAAATAGACCTCGTGATAATTCACTAAAATTTGTTGGATATCTGGTTTTGACAGACTGGAAGCTGCAAATGTGGTGCCACTATTTTTCAAAAAGGATCCGTTAGCTTAACTTCTGTAGTGGAGAAAATGCTTGAACCTCTCAAGGAAGTAGTGGTGAGATATCTGGGTAGAAATTGTCTCATTGAGCAGACACAGCATGGATTCATGAACGGCAGGTCACGATTAACGCGTTTACTAGAATTACTTGAGGATACGACGAGTGCTTTGGACAAGGGGGACTCGGTGGATGTGGTGTACCTGGATTTCCAGAAGGCATTCGATAAGTTGCCACATAAAAGGCTGCTGAATAAGGTAAACATGCATGGCATTATGGGTAATTATCATTGATACAGGATGGGTTAACCAACAAAATGTAAAGAATGGGGATAAATGGGTGTTTGGATTTGTGTTGGCACTACAACTGTTTGCAATTTACACAAATGTTTTGGAGTTGAGGACCAGGTGTACGGTGTCAGAGTTCACATTTGATACAAAAATGAGGTAGAGCAATGTGTGCAGAGGCCACTGTAAGTCTGCACAGGGATACAGATCAGTTATGTGGGTGGGTAAGGATCTGGCAGATGGAGTTCAATGTTGGGAAATGTGAGGTCATCCATTTTAGTCGGACTAACACCAAACTGATGACGAAATGGTGAAAACGTGCAGCATGCTGCTGTACAGAGGGAGCTGGGTGTCCTTATGCATGAATCACAGGAAGCTGGTTTGCAGGTGCAGCAGGAAATTAAGGCAGTGAAGGGAATATTGTCCTTCCTTGCTAGAGGGATGGTAACGCTGCAGCTGTACAGGGTGCTGGGGAGGCCACACCTGGAGTACTGTGTACAGGTTTGGTCTCCTTACTTCAGGAAGATGTACTGGCACTGGAGGGAGTATAGAGGAGGTTCACTAGTTTGGGTTAGGAGTTGAGGATTGGTGCATGCGGAGAGATTGAGAAAACTGGTTCTATAGTCATTGTAATTTAGAAGAATGGGAGGTTGGATAGGAAACAATAAAATTATGAAGGGAGTAGATTAGACAGAAGCAGGGAGGCTATTTCCACTGGGGGTGGGTCAAACTACAGAGCATTACCTCAAAATAAAGGGGAGCAGATTTAGGACT
Organism: Chiloscyllium plagiosum; assembly: GCF_037043375.1. NCBI lineage: Eukaryota > Metazoa > Chordata > Chondrichthyes > Orectolobiformes > Hemiscylliidae > Chiloscyllium > Chiloscyllium plagiosum. The sequence continues at coordinate 67,439,217 of NW_028270180.1, read as the reverse complement.
GAGTTCAGGAGGAGCTTCTTCAGCTAAAGGATTGTCAATCTGTGGAATTCCCTGCCGAGTGCAGCATTTGACGTTATCAACTTGAATGCCTTTAAGGCAAAATGTAGATTTGTGAATAGGAAAAGACTTAAGGGTTATGGTGAGAGATCAGGAAAGTGGAGCGGAGGCCATGAGAAGATCAGCCCTGATCTTATTCAATGGTAGAGCAGGCTTGAGGGGCCAGATGAAAGTTCTTGCCTTGTGCTATCAAAATTGGCCTTTGTCCAATTCAGAACCTTAACTCTTAGATCTGGTATATTATTTTCTGTAACTATTTTAAAACTTGTAGAATTATCAGAGACTCCCAACAGCGTAGAAGCAGGTCATTCAGCCCATCATACTAATACTGACCTGGCAAGCCTCCTAACCTCCTCCGATAACATTGCACTTCTCAGGGCCAGCCAACCTACACATCCCTAAACATTATGGGCAATTCATCCTGGATAATCCACCCAACCTGCACATCTTTGGACTGTGGGAGGAAACCAGAGCACCCGGACAAGATCCATGCAGAAAACCCCAATAAGGTGATTATCCCTTTCTTATTTCCCAGTTCCACCTAAATAACTTCACTGGGCGTACTCCCAGGAATATCCTCCCTAAGCAAAAACATAATGCTATCCCGAATCAAAAATGTCACTCCCCCTCCTCTCTTGTCCCCCTTTCTATTCTTCCTATAGCATCTATACCCTGGAACATCAAGCTGCCAGTCCTATCCATCCCTGAGTGATGCCTCTGTAATTGCTATAATATCCCAGTGCCATGTTCAAAACCATACCCTGAGCTCCTCTGCCTTCCCTGTCAGGCCTCTTCTATTGAAGTAAATGCAGTGCAACTGCTCAGTCCGACTTCATTCTGTGCCTTGCCCTTGCCTGCCTTGACTATTTGACTTCTGAACTGTACCAGCCTCAGACATATCTCTTTCCTCACTATCTTCTTGGGTTTACACCCACTCCCTCACTGGTTTAATGCCTCCGAGTATCACCAGCAAGTCTCCCTGTCTAGACATTAGACACCTTCCAATTCAGGTACTATCCATCCTTCTTATGCAGGTCAACTCTACTCCAGAGGAGATCACAACGATCCAAAAAACGTGAATCCTTTTCCCCTGCACCAGCTCCTTAGCCACTCAATGAGCACCTCCTCCTCCTCTGTAATATGGACATTTTCCAAGATGTCACCATTTATTTCCCCACATTCTATATCTCCCATGTACTTCTTCACAGTAAACACTAATGCAAAATACTTGTTTCCTATCTCGCCCATCGCCTGCAGCTCCACACAATGGCTGCCTTGCTGATCTTTGAGGGTCTCTATTTTCTCCCTAGTTAGCCTTTTGCTCATGTATTAACAAAAGCCCTTTGGATTATCCTTAACCCTATTCGCCAAAGCTATCTCACGTCCCTTTTTTGCCTCCTGATTTCCCTCTTAATTATACTCCTACTGCCTTTATACTCAAATTTTTTTTGGATTGGAATAAATGCAAAATATAACATCCTGACAAAACAAACGAGACCTGACAAAACAAACGAGGGTAGGACTTACACTCAATAAAAGTAGGGCCTTGAGTAGTGATATGGGAACAAAGAGACCAAGGGGTTCACGTCTTTGAAGTTTGTGTTACATGTAGAAAGGGCGGTTAAGAAGATACTTAGCACACTTACCTTCATTGTTCAGACCTTTGAGTACAAGAGTGGGGACGTTGCGTTGAGGATGTACAGAACGTTGGGGAGGCCTCTTCTGGAATACTCTGTCCAGTTCTGTTTGTGCTGTTATAGGAAGGATATTATTAAATTGGAGCATGTTGCCATGAATGGAGGGATTGTGTTTTAAGGAGAGGCTGGATAGGCTGGGAATTTTTTTCACTAGCATGCACAAGGTTGAGGGGTGACCTTATTAGAGGTTTACAAAATCAGAAAGAGTGTAGATAAGGTGAATAGCCGGGGGAGAGAGGGATTCAAAACTCGGGTGCATTCATTTTGAGAAGAAATTAGAAAGATTTGAGAAAAGACATTAGGGTTTTTATTAAAAAAATTATATGTGTGAAATGAACTTCCAGAGGAAGTGGTAGCTGTGAATACAATTACAATATTCAAAAGACATTCAAATAAGTACATAAATAGGAAATATTTGGATGGATGTGGACTAAGCGGAGGCAGGTACAATTAGTTCAGTTTGGAATTATGGTTGGCATGGACTGGTTGGACCACAGGGCCTGTTTCCTTGCTGTATAACATTATGATTCTAATCCTCACTAACTCTAAATTCATCCATCCTCAACTCTCCCGATCACTGTCACTTCATCCAGCCTCATAACTCTTCCTTATTTATATACTTCCTCACCAGCCACAGAACGCTCACTATCTCATGTCCTCCAGTTTCTCAAATCTCTGCGATATGTGCCTTTCTTTAGTTTCAGCCTTGAGGATGCCCTCATTCACTCCGATTGGTTGGAGGACAAACTGGTCTCCAGTACTGCCCTCTACCCCCTATTGGCCTGTGCTGACATCAATCATCGGGGCCCATTGTGAGGTGAGTGGTGGGATCCTCCCTCTCTCTGCCCTGGGATGAGTTACAATATTCACAGTCAATGGGACAGTATCACAGAGCACAGGGGTTGGGGCTATTCAGCCCATTTGGGATGTACCCTCTCCCTATGGAGATGCTGCAAATCTGTCCCAATTCCCTTCCCATTTGCCCATGGACTCCCAAATCTTCCCTTAAAAAGTAAAATTCCAAATCTGTTTATGAATAACTGCTGAGTCTGTGTCCAGCTGCCATTCAGACTGTTCCAGATACTCAGAACTTACTGAATAAAATAATGTTCACATTATTTGCCAATTACCTGAAAATTGTTACTAAAATTGTGACATTGTTAACAATTCCACTCTCTCTGCAGATTCGATATCCTAGAAACAAATTTGCACCTGGTCAAAATCACTGCTTAACCTTCTCAGCTCCAAGGACAATTATCTGTGCTTCTGCTAGCTCTCCACAAAAGAGGAACACATCTTATTTTAATTTATTAGTGTCATAGAGATGTACAGCACAGAAACAGACCTTTGGTCCAATTTGTCCATGCCAACGAGGAATCCTCAACAAATGGAGCCCCATTTGCCAGCTATTGGTCCGTATCATTGGAAACTCTTCCTCTTCATGTACCCAATCGGATGCCTTTCAAATGTTGTAATTGTATCAGCTTCCACTATTTCATCTGGCAGCTCATTCCACACATACACCACACACAGCTTGAAAACTTTGCCCCTTAGATCTGTTTTTAATCTTTGCCCTCTCAACCTAAGCCCATGTGATCTTATTTTGATCCCACCTAACTGGGGGGAAAGGACCCTGGCTGTTCACCTTATCCATGCCCTTCATGATTTTATAAATCTCCATGAAGTCACCCCTCAGTCTTCGACTCACTAGGGAAATTAACTCTGGCCTATTCAGCCTCTCCCTGTAGTCCAAATCCTCCAACCCTAGCAAAGTCTTTGTAAATCTTGTCTGAACTCTTTCAAGATTCACAACATCCTTTCCAGAACAGGGAATTTCGAACTTCAAACAGAATTCCTGAAATGGCTTAATCAATGTCCTGTCCAACCACACAATTTGACGTCCCAGCTTATGTACTCAATGCATTGGCCAATCAATATAAGCATACCAAACACCACCTTCACTAGTCTGCCTACCTGCGAGTCTACTTTCAAGGAACAATGAACCTGCACTCCATGGTCTCTATGTTCAGCAACATTCCCTAGGACTTTACCATTAAGTGTACAAGTCCTGCTCTGATTTGTCTTTCCAAAATCCAACAGCTTACATTTGTCTAAATTGAACCCAGTCTGCCATTCTTCGCTCCAATGGCCCATCTGGTCAAGATACTGTTGCATTCTGAACTTGTCCACTTCTTCATTGTCCACTACACCTCCAATTTTGGTGTCTTCTGTAAACCCACTGACCATATCTCATATTCACATCCAAGTCATTTATTTAAGGACCCAATATCCATTCCTGCAGGACAATGCTGCTCACAGGCCTCCAGTCCGCAAAGCAACCCTCCTACCTTCAAGCCAGTTTTGTATCCAAATGGCTCGTTCTCCCGCCATTTCATGTTGTTATCTAACCTTGCTAACCAGTCTGCTTTGTGGAACATCGTTCAGTGTCCATATAGACAACGTCCACAGTCTGCCTTCATCAATCATCTTTGTCACATCTTCAAAAAAAACTCAATCAAGTTCGAGAGAGAGAATTTCCCACACACAAAGCCATGTTAACTATCCCTAATCAATCCTCGTCTTTCCAAATCATGTAAATCCTGTCCCTCAGAATCCCTTCCAACAACTTACCTACCACTGACGTTAGGTGGACTGTTCTCCTGTTCCCTGGCATTTCCTTACCACCTTTTTTAAATAATGGCCACCCATCTTCCAGCACCTCACCTGTCACAAACAATGATATAAATATCTCAGGGACGGGCACTGCCATCACCTTCCTAGCTTTCCACAAATTTCTGGGATACACCTGATCAGGTCCCAGGGATTTATCAACCTTGCTACTGTTTAAGACATCCACTACTTCCTCCTCTGTAATCTAGACACTTTTCAAGTGATCACTATTTATTTCTCCAAACTCTCTAGAATAGAATAGCATAGTATTTCTCCGACCTCCTGTTGTTCCATAGATGGCCTTGTTGATCTTTAAGAATTCCTATTCTCCGTCTGGTTATGATTTTATCCTTAATGTATTTGTAGAATCTCTTTGGATTCTCCTTAAAAACTATTTCCTAGAGATATTTCAAGTCCCCTTTTTGCTCTCCTGATTACCCTCGAGTATATTCCTGTAAAAACGTGATCCTGTACTCCCAATTCCTCTGCCTCTGTCATATCTGCTCCAGGCAGAAGCAATTCCACTCCAGGACATCCCAGAAAGGTTTCCTCTTTCAAGGACCGGATTTCCCTCCCACTTGATCAACAATGCACTCCAACGCATATCCTCCACTTCCTGTACCTCCGCCTTCCCCCCACCCCTCCAACCACAATAAGAATATAATCCTCCGGTCCTCACCTGCCACCCACTAATCTCCATGAACCTCTGCTATGTCCGCTACCTACAGTCAGACCCCACCACCAGGGATATATCTCCCTCCCCAGTCCTTTCTATCTTCCGCAGAGACCATGGGATCTTTGGTGCTGATGTGCTGCCCCACGGATACCTCAGTCACTCATCCTGCCAAATGGCCTCGTGAGATTATCACTAGATGGATAATCCAGACACCCAGATAACATTCTGGGGCCCAGGGTTTGGATCCCATCACGGCAGAGAGTGGAATATGAATTCAATAAAAATTTGGAAGTAAGAATCTATTAAAGACCATGAATCCATTGTTGATTATTGCGAAAATAAATCTCATCAGATTCACTAATATCCTTCGGGGAAGGAATCTGCCATCCTTACCTGATCTGGCACACTTGTGACTCCAGACCCACAGCAATGTGGTTGACTCTTTACTGCCCTTTGGGCCCAGCCAGTGACACCCTCATCCTGTGAATGAATAACAAAGAAGGTCAAGTCTTGTACACAACCATACTATTCTTACAGAGAAGTGATCTCTTAGTAAATTTGCTCTCAACTCCCTGCTGACTATTGGGGAAGGGGGGGTCAATAGTACCATCCCAATAAGGAGATCATCCCTTTCTTATTTCTCAGTTCCACCTGTATCACCTGCCTGGATGTACTCCCAGGAATACCCTCTTGAAGCCCAGCTGTAATGTTATCCCTAATCAAAAATATCTCTCCCCTTGCTCTGTTGCCCCCTTTCTATCTTTGCGATAGCATCTATTCACTGGAACATTAAGCTGCTGGTCCTATCCATCCCTGAGTCATGCCTCTGTAATTGCTATAATAACCCAGTGCGATGTTCAAAACCATACCCTGAGCTCCTCTGCCCAACCTATCGGGCCTCCTGCATTGAAATAAATGCAGTGTAACTGCTCATTCTGTGCCTTGCCCTTGTCTGCCTTGACTGTTTGACGTCTGAACTGTACCAGCGTCAGACTTAGCTCTTCCTCACTCTCTCTCTGGGTTTACCCACATTCCTTCACTGGTTTAATGCCTCCTGAATAGCACTAGCAACTGTTCCCTTCCAGTGCAGGTACAATCCATCCTTCTGATGGAGGTCAATTCTACCCCACAAGAGATTCCAATGATCCAACAATGTGAACTCTTCTATTCCTATGTCATTGATACCAATAAACAACAGCCTCCCCTCAAAATGGTTATTCTCCCCTTTAAGAATATTCAGCTCCCTCTCTGAGACATCCTTATACAAAAATTACACATTCGAATAACAAACCTTACACTCAGCACGTCATCATAAAAGGATTACATGACACATTGAAGGTTTGGGGAGACCTTTTGCGAGAATGCGATGATTCAAAGGAGAATTTTTAAGCAGCAAATAGGATTGATCTGGAACACAATACTCACACACACAATGCGAATATCCAGGTCCTGATATCCTGAGTAATTCAATCAGAGTTTGGCAGAATATTTACTGAGATTACCATCTGAATGTCCACCTGTAATATCCTGTAATACAAGTTTATAAAATCTGCCACTACCAGTTCAAGTTAGAAACCCACACCATCCCCTCCTCGTGGCCCAGGATGACTGGACATATTACCCTTGAGGACATCAGCAGTCAACTCAGGGGGAAATCTGTGGGTTTCTAGGAGATTCCAACTTGAGATCTCATGTGACTGAACACAGCAGTTCATTGACACGTTGGAGAAAATGATCCAAGCGTCAGTGAGATATGGGGAACAAGAATTACTTTCTTTTCTTTTATTCCGTGCTGCCGCTCTGCCTCATCAATAAGACTTGGGTGTGAAAGGCTAACGATGGGCAAGTTGTCTCCATCCTGACCAATGGGTAGGAAGATCCTCTCAATCACTCCAAAGCGTAACCCTAAAAAGATAGCAACTCTGCCTGCTTCCCACTGCCCAGTGCTCCCAGTAAATGTTTGGAAGAATGGGAAGGAGAGATATCTCCTAGAAAAGGCATAACTGTAAAGGTCTAAGAGGATTATGAAAAGAGAGAGTTGCTCAGGAGAAGGGGGCAACAAGTTGCCAGATGGGGTGTAACTTGGGAAAATGGGAAGTTGCTCATTTTGGAGGAGATAATAAAAGAGCTAAGTACTATTTAAATGGTGGAAACTGTAGAAAGCTGTACCACAAAGGGACCAGGGGTAATTGTTCAGGAAACACAGAAAGCTACCACACAGTTACAACAGGGAATGAGGAAGGGGAATCGAATGTTTTGTTTCAAAGGTTCTCAGTACTAGAGTTTGGAGTATATACCTGAGAGTACCGTGTGGAAGTGCTGGTGAGACCACCATATCTGCAGTAATGAGAGCAGTTTTGGTGGCTTTAGATAAGGAAATGTGTCACTTTATTGGAGGCATTTCAGGGAAGATTTAATGAGATGATACCTGGTTTGGAGGGATTATCTTTTAAATAAAGGCTGAAAAGGTTGGGACTCTACTCACTGGATTTTGGAGAAAGAGAGGTGATCTCATTGAGACCGATGGGGTTCTTAAGGGGTTTGACAGGATAAATACTGAGAGGATGTGTCTGAGGGTAAATACTGAGGGGGGGGGGGGGGAGTCTGAAACCAGATTCTGAGTCACGGAATCAAGGGTTTTTTTTTCAAGTTTAAGGTGACACAGATGCGGGTAAGGGGTTTCAGTAGCAATGGAGCTGGGATGAGGTGGAGAAAAGCAACGTTTAAGAGATTGGAATTCCTGGTGTTGTGATTGTGTGGATGTCTGATCAGAAGGTCACCTTGGGGTCAGATATAACAGCAATATTGTGAAGAGTGTTGTTCTGCCTCAGAGAGTTCCAAGTGAGAGGGAGGGGCTCAGCAGAAAAGTAAAGGTAAGGCAATGGGTTTAACCGTGACAATGTTTCAATGGAGGAAACTGCAGCTAATCGAGTAGTGGGAGCGTGGTAAGCAGTTTGATAACTGAGTAACAGTGGAGTAATGGAGAGGGATGATGGGGAGGGAGAGCTGGGCATCGTCAGTGTACATGTCAAACCTAACAGTGTTTTTGGATGATATCACCTCCTGGCACTACGTACGTGAGATACAGGAGAGACCAAGGATAGATCGTTGAGGGACACCAAATGCAAGGAATTCAGAAAGGAAAGGGAGAGTGGAGATGGAGCAGGATTTTCCAACAACGGTGAGGTCAAATATTAGTTTTTCACAGAATGGGAGAGAACGACACAACCAGAAAAGACCAACAGACAGAACAAGGAACAATATCTATGAATTGGCGAGGGGGAGTGATGAGGCGGCAGCGGAGGAGAGAGAGTTGGAAAGTGAGTTTAGTGAGATTAGAGTAAAGGGTCAAGGGGGGCTCTGATAAGGCTTTACAAGAGACTGGAGAAAGATGTAGGTTTAGGATAAAAACCAGGAACACCACGTGATGCAGTTTGGCTCAGTTGGCTAGTGGGAGGGAGGGAAAGAGCAGATCGGATTATCTCAGTCTTAGTGTCAGAGAAACTCCATGTGCTCTTCACTCGTTGTTGGAGGGGAGGGTGGAGGAGACAGGATGATGGACAGTGTTTTACAAAGAAACAAAACCAGGGTTCGTGATATTTCAAATGAGTGAACAAACCTGATGTATTTAGCTTTTATCCAGAATATTAAAACAAACGACTGAAGTCCTGGTTCGAATCCCGTCTTGGCAGTTGGTGGAATCTGAATTCAAGAAAAAAAAGTATTAGGAATCTCCTGATCTCCATGAAACCATTGTCAATGGCGAGACAACTCCTGCCAACCTGACAGCGGCCCAGCCAGCTATTCACTGTATTAATCACTCCAAAGTCTCAACAAAGGAATGAAACTGGATGGACCAGTTGGCAACTAACAAGGCACCAGAAATTACAACCACAGAATCAGCCCTCTCAATGCTGCAACGTCCTCCTCACTAACATATGGTTTTTGGTGCCAAAATGTGGAGAGCTGTCTCACAGACCAATCAAGGAAGAGCCTGATATACTCATACTCACGGAATCATCCCTTACAAACAATGACCAGACACCACCATCACCATCCCCAGATATCGAGAGTGTGGTGCTGGAAAAGCACAACAGTCAGGCAGCATCCGAGGAGCAGGAGAATCGACGTTTCGAGTCTAAGCCCTTCATCAGCCTGACCTGCTGGGCTTTTCCTGCACCAGACTCTTGACTCTGATCTCCAGCATCTGCACTCTTCACTTTCTCCTGAAATCTCTGGATATGTCCTGTCCCACCAGCAGGACAGACCAGGCAGATGTGGTGGCACAGTGGCGTACAGACAGGGAGGATTTGCCCTGGGAGTACACAGCATTGGGTCCGGAGACCATGAAATCTCAGGGCTCCTGCTGATTACCACGTCCCGTCCTCCCTTGGCTGATGGATCAGTTCTCCTTCATGTTGAACAACATTTGGAGGAAGCACTGAGGAAGTAAAATGGTGTCAAACGTATTCTGGGTACAGGATTTCAAGGTCCACAATCGAGACTAGTTCTGCAACGGAATTACTGACTGAGCTGGTCAGGTCCGAAAGGAAATAGCTGCTCAACTGAGTATGCAGCAGGTGGTGAGGGAACCAACAAGAGTGTAAAACATACTTGATCTCATTGTTAGGAATTGACCAGCGGCAGATACATCTGGCCATGACAGTATCAGTAAGAGCGACCATCACACATTCCTTTCGGAGACAAAGTCTTGCCTTAAAGTTGAGAAAAACCTCAACCGTGTTGAGTGGCATTATCACAGTTCTAAATGGGACAGACTTCGAACTGGGTATCTCTGAGGCACTGTGGGACATCAACAGCAGCAGAACTGCACTCCAGCACAATCTGTAATCTCATGGGTTTGTAAATCCTGCTCTCACCCATCACAATGGACAGGAAAGGAGGGCATGCCATGAGCGGCACCAGGCAGACCGAAAAATCAAGTGCCAACCTGGTGAAGCTATCAAACAGAACTACCTGCATATCAAACAGCATCAGCAGCAAGCAACAGAGCTAAACGATCCTACATCCAATGGAACAGATCGGAGCTCTGCAGTTCTGCCACACCCAGTTGTGAACGGTGATGGCCAATTAAACAACTCACTGGAGGAAGCATCACAGAAATCCCACCCTTACTGATGGAGGGGCCTCGCACACCTATGCAGCAATCTTCAGCCAGAACTGCAAAGTGGGATGATCCATCTCAGCCTTCTCCAGTGGTTTCTAACATCACAGATGTGAGTTTTAAGCAAGATCGATTCAGTTTGAAGAATACCAAGAAATGGTTAAGTAGTGTAAAGGGTTCGGGCCCTGCCAACATTCTGGCAATAATACTGATGGCTTGTGCTCCAGAACTTGCCACCCATCGAGCCACGTACCGCTCCAGCACTGGCATCGACCAACAATGTGGAACATTGCCCAGGGATGTTCAACAGAACAACACAGGGCAATCCAACCCAGGCAATTTCCCTCTATCAGTCCATACTCGATCAGCAGTAAAGTGATGTCATCAACAGGGCTACCAAGCAGCAGCTACTCAGCAACAGCCAGCTCAGCGACACTCATTTTAGGCTCCACCAGGGCCACTCAGCTCCCGATTGCGTTACCGCCCTGATTCACAATCTGGCAACCAGCTGAATCCCAGAGGTGAGGTGAGTGTGATAACTCAGTCCCACGCCAAGACCACTATTTCTAGCTGATTCCACCCTTGTCTCAGCTCATACTTTCATTTTCCAAACACACTCAGGGCCAGCTTCCCACATTCAACCTCCCTGTAATCTCAAAAAAGTCTAAATCTCTGCTTGTTGATTCATCAAAAGGCTCCTAACTAAAATGAACAGCATGCAGCCATAGAGATGTACAGCAAGTAAACAGACCCTTCGGTCCAACCTGTCCATCCCGACCAGATATCCCAACCCAATCTAGTCTCACCTGCCAGCACCTGGCCAATATCCCTCAATTTAAAATTCTCACACTTGATTTAATTCCTGGCTGTGATAATCCCTAGCACCCTGCACCACACACACTTTGAGCCCTCGACAACCCATTTTCTTCGAGACTCCCAACCATTTGTTAATGCATTACTTCACCTGTGTGGCTGTTTCTACAGTTGCTGAAGCAGCATGGTCTTAAATTCGTAGCCAAAACCTCACAGGTCTGCTTTCCACCTTTAAGAAATCCCTCAAAAGCTGCTTTTTGGCAATGCTTTTGGTCACCTGACCTAATATCTCCATCTCTGGCCATATGTTTAAAGTTCTCAATCGTATTTTTGTGAAATTATAAGCATGATAATAAAAATACAAACTGTTGTTGATTTGGACATTATTTTCAAATCATCACTGTTGCTGAATGAATAACCTATAATGCCACTTACCCAACCACATTAGATTAGATTAGATTAGATTACATTACAGTGTGGAAACAGGCCCTTCGGCCCAACAAGTCCACACCGACCCGCCACCTAAAACTACAGACAATTTAGCATGGCCAATTCACCTGACCTGCACATTTTTGGATTGTGGGAGGAAACCGGAGCACCCGGAGGAAACCCACGGGGAGAACGTGCAAACTCCACACAGTGGGTCGCCTGAGGTGGGAATTGAACCCGGGTCTCAGGCGCTGTGAGGCAGCAGTGCTTTCCACTGTGCCACCGTGCCGCCCACATTGTGAGAGCACCTTCACCACACAAACTGCAGCTGTACAAGAAAGTCAAACATCATCCTCTCCACAGGCAACAGGGCTTTGGCATTAATCATTGGTATCAGTGGAAGTAGAAACACAGTTGATGTTTCAGGGAGTGCAAAATGGATTACAGGGAATGAAAATGGTGTAGAATTTGATAGTCAGAAATGGAAGGAAAATACACTTGCTTGTTGGAAAAAAGAATTCTTGACTGTCAAAAATATTCAAGATAAAAGTAATCTGATAATAGAGCAGCACATGATCAGGGGCTGGACTGCAATGAAAAAACTCGTTTACAAAGGGGCTATAAAAGTAATAATACAGTAGTAAACAGACCAAAAATACACCCATGGTTCGAGACTGAGGAAGCTAGATCTTGACAAAGTGGCCATGAGGGAGCCCAGAGGTGAATCAGAGCAGAATTGACTGCTATGATCCCAAAGACTCTCTACCAGAGAAAGGCTGCACGTGCGACTGGCTGCACCTTGCCCCCTACAAAGATGGCGGCTCCGCACGTGAATCGTTGTCCAGAATAAAGATGGCGGCGCTCACTCAGGCCTGCAGCCGCGCTGAGGCCATTCCTCATTTACTGCAAACACGGGACTGGGACGTTCACATTTGTGTTTTCCAACGTGCACAATTTGTTTGTAAAACCTCTCCGCTCATAGCAACACAGTTTTTCTCCCGTTTCCCTGTTTATTTCTTTCCTTACCATATCCTTTCTCTCCATAACTTCCCGAGCATTCATTACAGCGACTCTGCGCCGCGCGCGAGGATGATCACGTTGTCTAGTTTAGCTCCGCCCTTCATTCACGTTGATTGGTTGGAGGACCAACATCCCGCTAGGTCATCCAGCTCCGCCCACCGTCCTTTCATTGGTCCGGTGCTGACATCAATCACCCGGGGTCCCTTTGTTGACTAGAGCATGCGCAGTGTGTCCTGCTTTAGCTGATATGTTGGGTAATGTGATGGGAGAGTTTACTGAGGGTAAGAATTCCCTTTGTGTGAGCTCTGCAGTAGATTTCCTTTATTCATGGAGGGAATTGCCTTCCTACTCATGACTGAATAGCTGCGATTGATGAATCAATGCCACCTGAATCAGTACATAAACACCCCATTTTCACTCCTTTTCACAACATCTGAGATCTTTACCACATTGTATCACGCTCTTCTTTGGAAACAAAAAAAAAACAGGAATCGGAGCCGGAGTAGGGCATTCATTCCCTTCAGCTTGTTCCCCCATTCTATCAGATCATGGCTGGGCCAACCCAGTTCTCAACACCTCTTTTATGCCTCATCAGCATAGCCCTCAACTGCTCAATATTTCAAAAATATGTCTGCCCTCTTTTAAAATAATTTGAGATAGAATCATAGATTGCCTACAGTGTAGAAACAGGCTCTTCAGCCCAACAAGCCAGAACAACCCTCTGAAGAGTAACCCAACCATTCCCCTCCCACATTTAACTTTCACAATTGTTTGGGTGAGAAAATTCTAGCCGTTCAATGAGAGAAAAAAATCATTACTTTTTATAAAATGAATGTTCCCTTATGTAATATCCCCTGGTTTCAGACTTCGTTGGTGCTAGAAGATCTAGTCAACATCCACCCTGTCAACCTCCTCAGAATCTTGTTTCCATTACATCACCCCTGCTTATCTATTCTTGATAGGTCAACCCTTTCGTCCTCGAAGCACGTAAGTGAATCTTTTTTGAATGGTCTCTGATGTTGGCTTATCCTTTATTAAATATGGGAGCGAACATTATATACAGAACTGCAAATGAGGACTCAGCAACAACCAATGTGGTTAACCAATCCTCAATCCATGCTAATACATTATGCCGATACCATGAGCTCCTAAATTGTGCAATTTTATGTAGCACCTTATCATTTGCATTTTTAAAATCCAAATACAGAACATCATTGGATTGCCCTTTATCAGCCCTGCTTGTTATCTCCTCAATGAACTGTCGCAAATTTGTCAAATATAGTTTCTCTTTCACAAAACCCAGTCTACCATGTTTAATGATAAGCTTTTCTAAATGTCCTGCAATTTCTTACTTTAATATTCGACTCTGTAGATTCTTTCAGTAGCTTTGCTAAGTATGATTCCCGTCTCTTAAATCCATGCGGACTCTGTCCAATCCAGTCACTGTTCAGTAAGAAACTTGACTGTACTCCAATGTAGTTAGTAAATTTATCTGGATTTATTGTTAAAAATCGATTACTTATCAAGACTGGACCCATGCAATATCAATAAATTAGTGAGTCTGAATTTGGGTTATAATGTTTTTTTTTGTTAATTCTTTTTCTACTGTGTTATGCAGACAGCACCAAGTGATCACTCTTAATTGCAGGGAACTTTGAAAATAATATATTTTAAAAATGACTTCCCAAAATGCTGCCTCATTATTGGACAAGGAGGATTTTGCATTAAATAGTTTGCAGATAAAATTGAACAGATGTTTGCTGCAATTTGGCCAGACTGCAGGTTACACCAAACTGGCAACTCTGCTCTCAAATTCTTATTTGACACTGCCCAAGGCGATACCGATGGGACTTCACTTTGCCATTCTTGTTCACCAGCTTTATTTCCAGGTTTAATCATATAAACATCCTGGAGCTTGTAATATTAGACAACTTGTCTTTTAGGTACATATGTAAATATCATACTGAAATGTTGCACTGAATGGTATCAAATATGAAATTAGTCTCTAATCTGATAGTAACGTGCTTTGACCCTTCTACGTATGTATTGGCATAAGTCGATGCCAGTTATTTTTCTGAAGCCTGTGATTCCTGATGAAGGGCTTATGCCCGAAACATCAACTCTCCTGCTTCTCGGATGCTGCCTGACTTGCTGTGCTTTTCCAGCATGACACTTTTCGACTCTGATGTCCAGGTTCTTTGATCATCACTTTCTCCTTTGAGTAGATTAAACCAAGAATAATTTTTGTTGATCAAAGTGCAATAGGAACCAATTCATGAAATTCAGATATCTCACATTTACCTTCACTATATGAAGGCTAAGACATTACTAAATTATTGTCAGTAATTGAAACTGTGCTGACAAACTTGTGCAGTATCAGTGCCTCACCTTTAGAGTGTTCCCAGACATCGCGCAGCTGCAGTATTTTGTTTTGCATTCAGCTATATGTTGTTCTCACTTGTTTCTTTGTGAAAGATTACAAAATTAACTTCGATGAATGAACTTATGACATCTTTAACCAATGTTGGTAGAAATAAATGTCAGTATTTCAAGTGCTGAAAAAGTAAAATAAACTGATAATCAGTAGAAAGGGTTTAAGGTTGATATGGAACAAATGCTGGCAAATGGGATTAGATTAATTTTTGATATCAGGTCAGCATGGGCAAGTTGGACTGAAGAGTCTGATTTTGTGTTGTACATCTGTGACTTCATTCTCTCAATTATTCAAGAAGTTAAATACTTTGAGGAGGAAAAGGAAAATTTATGCAGACAGCACTTGGAATGATGATTGAGGTATATCAAACTCACATTATTTCATGACTTTTTCCTCTGAGTTCTTCAATGAATAAACTTGTTTTATTATCTGAATAACTATGTATCATGTGATTTGTTACGCAGAAAATATTTCATTAGGATCTAGGTGAACTAGTAAGAAGTGTTCATTTTTAAAATTTAGGCAGCTTGATTGTTAAGCAAGAAAACGTTAGCGTTTTACTTCCACTGAATCATTGCTCTATAAAGGATAAAAAGCTTTTTAACTTTTGTGGGCACTGAATATATGGAGATCAATTCTGAAGGAAAAAAAAAACCTCGTCAGTAATGGAGTAATTGCTTCTGGTCACTCTTCAGGCTATAGAGACTCGGAAAGAAATGAGTTGGCCAAAGTTAGCAACATCATTTGGATGGACTATGCTCATTGGGGAAACTTGCAAGATCTGTAGAAGAAACTCCTATTTCAGAGTGTATGCAATAAACCTGAATATTGTTATTTTTTCACAGAGCTTGGGACCTGACTGGAGCAGCAATGAACCCTTTATTGTTTCTCAAATTTCCGAGCTTGCCAAATTATTGTTGGTAAATGCAGGTGACTTTATCAAAGCACATTTCACATGCCCCAGCTAGGAATTTGGTCCCAATTCTGTCAGTCCATCCATTCCTTTGGATAAGAGGTATTTTAAATGTGAGCACTCCATTTACCTAATTGAATTGAATACTTCAGTGGTTAAGTCCTTTTGGATTCTTAATTTATAATTACTCAATGTGATTTTTTGTTCCCCCTGAATTTGCCAAGCACTGGGCAGTTCAGGAATATTCCAAATATTTACAATAGATGGATTTACACTATTGAAGGCAAGCTGGCAGATTTGAATACCATTCGGGTCGTCAACAACAATACAAAAGTAACTTTATGAATTGCTTACTGTACAATGTAAGCCAAGTGCTACTGAAGCCAGAGATAGTCTCCCAAGGATTCCAAAATCTAAACAGTGCATTCCAGATATGCTCACTGTCACCATCTGGGAGCAGTCTCCCAAAGTGCTCCCAGCATTTAGAAACCGCACACACTGCCCTCCAAAGTTAAATCTGCTGCCACAGGCTTCACTCTTATTGTATACAATGACATTTATTGTCCAGTTCTTTAACGTGACAAATGATTTTACAAACAATTTAGAGAATACTTTAAATCCTGAAGAAATGTGATGTCAGCCCTTTGTAGAGGTGAATGGAAAGTGTGATGTTTGCTTGACTTTGGCTCTATGTATCAGACTGAACTGAACCTTTAGCAAGATGTGGGATGTTTCCCACACACTTTGTTTAAAAAAAGCAAAGATTATGCCCTGAGATTTAAATGTTCAATCAGATTTAATAAAAATCCTTCCAAAAATTGAGTTTGACTACAGCTCCTGTAAAGAGACATGCTGTTGACCTTCAATTTTGTGACATGTGATCATTCTTTGATAAAGGTGGCTGTGTGTAACACTGCAGGATGTCGTGCTGAAGTGCCTCATTGGGTGGATGAGATTTATTACTGGTGGAACTCGGCTAATTTTGAGACAGAATGTTACTTTGAGTTAAATATTGTTTTTAAACTGAGACGTGCTTGTGCAACTCAAGTGTGGAAACTATGCTCATATTTGCAATGAACCTTTCACTTTTGGAGATTAATATTTTTCCGATCTGTTTTGTAAATAAAGTTCACTCTCGAAAGCACAGTGCTGGAGAACCGCAGGTCCAGCAGCATCTCTGAGGGGAATTAAACATTGTAAGTTTCACGTCCAGTGACCTTTTCTCTATTCAGACAAAGAGACAGTGAACTTGAAATGTAACATTTTTTTCTCTTCACCGATGTCCTCAGAACTGCTGAGTTTCTCCAGCACTTTGTTTCTGGGGTTCAGATCTCCAGCACCTGCAGTTTATTGTTTTGTTATAGATCCTATGATTTGACTTGGGGAGTGAGAGGCAGCAACAATGATCAACATGGAACCCTTATCATGTGACTTTGCATCTGTTGTTATGCAGGAGGACAATTGGAAATACAAGAAAATGAGGCGGCGCGGCCGGCTGGTAGTGTGGCCGAGCGGTCTAAGGCGCTGGATCCAGGTTCCAGTCTCGAAAGGGGCGCGGATTCGAATCCCACCACTGCCATTTCTGCTGATCAACTCCAACGCTGCAGCTTGTTAAAATGCTGTTTCGTTGCCCACTGTCTATTGATGTTGAAAACAAAAGTAAAATGGGTTTGCTTCCCAGGGAATTAACTGTGGTGTGGGATACTGCCAAATATTTCAAAATGTCTCTACTGTCATGATCGTGTTCGTCTCCCGCGCGGAAAATCGCAAACAGTTCTGCCGTCCCAGGCAAGTTGAGCTTTTACTGGAACCGAATGGAGACTGTTATTTCATCGCTGTTGTGAAACGAAGTCCTACGGTGACTCTACTCGTTGGTTATTTGGGTTTCTAGCTAATGGGAAAATCGTTCCAATGAATTTCGATGTCATACCTTATTGAATATCTTCCATTTCCGTCCTGGAAACATCGGAAGGGAAAGGTAATCTAATCGAGACTGTGATTGGTGAAATTCACTTTTTACGGCCAATTCTTATTATGTTCTTTCTTTCTCTCTTTTCAGCATTGTCTGGAAAGTGGTGGTGCACTAAGGCTGCAGTATGTTTGAAAGAGTCGTTTGGAAATGCCCTGTGGTTAGTTGTGAGATTACTTTATGACTCATGCCCTCGGACTGTATCACATTTAGCATTCATGCATCTCTGTGTCTGAAAATGCCAGTTTCGTTTGTGTTCCGTGTTAAATGCTTTCTGTTTTGCGATTCGCTCAATACATTTCGATTTAACAGAGTTTCTGAGGTAACTTCCAGCAGCAAAAATCCTCAGCTGAGGATCTGGGAAAATTTCACAGAGTATGGTCAGTCGGAGCTAAAGTAAGGAAGTCGTTCGTTTCTGCAGTGTTTCACAATACTACCTTTCCCGTGAGCAGTCGAACAGACTAAATGATTGTGCCACAGACTGCGATGGCAAACTCCGCTAAAAAGTAATCATTTAAAGCCGGTGGAAGCAACATGACGTTATTGGGGTACATCGTGGAAAAAGATACTTCGGTGGACCTCGTCCATGCTCACCACATAGCCAAAACTAAACAAGTCCCGTTCCCCAGCATTTGGCCCCAAACCCTCTCAACGCACCATATCCAGAAACTCACCCGATTACCTTTGCAATTTTCTGAGTGTAATAGCCTCCTCCGAGCTATTGGAAACAAAAAGGTGAAACGTAGAACGGATTCAACTTTCAGTGCTGGACGCCACTGAGCCGGAGCACGCACGGCAGTGGCTCGTTTCTGTAGTGTAGTGGTCATCACGTTCGCCTAACACGCGAAAGGTCCCCAGTTCGAAACTGGGCAGGAACTGTTTTGTTCTTCAACTGCAGCCTTTTACATGGACAATAGCTGAGCTTTCTTGCATGCTTTCCCATCTGCAAACCTGCCTTCGAATTTGCTTGAACAAATCTGCTCTGGTAGTGAAAGGTAATGCAATTCCATTTAATTACAGTGCAAAGCGTTGTTAGGTTTTTCTCCAACCTGGTTCTGATCATATGCCATTCTGTTGGAGAATGTAGTTACCGCCTTCTGATCCTTCCACGAAAAGCAGTACCGCATTTGCCTTCCTTGCGCCGACGGCTCGGTTCAAAGACAGGAAAGAAGCTGATGCGCTGGTGTCACAGCGCACCACGAATTCCTGAACTTGTCTGTCTGTCAAATGTACCCCAAGGTCGTCTCAGAAAGACCTCATTTGGAAGCTGTCAATCGTGATTCAACGTGCGAGAATTGGCACCAGATATACTGAATCATATTTTGGAGCAATTCGCACGTTCGTGGCTCATTCAATCAGCAACAGCAATGAAAGAAATTGCACTCTCAGAGGAATCTTTCGACTTGCGCATTCATAGCGTCGCTAGTATTAAGGTCCGCCCCGAGATCTAAGTCATGTTGGAACTGAAACGGTGGAATCGACAGAGAGGCTACAGAATGACATCGCATCCATTTGGTTTTCTTTAAATCACTGACGAGCAGGAAAATGTAAACGGGGAGGGCGAGTGGAGAAGTGAGGCAGTTGCAGCTCTGGTGAAATTCCTTCTTTGTGATTCACTCAGCAACCAGAGACGTGAAGGTGACTCAGGCGTGAAAGCTCTTCACATCGAGAACAAAAAGCACTCAAGGACAGTTAGCAGCTCTTCCGGAGTGAGGGTGGGGTGAGGTAATTACCTTTTGACTTCTGTTACTATGTTCAGAAACTGCCGTTTTGATTGAGGTGAACAGAAACTGCATTTCTAAAAAGCACCATGGAATTTAGCAAAATTTATTGAGTCGCTTGTCGTCGATTCCCACATAGGTTTCCAACGCAGTTAGTATCCATGTGGCTCATGTCCAGGTGTGAACATCTCTGCAGCACATTGCACGGTTAAGGTAAAAGGCAAGGGAAGTGGCTTCTAGAACTGGCTCCGAGGTCAGAGCATTCTCACAATGTGATCTGTCGTTCTCGGATTGTAATGTTACCTCCGGTTTTAGGGTGGAGAACATTCTTTGGGACTCTTATTCTGAAAAAAAAAACAGACACAGCGACTGAAACTATGCTGCACGGTATGATGTGGATTACGGCCTGCTCAGGTTTGTGCATTTTCCCTGTCGTCCGGTGTGTTTCATGTTCCGTGCAAACGTGAAAGTCGTCCTGTTTCGAGCAATGGGTGAAATCATTTAGCAAAGCGAGATTCGAAATTGCAGTAATGTCAAGCAGCTCATGGTTATTTGACCAAATCATAAGCGAACCCATATTCTCACGCACTCACAGATACATTTGTAGCTGAAAAGAGTCTGAGAAGATAGACTCAGCTTACCATTGATTTTTGACTGGACTGATGGGCTATCAATATCTGCTGCGAAATTGACATTGTAGCTGTGCGAGTCCGAGAGGACATCCCAGCAGCTGTGCGAGTCCGAGAGGAATCATGGAACCCTTATCATGTGACTTTGCATCTGTTGTTATGCAGGAGGACAATTGGAAATACAAGAAAATGAGGCGGCGCGGCCGGCTGGAAGTGTGGCCGAGCGGTCTAAGGCGCTGGATCCAAGTTCCAGTCTCGAAAGGGGCGTGGATTCGAATCCCACCACTGCCATTTCTGCTGATCAACTCCAACGCTGTTTCGTTGCCCACTGTCTATTGATGTTGAAAACAAAAGTAAAATGGGTTTGCTTCCCAGGGAATTAACTGTGGTGTGGGATACTGCCAAATATTTCAAAATGTCTCTACTGTCATGATCGTGTTCGTCTCCCGCGCGGAAAATCGCAAACAGTTCTGCCGTCCCAGGCAAGTTGAGCTTTTACTGGAACCGAATGGAGACTGTTATTTCATCGCTGTTGTGAAACGAAGTCCTACGGTGACTCTACTCGTTGGTTATTTGGGTTTCTAGCTAATGGGAAAATCGTTCCAATGAATTTCGATGTCATACCTTATTGAATATCTTCCATTTCCGTCCTGGAAACATCGGAAGGGAAAGGTAATCTAATCGAGACTGTGATTGGTGAAATTCACTTTTTACGGCCAATTCTTATTATGTTCTTTCTTTCTCTCTTTTCAGCATTGTCTGGAAAGTGGTGGTGCACTAAGGCTGCAGTATGTTTGAAAGAGTCGTTTGGAAATGCCCTGTTGTTAGTTGTGAGATTACTTTATGACTCATGCCCTCGGACTGTATCACATTTAGCATTCATGCATCTCTGTGTCTGAAAATGCCAGTTTCGTTTGTGTTCCGTGTTAAATGCTTTCTGTTTTGCGATTCGCTCAATACATTTCGATTTAACAGAGTTTCTGAGGTAACTTCCAGCAGCAAAAATCCTCAGCTGAGGATCTGGGAAAATTTCACAGAGTATGGTCAGTCGGAGCTAAAGTAAGGAAGTCGTTCGTTTCTGCAGTGTTTCACAATACTACCTTTCCCGTGAGCAGTCGAACAGACTAAATGATTGTGCCACAGACTGCGATGGCAAACTCCGCTAAAAAGTAATCATTTAAAGCCGGTGGAAGCAACATGACGTTATTGGGGTACATCGTGGAAAAAGATACTTCGGTGGACCTCGTCCATGCTCACCACATAGCCAAAACTAAACAAGTCCCGTTCCCCAGCATTTGGCCCCAAACCCTCTCAACGCACCATATCCAGAAACTCACCCGATTACCTTTGCAATTTTCTGAGTGTAATAGCCTCCTCCGAGCTATTGGAAACAAAAAGGTGAAACGTAGAACGGATTCAACTTTCAGTGCTGGACGCCACTGAGCCGGAGCACGCACGGCAGTGGCTCGTTTCTGTAGTGTAGTGGTCATCACGTTCGCCTAACACGCGAAAGGTCCCCAGTTCGAAACTGGGCAGGAACTGTTTTGTTCTTCAACTGCAGCCTTTTACATGGACAAGAGCTGAGCTTTCTTGCATGCTTTCCCATCTGCAAACCTGCCTTCGAATTTGCTTGAACAAATCTGCTCTGGTAGTGAAAGGTAATGCAATTCCATTTAATTACAGTGCAAAGCGTTGTTAGGTTTTTCTCCAACCTGGTTCTGATCATATGCCATTCTGTTGGAGAATGTAGTTACCGCCTTCTGATCCTTCCACGAAAAGCAGTACCGCATTTGCCTTCCTTGCGCCGACGGCTCGGTTCAAAGACAGGAAAGAAGCTGATGCGCTGGTGTCACAGCGCACCACGAATTCCTGAACTTGTCTGTCTGTCAAATGTACCCCAAGGTCGTCTCAGAAAGACCTCATTTGGAAGCTGTCAATCGTGATTCAACGTGCGAGAATTGGCACCAGATATCCTGAATCATATTTTGGAGCAATTCGCACGTTCGTGGCTCATTCAATCAGCAACAGCAATGAAAGAAATTGCACTCTCAGAGGAATCTTTCGACTTGCGCATTCATAGCGTCGCTAGTATTAAGGTCCGCCCCGAGATCTAAGTCATGTTGGAACTGAAACGGTGGAATCGACAGAGAGGCTACAGAATGACATCGCATCCATTTGGTTTTCTTTAAATCACTGACGAGCAGGAAAATGTAAACGGGGAGGGCGAGTGGAGAAGTGAGGCAGTTGCAGCTCTGGTGAAATTCCTTCTTTGTGATTCACTCAGCAACCAGAGACGTGAAGGTGACTCAGGCGTGAAAGCTCTTCACATCGAGAACAAAAAGCACTCAAGGACAGTTAGCAGCTCTTCCGGAGTGAGGGTGGGGTGAGGTAATTACCTTTTGACTTCTGTTACTATGTTCAGAAACTGCCGTTTTGATTGAGGTGAACAGAAACTGCATTTCTAAAAAGCACCATGGAATTTAGCAAAATTTATTGAGTCGCTTGTCGTCGATTCCCACATAGGTTTCCAACGCAGTTAGTATCCATGTGGCTCATGTCCAGGTGTGAACATCTCTGCAGCACATTGCACGGTTAAGGTAAAAGGCAAGGAAAGTGGCTTCTAGAACTGGCTCCGAGGTCAGAGCATTCTCACAATGTGATCTGTCGTTCTCGGATTGTAATGTTACCTCCGGTTTTAGGGTAGAGAACATTCTTTGGGACTCTTATTCTGAAAATAAAACAGACACAGCGACTGAAACTATGCTGCACGGTATGATGTGGATGACGGCCTGCTCAGGTTTGTGCATTTTCCCTGTCGTCCGGTGTGTTTCATGTTCCGTGCAAACGTGAAAGTCGTCCTGTTTCGAGCAATGGGTGAAATCATTTAGCAAAGCGAGATTCGAAATTGCAGTAATGTCAAGCAGCTCATGGTTATTTGACCAAATCATAAGCGAACCCATATTCTCACGCACTCACAGATACATTTGTAGCTGAAAAGAGTCTGAGAAGATAGACTCAGCTTACCATTGATTTTTGACTGGACTGATGGGCTATCAATATCTGCTGCGAAATTGACATTGTAGCTGTGCGAGTCCGAGAGGACATCCCAGCAGCTGTGCGAGTCCGAGAGGAATCATGGAACCCTTATCATGTGACTTTGCATCTGTTGTTATGCAGGAGGACAATTGGAAATACAAGAAAATGAGGCGGCGCGGCCGGCTGGTAGTGTGGCCGAGCGGTCTAAGGCGCTGGATCCACGTTCCAGTCTCGAAAGGGGCGCGGATTCGAATCCCACCACTGCCATTTCTGCTGATCAACTCCAACGCTGCAGCTTGTTAAAATGCTGTTTCGTTGCCCACTGTCTATTGATGTTGAAAACAAAAGTAAAATGGGTTTGCTTCCCAGGGAATTAACTGTGGTGTGGGATACTGCCAAATATTTCAAAATGTCTCTACTGTCATGATCGTGTTCGTCTCCCGCGCGGAAAATCGCAAACAGTTCTGCCGTCCCAGGCAAGTTGAGCTTTTACTGGAACCGAATGGAGACTGTTATTTCATCGCTGTTGTGAAACGAAGTCCTACGGTGACTCTACTCGTTGGTTATTTGGGTTTCTAGCTAATGGGAAAATCGTTCCAATGAATTTCGATGTCATACCTTATTGAATATCTTCCATTTCCGTCCTGGAAACATCGGAAGGGAAAGGTAATCTAATCGAGACTGTGATTGGTGAAATTCACTTTTTACGGCCAATTCTTATTATGTTCTTTCTTTCTCTCTTTTCAGCATTGTCTGGAAAGTGGTGGTGCACTAAGGCTGCAGTATGTTTGAAAGAGTCGTTTGGAAATGCCCTGTGGTTAGTTGTGAGATTACTTTATGACTCATGCCCTCGGACTGTATCACATTTAGCATTCATGCATCTCTGTGTCTGAAAATGCCAGTTTCGTTTGTGTTCCGTGTTAAATGCTTTCTGTTTTGCGATTCGCTCAATACATTTCGATTTAACAGAGTTTCTGAGGTAACTTCCAGCAGCAAAACTCCTCAGCTGAGGATCTGGGAAAATTTCACAGAGTATGGTCAGTCGGAGCTAAAGTAAGGAAGTCGTTCGTTTCTGCAGTGTTTCACAATACTACCTTTCCCGTGAGCAGTCGAACAGACTAAATGATTGTGCCACAGACTGCGATGGCAAACTCCGCTAAAAAGTAATCATTTAAAGCCGGTGGAAGCAACATGACGTTATTGGGGTACATCGTGGAAAAAGATACTTCGGTGGACCTCGTCCATGCTCACCACATAGCCAAAACTAAACAAGTCCCGTTCCCCAGCATTTGGCCCCAAACCCTCTCAACGCACCATATCCAGAAACTCACCCGATTACCTTTGCAATTTTCTGAGTGTAATAGCCTCCTCCGAGCTATTGGAAACAAAAAGGTGAAACGTAGAACGGATTCAACTTTCAGTGCTGGACGCCACTGAGCCGGAGCACGCACGGCAGTGGCTCGTTTCTGTAGTGTAGTGGTCATCACGTTCGCCTAACACGCGAAAGGTCCCCAGTTCGAAACTGGGCAGGAACTGTTTTGTTCTTCAACTGCAGCCTTTTACATGGACAATAGCTGAGCTTTCTTGCATGCTTTCCCATCTGCAAACCTGCCTTCGAATTTGCTTGAACAAATCTGCTCTGGTAGTGAAATGTAATGCAATTCCATTTAATTACAGTGCAAAGCGTTGTTAGGTTTTTCTCCAACCTGGTTCTGATCATATGCCATTCTGTTGGAGAATGTAGTTACCGCCTTCTGATCCTTCCACGAAAAGCAGTACCGCATTTGCCTTCCTTGCGCCGACGGCTCGGTTCAAAGACAGGAAAGAAGCTGATGCGCTGGTGTCACAGCGCACCACGAATTCCTGAACTTGTCTGTCTGTCAAATGTACCCCAAGGTCGTCTCAGAAAGACCTCATTTGGAAGCTGTCAATCGTGATTCAACGTGCGAGAATTGGCACCAGATATCCTGAATCATATTTTGGAGCAATTCGCACGTTCGTGGCTCATTCAATCAGCAACAGCAATGAAAGAAATTGCACTCTCAGAGGAATCTTTCGACTTGCGCATTCATAGCGTCGCTAGTATTAAGGTCCGCCCCGAGATCTAAGTCATGTTGGAACTGAAACGGTGGAATCGACAGAGAGGCTACAGAATGACATCGCATCCATTTGGTTTTCTTTAAATCACTGACGAGCAGGAAAATGTAAACGGGGAGGGCGAGTGGAGAAGTGAGGCAGTTGCAGCTCTGGTGAAATTCCTTCTTTGTGATTCACTCAGCAACCAGAGACGTGAAGGTGACTCAGGCGTGAAAGCTCTTCACATCGAGAACAAAAAGCACTCAAGGACAGTTAGCAGCTCTTCCGGAGTGAGGGTGGGGTGAGGTAATTACCTTTTGACTTCTGTTACTATGTTCAGAAACTGCCGTTTTGATTGAGGTGAACAGAAACTGCATTTCTAAAAAGCACCATGGAATTTAGCAAAATTTATTGAGTCGCTTGTCGTCGATTCCCACATAGGTTTCCAACGCAGTTAGTATCCATGTGGCTCATGTCCAGGTGTGAACATCTCTGCAGCACATTGCACGGTTAAGGTAAAAGGCAAGGAAAGTGGCTTCTAGAACTGGCTCCGAGGTCAGAGCATTCTCACAATGTGATCTGTCGTTCTCGGATTGTAATGTTACCTCCGGTTTTAGGGTGGAGAACATTCTTTGGGACTCTTATTCTGAAAAAAAAAACAGACACAGCGACTGAAACTATGCTGCACGGTATGATGTGGATTACGGCCTGCTCAGGTTTGTGCATTTTCCCTGTCGTCCGGTGTGTTTCATGTTCCGTGCAAACGTGAAAGTCGTCCTGTTTCGAGCAATGGGTGAAATCATTTAGCAAAGCGAGATTCGAAATTGCAGTAATGTCAAGCAGCTCATGGTTATTTGACCAAATCATAAGCGAACCCATATTCTCACGCACTCACAGATACATTTGTAGCTGAAAAGAGTCTGAGAAGATAGACTCAGCTTACCATTGATTTTTGACTGGACTGATGGGCTATCAATATCTGCTGCGAAATTGACATTGTAGCTGTGCGAGTCCGAGAGGACATCCCAGCAGCTGTGCGAGTCCGAGAGGAATCATGGAACCCTTATCATGTGACTTTGCATCTGTTGTTATGCAGGAGGACAATTGGAAATACAAGAAAATGAGGCGGCGCGGCCGGCTGGTAGTGTGGCCGAGCGGTCTAAGGCGCTGGATCCAAGTTCCAGTCTCGAAAGGGGCGTGGATTCGAATCCCACCACTGCCATTTCTGCTGATCAACTCCAACGCTGTTTCGTTGCCCACTGTCTATTGATGTTGAAAACAAAAGTAAAATGGGTTTGCTTCCCAGGGAATTAACTGTGGTGTGGGATACTGCCAAATATTTCAAAATGTCTCTACTGTCATGATCGTGTTCGTCTCCCGCGCGGAAAATCGCAAACAGTTCTGCCGTCCCAGGCAAGTTGAGCTTTTACTGGAACCGAATGGAGACTGTTATTTCATCGCTGTTGTGAAACGAAGTCCTACGGTGACTCTACTCGTTGGTTATTTGGGTTTCTAGCTAATGGGAAAATCGTTCCAATGAATTTCGATGTCATACCTTATTGAATATCTTCCATTTCCGTCCTGGAAACATCGGAAGGGAAAGGTAATCTAATCGAGACTGTGATTGGTGAAATTCACTTTTTACGGCCAATTCTTATTATGTTCTTTCTTTCTCTCTTTTCAGCATTGTCTGGAAAGTGGTGGTGCACTAAGGCTGCAGTATGTTTGAAAGAGTCGTTTGGAAATGCCCTGTTGTTAGTTGTGAGATTACTTTATGACTCATGCCCTCGGACTGTATCACATTTAGCATTCATGCATCTCTGTGTCTGAAAATGCCAGTTTCGTTTGTGTTCCGTGTTAAATGCTTTCTGTTTTGCGATTCGCTCAATACATTTCGATTTAACAGAGTTTCTGAGGTAACTTCCAGCAGCAAAAATCCTCAGCTGAGGATCTGGGAAAATTTCACAGAGTATGGTCAGTCGGAGCTAAAGTAAGGAAGTCGTTCGTTTCTGCAGTGTTTCACAATACTACCTTTCCCGTGAGCAGTCGAACAGACTAAATGATTGTGCCACAGACTGCGATGGCAAACTCCGCTAAAAAGTAATCATTTAAAGCCGGTGGAAGCAACATGACGTTATTGGGGTACATCGTGGAAAAAGATACTTCGGTGGACCTCGTCCATGCTCACCACATAGCCAAAACTAAACAAGTCCCGTTCCCCAGCATTTGGCCCCAAACCCTCTCAACGCACCATATCCAGAAACTCACCCGATTACCTTTGCAATTTTCTGAGTGTAATAGCCTCCTCCGAGCTATTGGAAACAAAAAGGTGAAACGTAGAACGGATTCAACTTTCAGTGCTGGACGCCACTGAGCCGGAGCACGCACGGCAGTGGCTCGTTTCTGTAGTGTAGTGGTCATCACGTTCGCCTAACACGCGAAAGGTCCCCAGTTCGAAACTGGGCAGGAACTGTTTTGTTCTTCAACTGCAGCCTTTTACATGGACAAGAGCTGAGCTTTCTTGCATGCTTTCCCATCTGCAAACCTGCCTTCGAATTTGCTTGAACAAATCTGCTCTGGTAGTGAAAGGTAATGCAATTCCATTTAATTACAGTGCAAAGCGTTGTTAGGTTTTTCTCCAACCTGGTTCTGATCATATGCCATTCTGTTGGAGAATGTAGTTACCGCCTTCTGATCCTTCCACGAAAAGCAGTACCGCATTTGCCTTCCTTGCGCCGACGGCTCGGTTCAAAGACAGGAAAGAAGCTGATGCGCTGGTGTCACAGCGCACCACGAATTCCTGAACTTGTCTGTCTGTCAAATGTACCCCAAGGTCGTCTCAGAAAGACCTCATTTGGAAGCTGTCAATCGTGATTCAACGTGCGAGAATTGGCACCAGATATCCTGAATCATATTTTGGAGCAATTCGCACGTTCGTGGCTCATTCAATCAGCAACAGCAATGAAAGAAATTGCACTCTCAGAGGAATCTTTCGACTTGCGCATTCATAGCGTCGCTAGTATTAAGGTCCGCCCCGAGATCTAAGTCATGTTGGAACTGAAACGGTGGAATCGACAGAGAGGCTACAGAATGACATCGCATCCATTTGGTTTTCTTTAAATCACTGACGAGCAGGAAAATGTAAACGGGGAGGGCGAGTGGAGAAGTGAGGCAGTTGCAGCTCTGGTGAAATTCCTTCTTTGTGATTCACTCAGCAACCAGAGACGTGAAGGTGACTCAGGCGTGAAAGCTCTTCACATCGAGAACAAAAAGCACTCAAGGACAGTTAGCAGCTCTTCCGGAGTGAGGGTGGGGTGAGGTAATTACCTTTTGACTTCTGTTACTATGTTCAGAAACTGCCGTTTTGATTGAGGTGAACAGAAACTGCATTTCTAAAAAGCACCATGGAATTTAGCAAAATTTATTGAGTCGCTTGTCGTCGATTCCCACATAGGTTTCCAACGCAGTTAGTATCCATGTGGCTCATGTCCAGGTGTGAACATCTCTGCAGCACATTGCACGGTTAAGGTAAAAGGCAAGGAAAGTGGCTTCTAGAACTGGCTCCGAGGTCAGAGCATTCTCACAATGTGATCTGTCGTTCTCGGATTGTAATGTTACCTCCGGTTTTAGGGTGGAGAACATTCTTTGGGACTCTTATTCTGAAAAAAAACAGACACAGCGACTGAAACTATGCTGCACGGTATGATGTGGATGACGGCCTGCTCAGGTTTGTGCATTTTCCCTGTCGTCCGGTGTGTTTCATGTTCCGTGCAAACGTGAAAGTCGTCCTGTTTCGAGCAATGGGTGAAATCATTTAGCAAAGCGAGATTCGAAATTGCAGTAATGTCAAGCAGCTCATGGTTATTTGACCAAATCATAAGCGAACCCATATTCTCACGCACTCACAGATACATTTGTAGCTGAAAAGAGTCTGAGAAGATAGACTCAGCTTACCATTGATTTTTGACTGGACTGATGGGCTATCAATATCTGCTGCGAAATTGACATTGTAGCTGTGCGAGTCCGAGAGGACATCCCAGCAGCTGTGCGAGTCCGAGAGGAATCATGGAACCCTTATCATGTGACTTTGCATCTGTTGTTATGCAGGAGGACAATTGGAAATACAAGAAAATGAGGCGGCGCGGCCGGCTGGTAGTGTGGCCGAGCGGTCTAAGGCGCTGGATCCAGGTTCCAGTCTCGAAAGGGGCGCGGATTCGAATCCCACCACTGCCATTTCTGCTGATCAACTCCAACGCTGCAGCTTGTTAAAATGCTGTTTCGTTGCCCACTGTCTATTGATGTTGAAAACAAAAGTAAAATGGGTTTGCTTCCCAGGGAATTAACTGTGGTGTGGGATACTGCCAAATATTTCAAAATGTCTCTACTGTCATGATCGTGTTCGTCTCCCGCGCGGAAAATCGCAAACAGTTCTGCCGTCCCAGGCAAGTTGAGCTTTTACTGGAACCGAATGGAGACTGTTATTTCATCGCTGTTGTGAAACGAAGTCCTACGGTGACTCTACTCGTTGGTTATTTGGGTTTCTAGCTAATGGGAAAATCGTTCCAATGAATTTCGATGTCATACCTTATTGAATATCTTCCATTTCCGTCCTGGAAACATCGGAAGGGAAAGGTAATCTAATCGAGACTGTGATTGGTGAAATTCACTTTTTACGGCCAATTCTTATTATGTTCTTTCTTTCTCTCTTTTCAGCATTGTCTGGAAAGTGGTGGTGCACTAAGGCTGCAGTATGTTTGAAAGAGTCGTTTGGAAATGCCCTGTGGTTAGTTGTGAGATTACTTTATGACTCATGCCCTCGGACTGTATCACATTTAGCATTCATGCATCTCTGTGTCTGAAAATGCCAGTTTCGTTTGTGTTCCGTGTTAAATGCTTTCTGTTTTGCGATTCGCTCAATACATTTCGATTTAACAGAGTTTCTGAGGTAACTTCCAGCAGCAAAACTCCTCAGCTGAGGATCTGGGAAAATTTCACAGAGTATGGTCAGTCGGAGCTAAAGTAAGGAAGTCGTTCGTTTCTGCAGTGTTTCACAATACTACCTTTCCCGTGAGCAGTCGAACAGACTAAATGATTGTGCCACAGACTGCGATGGCAAACTCCGCTAAAAAGTAATCATTTAAAGCCGGTGGAAGCAACATGACGTTATTGGGGTACATCGTGGAAAAAGATACTTCGGTGGACCTCGTCCATGCTCACCACATAGCCAAAACTAAACAAGTCCCGTTCCCCAGCATTTGGCCCCAAACCCTCTCAACGCACCATATCCAGAAACTCACCCGATTACCTTTGCAATTTTCTGAGTGTAATAGCCTCCTCCGAGCTATTGGAAACAAAAAGGTGAAACGTAGAACGGATTCAACTTTCAGTGCTGGACGCCACTGAGCCGGAGCACGCACGGCAGTGGCTCGTTTCTGTAGTGTAGTGGTCATCACGTTCGCCTAACACGCGAAAGGTCCCCAGTTCGAAACTGGGCAGGAACTGTTTTGTTCTTCAACTGCAGCCTTTTACATGGACAAGAGCTGAGCTTTCTTGCATGCTTTCCCATCTGCAAACCTGCCTTCGAATTTGCTTGAACAAATCTGCTCTGGTAGTGAAATGTAATGCAATTCCATTTAATTACAGTGCAAAGCGTTGTTAGGTTTTTCTCCAACCTGGTTCTGATCATATGCCATTCTGTTGGAGAATGTAGTTACCGCCTTCTGATCCTTCCACGAAAAGCAGTACCGCATTTGCCTTCCTTGCGCCGACGGCTCGGTTCAAAGACAGGAAAGAAGCTGATGCGCTGGTGTCACAGCGCACCACGAATTCCTGAACTTGTCTGTCTGTCAAATGTACCCCAAGGTCGTCTCAGAAAGACCTCATTTGGAAGCTGTCAATCGTGATTCAACGTGCGAGAATTGGCACCAGATATCCTGAATCATATTTTGGAGCAATTCGCACGTTCGTGGCTCATTCAATCAGCAACAGCAATGAAAGAAATTGCACTCTCAGAGGAATCTTTCGACTTGCGCATTCATAGCGTCGCTAGTATTAAGGTCCGCCCCGAGATCTAAGTCATGTTGGAACTGAAACGGTGGAATCGACAGAGAGGCTACAGAATGACATCGCATCCATTTGGTTTTCTTTAAATCACTGACGAGCAGGAAAATGTAAACGGGGAGGGCGAGTGGAGAAGTGAGGCAGTTGCAGTTCTGGTGAAATTCCTTCTTTGTGATTCACTCAGCAACCAGAGACGTGAAGGTGACTCAGGCGTGAAAGCTCTTCACATCGAGAACAAAAAGCACTCAAGGACAGTTAGCAGCTCTTCCGGAGTGAGGGTGGGGTGAGGTAATTACCTTTTGACTTCTGTTACTATGTTCAGAAACTGCCGTTTTGATTGAGGTGAACAGAAACTGCATTTCTAAAAACCACCATGGAATTTAGCAAAATTTATTGAGTCGCTTGTCGTCGATTCCCACATAGGTTTCCAACGCAGTTAGTATCCATGTGGCTCATGTCCAGGTGTGAACATCTCTGCAGCACATTGCACGGTTAAGGTAAAAGGCAAGGAAAGTGGCTTCTAGAACTGGCTCCGAGGTCAGAGCATTCTCACAATGTGATCTGTCGTTCTCGGATTGTAATGTTACCTCCGGTTTTAGGGTGGAGAACATTCTTTGGG
This sequence comes from Chiloscyllium plagiosum, assembly GCF_037043375.1. Taxonomy (NCBI): domain Eukaryota; kingdom Metazoa; phylum Chordata; class Chondrichthyes; order Orectolobiformes; family Hemiscylliidae; genus Chiloscyllium; species Chiloscyllium plagiosum. The sequence continues at coordinate 67,407,273 of NW_028270180.1, read as the reverse complement.
ACTCTTATTCTGAAAAAAAAAAACAGACACAGCGACTGAAACTATGCTGCACGGTATGATGTGGATTACGGCCTGCTCAGGTTTGTGCATTTTCCCTGTCGTCCGGTGTGTTTCATGTTCCGTGCAAACGTGAAAGTCGTCCTGTTTCGAGCAATGGGTGAAATCATTTAGCAAAGCGAGATTCGAAATTGCAGTAATGTCAAGCAGCTCATGGTTATTTGACCAAATCATAAGCGAACCCATATTCTCACGCACTCACAGATACATTTGTAGCTGAAAAGAGTCTGAGAAGATAGACTCAGCTTACCATTGATTTTTGACTGGACTGATGGGCTATCAATATCTGCTGCGAAATTGACATTGTAGCTGTGCGAGTCCGAGAGGACATCCCAGCAGCTGTGCGAGTCCGAGAGGAATCATGGAACCCTTATCATGTGACTTTGCATCTGTTGTTATGCAGGAGGACAATTGGAAATACAAGAAAATGAGGCGGCGCGGCCGGCTGGTAGTGTGGCCGAGCGGTCTAAGGCGCTGGATCCAAGTTCCAGTCTCGAAAGGGGCGTGGATTCGAATCCCACCACTGCCATTTCTGCTGATCAACTCCAACGCTGTTTCGTTGCCCACTGTCTATTGATGTTGAAAACAAAAGTAAAATGGGTTTGCTTCCCAGGGAATTAACTGTGGTGTGGGATACTGCCAAATATTTCAAAATGTCTCTACTGTCATGATCGTGTTCGTCTCCCGCGCGGAAAATCGCAAACAGTTCTGCCGTCCCAGGCAAGTTGAGCTTTTACTGGAACCGAATGGAGACTGTTATTTCATCGCTGTTGTGAAACGAAGTCCTACGGTGACTCTACTCGTTGGTTATTTGGGTTTCTAGCTAATGGGAAAATCGTTCCAATGAATTTCGATGTCATACCTTATTGAATATCTTCCATTTCCGTCCTGGAAACATCGGAAGGGAAAGGTAATCTAATCGAGACTGTGATTGGTGAAATTCACTTTTTACGGCCAATTCTTATTATGTTCTTTCTTTCTCTCTTTTCAGCATTGTCTGGAAAGTGGTGGTGCACTAAGGCTGCAGTATGTTTGAAAGAGTCGTTTGGAAATGCCCTGTTGTTAGTTGTGAGATTACTTTATGACTCATGCCCTCGGACTGTATCACATTTAGCATTCATGCATCTCTGTGTCTGAAAATGCCAGTTTCGTTTGTGTTCCGTGTTAAATGCTTTCTGTTTTGCGATTCGCTCAATACATTTCGATTTAACAGAGTTTCTGAGGTAACTTCCAGCAGCAAAAATCCTCAGCTGAGGATCTGGGAAAATTTCACAGAGTATGGTCAGTCGGAGCTAAAGTAAGGAAGTCGTTCATTTCTGCAGTGTTTCACAATACTACCTTTCCCGTGAGCAGTCGAACAGACTAAATGATTGTGCCACAGACTGCGATGGCAAACTCCGCTAAAAAGTAATCATTTAAAGCCGGTGGAAGCAACATGACGTTATTGGGGTACATCGTGGAAAAAGATACTTCGGTGGACCTCGTCCATGCTCACCACATAGCCAAAACTAAACAAGTCCCGTTCCCCAGCATTTGGCCCCAAACCCTCTCAACGCACCATATCCAGAAACTCACCCGATTACCTTTGCAATTTTCTGAGTGTAATAGCCTCCTCCGAGCTATTGGAAACAAAAAGGTGAAACGTAGAACGGATTCAACTTTCAGTGCTGGACGCCACTGAGCCGGAGCACGCACGGCAGTGGCTCGTTTCTGTAGTGTAGTGGTCATCACGTTCGCCTAACACGCGAAAGGTCCCCAGTTCGAAACTGGGCAGGAACTGTTTTGTTCTTCAACTGCAGCCTTTTACATGGACAAGAGCTGAGCTTTCTTGCATGCTTTCCCATCTGCAAACCTGCCTTCGAATTTGCTTGAACAAATCTGCTCTGGTAGTGAAAGGTAATGCAATTCCATTTAATTACAGTGCAAAGCGTTGTTAGGTTTTTCTCCAACCTGGTTCTGATCATATGCCATTCTGTTGGAGAATGTAGTTACCGCCTTCTGATCCTTCCACGAAAAGCAGTACCGCATTTGCCTTCCTTGCGCCGACGGCTCGGTTCAAAGACAGGAAAGAAGCTGATGCGCTGGTGTCACAGCGCACCACGAATTCCTGAACTTGTCTGTCTGTCAAATGTACCCCAAGGTCGTCTCAGAAAGACCTCATTTGGAAGCTGTCAATCGTGATTCAACGTGCGAGAATTGGCACCAGATATCCTGAATCATATTTTGGAGCAATTCGCACGTTCGTGGCTCATTCAATCAGCAACAGCAATGAAAGAAATTGCACTCTCAGAGGAATCTTTCGACTTGCGCATTCATAGCGTCGCTAGTATTAAGGTCCGCCCCGAGATCTAAGTCATGTTGGAACTGAAACGGTGGAATCGACAGAGAGGCTACAGAATGACATCGCATCCATTTGGTTTTCTTTAAATCACTGACGAGCAGGAAAATGTAAACGGGGAGGGCGAGTGGAGAAGTGAGGCAGTTGCAGCTCTGGTGAAATTCCTTCTTTGTGATTCACTCAGCAACCAGAGACGTGAAGGTGACTCAGGCGTGAAAGCTCTTCACATCGAGAACAAAAAGCACTCAAGGACAGTTAGCAGCTCTTCCGGAGTGAGGGTGGGGTGAGGTAATTACCTTTTGACTTCTGTTACTATGTTCAGAAACTGCCGTTTTGATTGAGGTGAACAGAAACTGCATTTCTAAAAAGCACCATGGAATTTAGCAAAATTTATTGAGTCGCTTGTCGTCGATTCCCACATAGGTTTCCAACGCAGTTAGTATCCATGTGGCTCATGTCCAGGTGTGAACATCTCTGCAGCACATTGCACGGTTAAGGTAAAAGGCAAGGAAAGTGGCTTCTAGAACTGGCTCCGAGGTCAGAGCATTCTCACAATGTGATCTGTCGTTCTCGGATTGTAATGTTACCTCCGGTTTTAGGGTGGAGAACATTCTTTGGGACTCTTATTCTGAAAAAAAAAACAGACACAGCGACTGAAACTATGCTGCACGGTATGATGTGGATTACGGCCTGCTCAGGTTTGTGCATTTTCCCTGTCGTCCGGTGTGTTTCATGTTCCGTGCAAACGTGAAAGTCGTCCTGTTTCGAGCAATGGGTGAAATCATTTAGCAAAGCAAGATTCGAAATTGCAGTAATGTCAAGCAGCTCATGGTTATTTGACCAAATCATAAGCGAACCCATATTCTCACGCACTCACAGATACATTTGTAGCTGAAAAGAGTCTGAGAAGATAGACTCAGCTTACCATTGATTTTTGACTGGACTGATGGGCTATCAATATCTGCTGCGAAATTGACATTGTAGCTGTGCGAGTCCGAGAGGACATCCCAGCAGCTGTGCGAGTCCGAGAGGAATCATGGAACCCTTATCATGTGACTTTGCATCTGTTGTTATGCAGGAGGACAATTGGAAATACAAGAAAATGAGGCGGCGCGGCCGGCTGGTAGTGTGGCCGAGCGGTCTAAGGCGCTGGATCCAGGTTCCAGTCTCGAAAGGGGCGCGGATTCGAATCCCACCACTGCCATTTCTGCTGATCAACTCCAACGCTGCAGCTTGTTAAAATGCTGTTTCGTTGCCCACTGTCTATTGATGTTGAAAACAAAAGTAAAATGGGTTTGCTTCCCAGGGAATTAACTGTGGTGTGGGATACTGCCAAATATTTCAAAATGTCTCTACTGTCATGATCGTGTTCGTCTCCCGCGCGGAAAATCGCAAACAGTTCTGCCGTCCCAGGCAAGTTGAGCTTTTACTGGAACCGAATGGAGACTGTTATTTCATCGCTGTTGTGAAACGAAGTCCTACGGTGACTCTACTCGTTGGTTATTTGGGTTTCTAGCTAATGGGAAAATCGTTCCAATGAATTTCGATGTCATACCTTATTGAATATCTTCCATTTCCGTCCTGGAAACATCGGAAGGGAAAGGTAATCTAATCGAGACTGTGATTGGTGAAATTCACTTTTTACGGCCAATTCTTATTATGTTCTTTCTTTCTCTCTTTTCAGCATTGTCTGGAAAGTGGTGGTGCACTAAGGCTGCAGTATGTTTGAAAGAGTCGTTTGGAAATGCCCTGTGGTTAGTTGTGAGATTACTTTATGACTCATGCCCTCGGACTGTATCACATTTAGCATTCATGCATCTCTGTGTCTGAAAATGCCAGTTTCGTTTGTGTTCCGTGTTAAATGCTTTCTGTTTTGCGATTCGCTCAATACATTTCGATTTAACAGAGTTTCTGAGGTAACTTCCAGCAGCAAAAATCCTCAGCTGAGGATCTGGGAAAATTTCACAGAGTATGGTCAGTCGGAGCTAAAGTAAGGAAGTCGTTCGTTTCTGCAGTGTTTCACAATACTACCTTTCCCGTGAGCAGTCGAACAGACTAAATGATTGTGCCACAGACTGCGATGGCAAACTCCGCTAAAAAGTAATCATTTAAAGCCGGTGGAAGCAACATGACGTTATTGGGGTACATCGTGGAAAAAGATACTTCGGTGGACCTCGTCCATGCTCACCACATAGCCAAAACTAAACAAGTCCCGTTCCCCAGCATTTGGCCCCAAACCCTCTCAACGCACCATATCCAGAAACTCACCCGATTACCTTTGCAATTTTCTGAGTGTAATAGCCTCCTCCGAGCTATTGGAAACAAAAAGGTGAAACGTAGAACGGATTCAACTTTCAGTGCTGGACGCCACTGAGCCGGAGCACGCACGGCAGTGGCTCGTTTCTGTAGTGTAGTGGTCATCGCGTTCGCCTAACACGCGAAAGGTCCCCAGTTCGAAACTGGGCAGGAACTGTTTTGTTCTTCAACTGCAGCCTTTTACATGGACAATAGCTGAGCTTTCTTGCATGCTTTCCCATCTGCAAACCTGCCTTCGAATTTGCTTGAACAAATCTGCTCTGGTAGTGAAATGTAATGCAATTCCATTTAATTACAGTGCAAAGCGTTGTTAGGTTTTTCTCCAACCTGGTTCTGATCATATGCCATTCTGTTGGAGAATGTAGTTACCGCCTTCTGATCCTTCCACGAAAAGCAGTACCGCATTTGCCTTCCTTGCGCCGACGGCTCGGTTCAAAGACAGGAAAGAAGCTGATGCGCTGGTGTCACAGCGCACCACGAATTCCTGAACTTGTCTGTCTGTCAAATGTACCCCAAGGTCGTCTCAGAAAGACCTCATTTGGAAGCTGTCAATCGTGATTCAACGTGCGAGAATTGGCACCAGATATCCTGAATCATATTTTGGAGCAATTCGCACGTTCGTGGCTCATTCAATCAGCAACAGCAATGAAAGAAATTGCACTCTCAGAGGAATCTTTCGACTTGCGCATTCATAGCGTCGCTAGTATTAAGGTCCGCCCCGAGATCTAAGTCATGTTGGAACTGAAACGGTGGAATCGACAGAGAGGCTACAGAATGACATCGCATCCATTTGGTTTTCTTTAAATCACTGACGAGCAGGAAAATGTAAACGGGGAGGGCGAGTGGAGAAGTGAGGCAGTTGCAGTTCTGGTGAAATTCCTTCTTTGTGATTCACTCAGCAACCAGAGACGTGAAGGTGACTCAGGCGTGAAAGCTCTTCACATCGAGAACAAAAAGCACTCAAGGACAGTTAGCAGCTCTTCCGGAGTGAGGGTGGGGTGAGGTAATTACCTTTTGACTTCTGTTACTATGTTCAGAAACTGCCGTTTTGATTGAGGTGAACAGAAACTGCATTTCTAAAAACCACCATGGAATTTAGCAAAATTTATTGAGTCGCTTGTCGTCGATTCCCACATAGGTTTCCAACGCAGTTAGTATCCATGTGGCTCATGTCCAGGTGTGAACATCTCTGCAGCACATTGCACGGTTAAGGTAAAAGGCATGGAAAGTGGCTTCTAGAACTGGCTCCGAGGTCAGAGCATTCTCACAATGTGATCTGTCGTTCTCGGATTGTAATGTTACCTCCGGTTTTAGGGTGGAGAACATTCTTTGGGACTCTTATTCTGAAAAAAAAAACAGACACAGCGACTGAAACTATGCTGCACGGTATGATGTGGATTACGGCCTGCTCAGGTTTGTGCATTTTCCCTGTCGTCCGGTGTGTTTCATGTTCCGTGCAAACGTGAAAGTCGTCCTGTTTCGAGCAATGGGTGAAATCATTTAGCAAAGCGAGATTCGAAATTGCAGTAATGTCAAGCAGCTCATGGTTATTTGACCAAATCATAAGCGAACCCATATTCTCACGCACTCACAGATACATTTGTAGCTGAAAAGAGTCTGAGAAGATAGACTCAGCTTACCATTGATTTTTGACTGGACTGATGGGCTATCAATATCTGCTGCGAAATTGACATTGTAGCTGTGCGAGTCCGAGAGGACATCCCAGCAGCTGTGCGAGTCCGAGAGGAATCATGGAACCCTTATCATGTGACTTTGCATCTGTTGTTATGCAGGAGGACAATTGGAAATACAAGAAAATGAGGCGGCGCGGCCGGCTGGTAGTGTGGCCGAGCGGTCTAAGGCGCTGGATCCAAGTTCCAGTCTCGAAAGGGGCGTGGATTCGAATCCCACCACTGCCATTTCTGCTGATCAACTCCAACGCTGTTTCGTTGCCCACTGTCTATTGATGTTGAAAACAAAAGTAAAATGGGTTTGCTTCCCAGGGAATTAACTGTGGTGTGGGATACTGCCAAATATTTCAAAATGTCTCTACTGTCATGATCGTGTTCGTCTCCCGCGCGGAAAATCGCAAACAGTTCTGCCGTCCCAGGCAAGTTGAGCTTTTACTGGAACCGAATGGAGACTGTTATTTCATCGCTGTTGTGAAACGAAGTCCTACGGTGACTCTACTCGTTGGTTATTTGGGTTTCTAGCTAATGGGAAAATCGTTCCAATGAATTTCGATGTCATACCTTATTGAATATCTTCCATTTCCGTCCTGGAAACATCGGAAGGGAAAGGTAATCTAATCGAGACTGTGATTGGTGAAATTCACTTTTTACGGCCAATTCTTATTATGTTCTTTCTTTCTCTCTTTTCAGCATTGTCTGGAAAGTGGTGGTGCACTAAGGCTGCAGTATGTTTGAAAGAGTCGTTTGGAAATGCCCTGTTGTTAGTTGTGAGATTACTTTATGACTCATGCCCTCGGACTGTATCACATTTAGCATTCATGCATCTCTGTGTCTGAAAATGCCAGTTTCGTTTGTGTTCCGTGTTAAATGCTTTCTGTTTTGCGATTCGCTCAATACATTTCGATTTAACAGAGTTTCTGAGGTAACTTCCAGCAGCAAAAATCCTCAGCTGAGGATCTGGGAAAATTTCACAGAGTATGGTCAGTCGGAGCTAAAGTAAGGAAGTCGTTCGTTTCTGCAGTGTTTCACAATACTACCTTTCCCGTGAGCAGTCGAACAGACTAAATGATTGTGCCACAGACTGCGATGGCAAACTCCGCTAAAAAGTAATCATTTAAAGCCGGTGGAAGCAACATGACGTTATTGGGGTACATCGTGGAAAAAGATACTTCGGTGGACCTCGTCCATGCTCACCACATAGCCAAAACTAAACAAGTCCCGTTCCCCAGCATTTGGCCCCAAACCCTCTCAACGCACCATATCCAGAAACTCACCCGATTACCTTTGCAATTTTCTGAGTGTAATAGCCTCCTCCGAGCTATTGGAAACAAAAAGGTGAAACGTAGAACGGATTCAACTTTCAGTGCTGGACGCCACTGAGCCGGAGCACGCACGGCAGTGGCTCGTTTCTGTAGTGTAGTGGTCATCACGTTCGCCTAACACGCGAAAGGTCCCCAGTTCGAAACTGGGCAGGAACTGTTTTGTTCTTCAACTGCAGCCTTTTACATGGACAAGAGCTGAGCTTTCTTGCATGCTTTCCCATCTGCAAACCTGCCTTCGAATTTGCTTGAACAAATCTGCTCTGGTAGTGAAAGGTAATGCAATTCCATTTAATTACAGTGCAAAGCGTTGTTAGGTTTTTCTCCAACCTGGTTCTGATCATATGCCATTCTGTTGGAGAATGTAGTTACCGCCTTCTGATCCTTCCACGAAAAGCAGTACCGCATTTGCCTTCCTTGCGCCGACGGCTCGGTTCAAAGACAGGAAAGAAGCTGATGCGCTGGTGTCACAGCGCACCACGAATTCCTGAACTTGTCTGTCTGTCAAATGTACCCCAAGGTCGTCTCAGAAAGACCTCATTTGGAAGCTGTCAATCGTGATTCAACGTGCGAGAATTGGCACCAGATATCCTGAATCATATTTTGGAGCAATTCGCACGTTCGTGGCTCATTCAATCAGCAACAGCAATGAAAGAAATTGCACTCTCAGAGGAATCTTTCGACTTGCGCATTCATAGCGTCGCTAGTATTAAGGTCCGCCCCGAGATCTAAGTCATGTTGGAACTGAAACGGTGGAATCGACAGAGAGGCTACAGAATGACATCGCATCCATTTGGTTTTCTTTAAATCACTGACGAGCAGGAAAATGTAAACGGGGAGGGAGAGTGGAGAAGTGAGGCAGTTGCAGCTCTGGTGAAATTCCTTCTTTGTGATTCACTCAGCAACCAGAGACGTGAAGGTGACTCAGGCGTGAAAGCTCTTCACATCGAGAACAAAAAGCACTCAAGGACAGTTAGCAGCTCTTCCGGAGTGAGGGTGGGGTGAGGTAATTACCTTTTGACTTCTGTTACTATGTTCAGAAACTGCCGTTTTGATTGAGGTGAACAGAAACTGCATTTCTAAAAAGCACCATGGAATTTAGCAAAATTTATTGAGTCGCTTGTCGTCGATTCCCACATAGGTTTCCAACGCAGTTAGTATCCATGTGGCTCATGTCCAGGTGTGAACATCTCTGCAGCACATTGCACGGTTAAGGTAAAAGGCAAGGAAAGTGGCTTCTAGAACTGGCTCCGAGGTCAGAGCATTCTCACAATGTGATCTGTCGTTCTCGGATTGTAATGTTACCTCCGGTTTTAGGGTGGAGAACATTCTTTGGGACTCTTATTCTGAAAAAAAAACAGACACAGCGACTGAAACTATGCTGCACGGTATGATGTGGATGACGGCCTGCTCAGGTTTGTGCATTTTCCCTGTCGTCCGGTGTGTTTCATGTTCCGTGCAAACGTGAAAGTCGTCCTGTTTCGAGCAATGGGTGAAATCATTTAGCAAAGCGAGATTCGAAATTGCAGTAATGTCAAGCAGCTCATGGTTATTTGACCAAATCATAAGCGAACCCATATTCTCACGCACTCACAGATACATTTGTAGCTGAAAAGAGTCTGAGAAGTTAGACTCAGCTTACCATTGATTTTTGACTGGACTGATGGGCTATCAATATCTGCTGCGAAATTGACATTGTAGCTGTGCGAGTCCGAGAGGACATCCCAGCAGCTGTGCGAGTCCGAGAGGAATCATGGAACCCTTATCATGTGACTTTGCATCTGTTGTTATGCAGGAGGACAATTGGAAATACAAGAAAATGAGGCGGCGCGGCCGGCTGGTAGTGTGGCCGAGCGGTCTAAGGCGCTGGATCCAAGTTCCAGTCTCGAAAGGGGCGTGGATTCGAATCCCACCACTGCCATTTCTGCTGATCAACTCCAACGCTGTTTCGTTGCCCACTGTCTATTGATGTTGAAAACAAAAGTAAAATGGGTTTGCTTCCCAGGGAATTAACTGTGGTGTGGGATACTGCCAAATATTTCAAAATGTCTCTACTGTCATGATCGTGTTCGTCTCCCGCGCGGAAAATCGCAAACAGTTCTGCCGTCCCAGGCAAGTTGAGCTTTTACTGGAACCGAATGGAGACTGTTATTTCATCGCTGTTGTGAAACGAAGTCCTACGGTGACTCTACTCGTTGGTTATTTGGGTTTCTAGCTAATGGGAAAATCGTTCCAATGAATTTCGATGTCATACCTTATTGAATATCTTCCATTTCCGTCCTGGAAACATCGGAAGGGAAAGGTAATCTAATCGAGACTGTGATTGGTGAAATTCACTTTTTACGGCCAATTCTTATTATGTTCTTTCTTTCTCTCTTTTCAGCATTGTCTGGAAAGTGGTGGTGCACTAAGGCTGCAGTATGTTTGAAAGAGTCGTTTGGAAATGCCCTGTTGTTAGTTGTGAGATTACTTTATGACTCATGCCCTCGGACTGTATCACATTTAGCATTCATGCATCTCTGTGTCTGAAAATGCCAGTTTCGTTTGTGTTCCGTGTTAAATGCTTTCTGTTTTGCGATTCGCTCAATACATTTCGATTTAACAGAGTTTCTGAGGTAACTTCCAGCAGCAAAAATCCTCAGCTGAGAATCTGGGAAAATTTCACAGAGTATGGTCAGTCGGAGCTAAAGTAAGGAAGTCGTTCGTTTCTGCAGTGTTTCACAATACTACCTTTCCCGTGAGCAGTCGAACAGACTAAATGATTGTGCCACAGACTGCGATGGCAAACTCCGCTAAAAAGTAATCATTTAAAGCCGGTGGAAGCAACATGACGTTATTGGGGTACATCGTGGAAAAAGATACTTCGGTGGACCTCGTCCATGCTCACCACATAGCCAAAACTAAACAAGTCCCGTTCCCCAGCATTTGGCCCCAAACCCTCTCAACGCACCATATCCAGAAACTCACCCGATTACCTTTGCAATTTTCTGAGTGTAATAGCCTCCTCCGAGCTATTGGAAACAAAAAGGTGAAACGTAGAACGGATTCAACTTTCAGTGCTGGACGCCACTGAGCCGGAGCACGCACGGCAGTGGCTCGTTTCTGTAGTGTAGTGGTCATCACGTTCGCCTAACACGCGAAAGGTCCCCAGTTCGAAACTGGGCAGGAGCTGTTTTGTTCTTCAACTGCAGCCTTTTACATGGACAAGAGCTGAGCTTTCTTGCATGCTTTCCCATCTGCAAACCTGCCTTCGAATTTGCTTGAACAAATCTGCTCTGGTAGTGAAATGTAATGCAATTCCATTTAATTACGGTGCAAAGCGTTGTTAGGTTTTTCTCCAACCTGGTTCTGATCATATGCCATTCTGTTGGAGAATGTAGTTACCGCCTTCTGATCCTTCCACGAAAAGCAGTACCGCATTTGCCTTCCTTGCGCCGACGGCTCGGTTCAAAGACAGGAAAGAAGCTGATGCGCTGGTGTCACAGCGCACCACGAATTCCTGAACTTGTCTGTCTGTCAAATGTACCCCAAGGTCGTCTCAGAAAGACCTCATTTGGAAGCTGTCAATCGTGATTCAACGTGCGAGAATTGGCACCAGATATCCTGAAACATATTTTGGAGCAATTCGCACGTTCGTGGCTCATTCAATCAGCAACAGCAATGAAAGAAATTGCACTCTCAGAGGAACCTTTCGACTTGCGCATTCATAGCGTCGCTAGTAGTAAGGTCCGCCCCGAGATCTAAGTCATGTTGGAACTGAAACGGTGGAATCGACAGAGAGGCTACAGAATGACATCGCATCCATTTGGTTTTCTTTAAATCACTGACGAGCAGGAAAATGTAAACGGGGAGGGCGAGTGGAGAAGTGAGGCAGTTGCAGCTCTGGTGAAATTCCTTCTTTGTGATTCACTCAGCAACCAGAGACGTAAAGGTGACTCAGGCGTAAAAGCTCTTCACATCGAGAACAAAAAGCACTCAAGGGCAGTTAGCACCTCTTCCGGAGTGAGGGTGGGGTGAGGTAATTACCTTTTGACTTCTGTTACTATGTTCAGAAACTGTCGTTTTGATTGAGGTGAACAGAAACTGCATTTCTAAAAAGCACCATGGAATTTAGCAAAATTTATTGAGTCGCTTGTCGTCGATTCCCACATAGGTTTCCAACGCAGTTGGTATCCATGTGGCTCATGTCCAGGTGTGAACATCTCTGCAGCACATTGCACGGTTAAGGTAAAAGGCAAGGAAAGTGGCTTCTAGAACTGGCTCCGAGGTCAGAGCATTCTCACAATGTGATCTGTCGTTCTCGGATTGTAATGTTACCTCCGGTTTTAGGGTGGAGAACATTCTTTGGGACTCTTATTCTGAAAAAAAAAACAGACACAGCGACTGAAACTATGCTGCACGGTATGATGTGGATTACGGCCTGCTCAGGTTTGTGCATTTTCCCTGTCGTCCGGTGTGTTTCATGTTCCGTGTAAACGTGAAAGTCGTCCTGTTTCGAGCAATGGGTGAAATCATTTAGCAAAGCGAGATTCGAAATTGCAGTAATGTCAAGCAGCTCATGGTTATTTGACCAAATCATAAGCGAACCCATATTCTCACGCACTCACAGATACATTTGTAGCTGAAAAGAGTCTGAGAAGATAGACTCAGCTTACCATTGATTTTTGACTGGACTGATGGGCTATCAATATCTGCTGCGAAATTGACATTGTAGCTGTGCGAGTCCGAGAGGACATCCCAGCAGCTGTGCGAGTCCGAGAGGAATCATGGAACCCTTATCATGTGACTTTGCATCTGTTGTTATGCAGGAGGACAATTGGAAATACAAGAAAATGAGGCGGCGCTGCCGTCTGGTAGTGTGGCCGAGCGGTCGAAGGCGCTGGATCCAGGTTCCTGTCTCGAAAGAGGCGTGGATTCGAATCCCACCACTGCCATTTCTGCTGATCAACTCCAACGCTGCAGCTTGTTAAAATGCTGTTTCGTTGCCCACTGTCTATTGATTTTGAAAACAAAAGTAAAATGTGTTTGCTTCCCAGGGAGTTAACTGTGGTGTGGGATACTGCCATATATTTCAAAATGTCTCTACTGTCATGATCGTGTTCGCCTCCCGCGCGGAAAATCGCAAACAGTTCTGCCGTCCCAGGCAAGTTGAGCTTTTACTGGAACCGAATGGAGACTGTTATTTCATCGCTGTTGTGAAACGAAGTCCTACGGTAACTCTACTCGTTGGTTATTTGGGTTTCTAGCTAATGGGAAAATCGTCCCAATGAATTTCGATGTCATACCTTATTGAATATCTTCCATTTCCGTCCTGGAAACATCGGAAGGGAAAGGTAATCTAATCGAGACTGTGATTGGTGAAATTCACTTTTTACGGCCAATTCTTATTATGTTCTTTCTTTCTCTCTTTTCAGCATTGTCTGGAAAGTGGTGGTGCACTAAGGCTGCAGTATGTTTGAAAGAGTCGTTTGGAAATGCCCTGTTGTTAGTTGTGAGATTACTTTATGACTCATGCCCTCGGACTGTATCACATTTAGCATTCATGCATCTCTGTGTCTGAAAATGCCAGTTTCGTTTGTGTTCCGTGTTAAATGCTTTCTGTTTTGCGATTCGCTCAATACATTTCGATTTAACAGAGTTTCTGAGGTAACTTCCAGCAGCAAAAATCCTCAGCTGAGGATCTGGGAAAATTTCACAGAGTATGGTCAGTCGGAGCTAAAGTAAGGAAGTCGTTCGTTTCTGCAGTGTTTCACAATACTACCTTTCCCGTGAGCAGTCGAACAGACTAAATGATTGTGCCACAGACTGCGATGGCAAACTCCGCTAAAAAGTAATCATTTAAAGCCGGTGGAAGCAACATGACGTTATTGGGGTACATCGTGGAAAAAGATACTTCGGTGGACCTCGTCCATGCTCACCACATAGCCAAAACTAAACAAGTCCCGTTCCCCAGCATTTGGCCCCAAACCCTCTCAACGCACCATATCCAGAAACTCACCCGATTACCTTTGCAATTTTCTGAGTGTAATAGCCTCCTCCGAGCTATTGGAAACAAAAAGGTGAAACGTAGAACGGATTCAACTTTCAGTGCTGGACGCCACTGAGCCGGAGCACGCACGGCAGTGGCTCGTTTCTGTAGTGTAGTGGTCATCACGTTCGCCTAACACGCGAAAGGTCCCCAGTTCGAAACTGGGCAGGAGCTGTTTTGTTCTTCAACTGCAGCCTTTTACATGGACAAGAGCTGAGCTTTCTTGCATGCTTTCCCATCTGCAAACCTGCCTTCGAATTTGCTTGAACAAATCTGCTCTGGTAGTGAAATGTAATGCAATTCCATTTAATTACGGTGCAAAGCGTTGTTAGGTTTTTCTCCAACCTGGTTCTGATCATATGCCATTCTGTTGGAGAATGTAGTTACCGCCTTCTGATCCTTCCACGAAAAGCAGTACCGCATTTGCCTTCCTTGCGCCGACGGCTCGGTTCAAAGACAGGAAAGAAGCTGATGCGCTGGTGTCACAGCGCACCACGAATTCCTGAACTTGTCTGTCTGTCAAATGTACCCCAAGGTCGTCTCAGAAAGACCTCATTTGGAAGCTGTCAATCGTGATTCAACGTGCGAGAATTGGCACCAGATATCCTGAAACATATTTTGGAGCAATTCGCACGTTCGTGGCTCATTCAATCAGCAACAGCAATGAAAGAAATTGCACTCTCAGAGGAACCTTTCGACTTGCGCATTCATAGCGTCGCTAGTAGTAAGGTCCGCCCCGAGATCTAAGTCATGTTGGAACTGAAACGGTGGAATCGACAGAGAGGCTACAGAATGACATCGCATCCATTTGGTTTTCTTTAAATCACTGACGAGCAGGAAAATGTAAACGGGGAGGGCGAGTGGAGAAGTGAGGCAGTTGCAGCTCTGGTGAAATTCCTTCTTTGTGATTCACTCAGCAACCAGAGACGTAAAGGTGACTCAGGCGTAAAAGCTCTTCACATCGAGAACAAAAAGCACTCAAGGGCAGTTAGCACCTCTTCCGGAGTGAGGGTGGGGTGAGGTAATTACCTTTTGACTTCTGTTACTATGTTCAGAAACTGTCGTTTTGATTGAGGTGAACAGAAACTGCATTTCTAAAAAACACCATGGAATTTAGCAAAATTTATTGAGTCGCTTGTCGTCGATTCCCACATAGGTTTCCAACGCAGTTGGTATCCATGTGGCTCATGTCCAGGTGTGAACATCTCTGCAGCACATTGCACGGTTAAGGTAAAAGGCAAGGAAAGTGGCTTCTAGAACTGGCTCCGAGGTCAGAGCATTCTCACAATGTGATCTGTCGTTCTCGGATTGTAATGTTACCTCCGGTTTTAGGGTGGAGAACATTCTTTGGGACTCTTATTCTGAAAAAAAAAACAGACACAGCGACTGAAACTATGCTGCACGGTATGATGTGGATTACGGCCTGCTCAGGTTTGTGCATTTTCCCTGTCGTCCGGTGTGTTTCATGTTCCGTGTAAACGTGAAAGTCGTCCTGTTTCGAGCAATGGGTGAAATCATTTAGCAAAGCGAGATTCGAAATTGCAGTAATGTCAAGCAGCTCATGGTTATTTGACCAAATCATAAGCGAACCCATATTCTCACGCACTCACAGATACATTTGTAGCTGAAAAGAGTCTGAGAAGATAGACTCAGCTTACCATTGATTTTTGACTGGACTGATGGGCTATCAATATCTGCTGCGAAATTGACATTGTAGCTGTGCGAGTCCGAGAGGACATCCCAGCAGCTGTGCGAGTCCGAGAGGAATCATGGAACCCTTATCATGTGACTTTGCATCTGTTGTTATGCAGGAGGACAATTGGAAATACAAGAAAATGAGGCGGCGCTGCCGTCTGGTAGTGTGGCCGAGCGGTCGAAGGCGCTGGATCCAGGTTCCTGTCTCGAAAGAGGCGTGGATTCGAATCCCACCACTGCCATTTCTGCTGATCAACTCCAACGCTGCAGCTTGTTAAAATGCTGTTTCGTTGCCCACTGTCTATTGATTTTGAAAACAAAAGTAAAATGTGTTTGCTTCCCAGGGAGTTAACTGTGGTGTGGGATACTGCCATATATTTCAAAATGTCTCTACTGTCATGATCGTGTTCGCCTCCCGCGCGGAAAATCGCAAACAGTTCTGCCGTCCCAGGCAAGTTGAGCTTTTACTGGAACCGAATGGAGACTGTTATTTCATCGCTGTTGTGAAACGAAGTCCTACGGTAACTCTACTCGTTGGTTATTTGGGTTTCTAGCTAATGGGAAAATCGTCCCAATGAATTTCGATGTCATACCTTATTGAATATCTTCCATTTCCGTCCTGGAAACATCGGAAGGGAAAGGTAATCTAATCGAGACTGTGATTGGTGAAATTCACTTTTTACGGCCAATTCTTATTATGTTCTTTCTTTCTCTCTTTTCAGCATTGTCTGGAAAGTGGTGGTGCACTAAGGCTGCAGTATGTTTGAAAGAGTCGTTTGGAAATGCCCTGTTGTTAGTTGTGAGATTACTTTATGACTCATGCCCTCGGACTGTATCACATTTAGCATTCATGCATCTCTGTGTCTGAAAATGCCAGTTTCGTTTGTGTTCCGTGTTAAATGCTTTCTGTTTTGCGATTCGCTCAATACATTTCGATTTAACAGAGTTTCTGAGGTAACTTCCAGCAGCAAAAATCCTCAGCTGAGGATCTGGGAAAATTTCACAGAGTATGGTCAGTCGGAGCTAAAGTAAGGAAGTCGTTCGTTTCTGCAGTGTTTCACAATACTACCTTTCCCGTGAGCAGTCGAACAGACTAAATGATTGTGCCACAGACTGCGATGGCAAACTCCGCTAAAAAGTAATCATTTAAAGCCGGTGGAAGCAACATGACGTTATTGGGGTACATCGTGGAAAAAGATACTTCGGTGGACCTCGTCCATGCTCACCACATAGCCAAAACTAAACAAGTCCCGTTCCCCAGCATTTGGCCCCAAACCCTCTCAACGCACCATATCCAGAAACTCACCCGATTACCTTTGCAATTTTCTGAGTGTAATAGCCTCCTCCGAGCTATTGGAAACAAAAAGGTGAAACGTAGAACGGATTCAACTTTCAGTGCTGGACGCCACTGAGCCGGAGCACGCACGGCAGTGGCTCGTTTCTGTAGTGTAGTGGTCATCACGTTCGCCTAACACGCGAAAGGTCCCCAGTTCGAAACTGGGCAGGAGCTGTTTTGTTCTTCAACTGCAGCCTTTTACATGGACAAGAGCTGAGCTTTCTTGCATGCTTTCCCATCTGCAAACCTGCCTTCGAATTTGCTTGAACAAATCTGCTCTGGTAGTGAAATGTAATGCAATTCCATTTAATTACGGTGCAAAGCGTTGTTAGGTTTTTCTCCAACCTGGTTCTGATCATATGCCATTCTGTTGGAGAATGTAGTTACCGCCTTCTGATCCTTCCACGAAAAGCAGTACCGCATTTGCCTTCCTTGCGCCGACGGCTCGGTTCAAAGACAGGAAAGAAGCTGATGCGCTGGTGTCACAGCGCACCACGAATTCCTGAACTTGTCTGTCTGTCAAATGTACCCCAAGGTCGTCTCAGAAAGACCTCATTTGGAAGCTGTCAATCGTGATTCAACGTGCGAGAATTGGCACCAGATATCCTGAAACATATTTTGGAGCAATTCGCACGTTCGTGGCTCATTCAATCAGCAACAGCAATGAAAGAAATTGCACTCTCAGAGGAACCTTTCGACTTGCGCATTCATAGCGTCGCTAGTAGTAAGGTCCGCCCCGAGATCTAAGTCATGTTGGAACTGAAACGGTGGAATCGACAGAGAGGCTACAGAATGACATCGCATCCATTTGGTTTTCTTTAAATCACTGACGAGCAGGAAAATGTAAACGGGGAGGGCGAGTGGAGAAGTGAGGCAGTTGCAGCTCTGGTGAAATTCCTTCTTTGTGATTCACTCAGCAACCAGAGACGTAAAGGTGACTCAGGCGTAAAAGCTCTTCACATCGAGAACAAAAAGCACTCAAGGGCAGTTAGCACCTCTTCCGGAGTGAGGGTGGGGTGAGGTAATTACCTTTTGACTTCTGTTACTATGTTCAGAAACTGTCGTTTTGATTGAGGTGAACAGGAACTGCATTTCTAAAAAGCACCATGGAATTTAGCAAAATTTATTGAGTCGCTTGTCGTCGATTCCCACATAGGTTTCCAACGCAGTTGGTATCCATGTGGCTCATGTCCAGGTGTGAACATCTCTGCAGCACATTGCACGGTTAAGGTAAAAGGCAAGGAAAGTGGCTTCTAGAACTGGCTCCGAGGTCAGAGCATTCTCACAATGTGATCTGTCGTTCTCGGATTGTAATGTTACCTCCGGTTTTAGGGTGGAGAACATTCTTTGGGACTCTTATTCTGAAAAAAAAAACAGACACAGCGACTGAAACTATGCTGCACGGTATGATGTGGATTACGGCCTGCTCAGGTTTGTGCATTTTCCCTGTCGTCCGGTGTGTTTCATGTTCCGTGTAAACGTGAAAGTCGTCCTGTTTCGAGCAATGGGTGAAATCATTTAGCAAAGCGAGATTCGAAATTGCAGTAATGTCAAGCAGCTCATGGTTATTTGACCAAATCATAAGCGAACCCATATTCTCACGCACTCACAGATACATTTGTAGCTGAAAAGAGTCTGAGAAGATAGACTCAGCTTACCATTGATTTTTGACTGGACTGATGGGCTATCAATATCTGCTGCGAAATTGACATTGTAGCTGTGCGAGTCCGAGAGGACATCCCAGCAGCTGTGCGAGTCCGAGAGGAATCATGGAACCCTTATCATGTGACTTTGCATCTGTTGTTATGCAGGAGGACAATTGGAAATACAAGAAAATGAGGCGGCGCTGCCGTCTGGTAGTGTGGCCGAGCGGTCGAAGGCGCTGGATCCAGGTTCCTGTCTCGAAAGAGGCGTGGATTCGAATCCCACCACTGCCATTTCTGCTGATCAACTCCAACGCTGCAGCTTGTTAAAATGCTGTTTCGTTGCCCACTGTCTATTGATTTTGAAAACAAAAGTAAAATGTGTTTGCTTCCCAGGGAGTTAACTGTGGTGTGGGATACTGCCATATATTTCAAAATGTCTCTACTGTCATGATCGTGTTCGCCTCCCGCGCGGAAAATCGCAAACAGTTCTGCCGTCCCAGGCAAGTTGAGCTTTTACTGGAACCGAATGGAGACTGTTATTTCATCGCTGTTGTGAAACGAAGTCCTACGGTAACTCTACTCGTTGGTTATTTGGGTTTCTAGCTAATGGGAAAATCGTCCCAATGAATTTCGATGTCATACCTTATTGAATATCTTCCATTTCCGTCCTGGAAACATCGGAAGGGAAAGGTAATCTAATCGAGACTGTGATTGGTGAAATTCACTTTTTACGGCCAATTCTTATTATGTTCTTTCTTTCTCTCTTTTCAGCATTGTCTGGAAAGTGGTGGTGCACTAAGGCTGCAGTATGTTTGAAAGAGTCGTTTGGAAATGCCCTGTTGTTAGTTGTGAGATTACTTTATGACTCATGCCCTCGGACTGTATCACATTTAGCATTCATGCATCTCTGTGTCTGAAAATGCCAGTTTCGTTTGTGTTCCGTGTTAAATGCTTTCTGTTTTGCGATTCGCTCAATACATTTCGATTTAACAGAGTTTCTGAGGTAACTTCCAGCAGCAAAAATCCTCAGCTGAGGATCTGGGAAAATTTCACAGAGTATGGTCAGTCGGAGCTAAAGTAAGGAAGTCGTTCGTTTCTGCAGTGTTTCACAATACTACCTTTCCCGTGAGCAGTCGAACAGACTAAATGATTGTGCCACAGACTGCGATGGCAAACTCCGCTAAAAAGTAATCATTTAAAGCCGGTGGAAGCAACATGACGTTATTGGGGTACATCGTGGAAAAAGATACTTCGGTGGACCTCGTCCATGCTCACCACATAGCCAAAACTAAACAAGTCCCGTTCCCCAGCATTTGGCCCCAAACCCTCTCAACGCACCATATCCAGAAACTCACCCGATTACCTTTGCAATTTTCTGAGTGTAATAGCCTCCTCCGAGCTATTGGAAACAAAAAGGTGAAACGTAGAACGGATTCAACTTTCAGTGCTGGACGCCACTGAGCCGGAGCACGCACGGCAGTGGCTCGTTTCTGTAGTGTAGTGGTCATCACGTTCGCCTAACACGCGAAAGGTCCCCAGTTCGAAACTGGGCAGGAGCTGTTTTGTTCTTCAACTGCAGCCTTTTACATGGACAAGAGCTGAGCTTTCTTGCATGCTTTCCCATCTGCAAACCTGCCTTCGAATTTGCTTGAACAAATCTGCTCTGGTAGTGAAATGTAATGCAATTCCATTTAATTACGGTGCAAAGCGTTGTTAGGTTTTTCTCCAACCTGGTTCTGATCATATGCCATTCTGTTGGAGAATGTAGTTACCGCCTTCTGATCCTTCCACGAAAAGCAGTACCGCATTTGCCTTCCTTGCGCCGACGGCTCGGTTCAAAGACAGGAAAGAAGCTGATGCGCTGGTGTCACAGCGCACCACGAATTCCTGAACTTGTCTGTCTGTCAAATGTACCCCAAGGTCGTCTCAGAAAGACCTCATTTGGAAGCTGTCAATCGTGATTCAACGTGCGAGAATTGGCACCAGATATCCTGAAACATATTTTGGAGCAATTCGCACGTTCGTGGCTCATTCAATCAGCAACAGCAATGAAAGAAATTGCACTCTCAGAGGAACCTTTCGACTTGCGCATTCATAGCGTCGCTAGTAGTAAGGTCCGCCCCGAGATCTAAGTCATGTTGGAACTGAAACGGTGGAATCGACAGAGAGGCTACAGAATGACATCGCATCCATTTGGTTTTCTTTAAATCACTGACGAGCAGGAAAATGTAAACGGGGAGGGCGAGTGGAGAAGTGAGGCAGTTGCAGCTCTGGTGAAATTCCTTCTTTGTGATTCACTCAGCAACCAGAGACGTAAAGGTGACTCAGGCGTAAAAGCTCTTCACATCGAGAACAAAAAGCACTCAAGGGCAGTTAGCACCTCTTCCGGAGTGAGGGTGGGGTGAGGTAATTACCTTTTGACTTCTGTTACTATGTTCAGAAACTGTCGTTTTGATTGAGGTGAACAGGAACTGCATTTCTAAAAAGCACCATGGAATTTAGCAAAATTTATTGAGTCGCTTGTCGTCGATTCCCACATAGGTTTCCAACGCAGTTGGTATCCATGTGGCTCATGTCCAGGTGTGAACATCTCTGCAGCACATTGCACGGTTAAGGTAAAAGGCAAGGAAAGTGGCTTCTAGAACTGGCTCCGAGGTCAGAGCATTCTCACAATGTGATCTGTCGTTCTCGGATTGTAATGTTACCTCCGGTTTTAGGGTGGAGAACATTCTTTGGGACTCTTATTCTGAAAAAAAAAACAGACACAGCGACTGAAACTATGCTGCACGGTATGATGTGGATTACGGCCTGCTCAGGTTTGTGCATTTTCCCTGTCGTCCGGTGTGTTTCATGTTCCGTGTAAACGTGAAAGTCGTCCTGTTTCGAGCAATGGGTGAAATCATTTAGCAAAGCGAGATTCGAAATTGCAGTAATGTCAAGCAGCTCATGGTTATTTGACCAAATCATAAGCGAACCCATATTCTCACGCACTCACAGATACATTTGTAGCTGAAAAGAGTCTGAGAAGATAGACTCAGCTTACCATTGATTTTTGACTGGACTGATGGGCTATCAATATCTGCTGCGAAATTGACATTGTAGCTGTGCGAGTCCGAGAGGACATCCCAGCAGCTGTGCGAGTCCGAGAGGAATCATGGAACCCTTATCATGTGACTTTGCATCTGTTGTTATGCAGGAGGACAATTGGAAATACAAGAAAATGAGGCGGCGCTGCCGTCTGGTAGTGTGGCCGAGCGGTCGAAGGCGCTGGATCCAGGTTCCTGTCTCGAAAGAGGCGTGGATTCGAATCCCACCACTGCCATTTCTGCTGATCAACTCCAACGCTGCAGCTTGTTAAAATGCTGTTTCGTTGCCCACTGTCTATTGATTTTGAAAACAAAAGTAAAATGTGTTTGCTTCCCAGGGAGTTAACTGTGGTGTGGGATACTGCCATATATTTCAAAATGTCTCTACTGTCATGATCGTGTTCGCCTCCCGCGCGGAAAATCGCAAACAGTTCTGCCGTCCCAGGCAAGTTGAGCTTTTACTGGAACCGAATGGAGACTGTTATTTCATCGCTGTTGTGAAACGAAGTCCTACGGTAACTCTACTCGTTGGTTATTTGGGTTTCTAGCTAATGGGAAAATCGTCCCAATGAATTTCGATGTCATACCTTATTGAATATCTTCCATTTCCGTCCTGGAAACATCGGAAGGGAAAGGTAATCTAATCGAGACTGTGATTGGTGAAATTCACTTTTTACGGCCAATTCTTATTATGTTCTTTCTTTCTCTCTTTTCAGCATTGTCTGGAAAGTGGTGGTGCACTAAGGCTGCAGTATGTTTGAAAGAGTCGTTTGGAAATGCCCTGTTGTTAGTTGTGAGATTACTTTATGACTCATGCCCTCGGACTGTATCACATTTAGCATTCATGCATCTCTGTGTCTGAAAATGCCAGTTTCGTTTGTGTTCCGTGTTAAATGCTTTCTGTTTTGCGATTCGCTCAATACATTTCGATTTAACAGAGTTTCTGAGGTAACTTCCAGCAGCAAAAATCCTCAGCTGAGGATCTGGGAAAATTTCACAGAGTATGGTCAGTCGGAGCTAAAGTAAGGAAGTCGTTCGTTTCTGCAGTGTTTCACAATACTACCTTTCCCGTGAGCAGTCGAACAGACTAAATGATTGTGCCACTGACTGCGATGGCAAACTCCGCTAAAAAGTAATCCTTTAAAGCCGGTGGAAGCAACATGACGTTATTGGGGTACATCGTGGAAAAAGATACTTCGGTGGACCTCGTCCATGCTCACCACATAGCCAAAACTAAACAAGTCCCGTTCCCCAGCATTTGGCCCCAAACCCTCTCAACGCACCATATCCAGAAACTCACCCGATTACCTTTGCAATTTTCTGAGTGTAATAGCCTCCTCCGAGCTATTGGAAACAAAAAGGTGAAACGTAGAACGGATTCAACTTTCAGTGCTGGACGCCAGTGAGCCGGAGCACGCGCGGCAGTGGCTCGTTTCTGTAGTGTAGTGGTCATCACGTTCGCCTAACACGCGGAAGGTCCCCAGTTCGAAACTGGGCAGAAACTGTTTTGTTCTTCAACTGCAGCCTTTTACATGGACAAGAGCTGAGCTTTCTTGCATGCTTTCCCATCTGCAAACCTGCCTTCGAATTTGCTTGAACAAATCTGCTCTGGTAGTGAAAGGTAATGCAATTCCATTTAATTACAGTGCAAAGCGTTGGTAGGTTTTTCTCCAACCTGGTTCTGATCATATGCCATTCTGTTGGAGAATGTAGTTACCGCCTTCTGATCCTTCCACGAAAAGCAGTACCGCATTTGCCTTCCTTGCGCCGACGGCTCGGTTCAAAGACAGGAAAGAAGCTGATGCGCTGGTGTCACAGCGCACCACGAATTCCTGAACTTGTCTGTCTGTCAAATGTACCCCAAGGTCGTCTCAGAAAGACCTCATTTGGAAGCTGTCAATCGTGATTCAACGTGCGAGAATTGGCACCAGATATCCTGAATCATGTTTTGGAGCAATTCGCACGTTCGTGGCTCATTCAATCAGCAACAGCAATGAAAGAAATTGCACTCTCAGAGGAACCTTTCGACTTGCGCATTCATAGCGTCGCTAGTAGTAAGGTCCGCCCCGAGATCTAAGTCATGTTGGAACTGAAACGGTGGAATCGACAGAGAGGCTACAGAATGACATCGCATCCATTTGGTTTTCTTTAAATCACTGACGAGCAGGAAAATGTAAACGGGGAGGGCGAGTGGAGAAGTGAGGCAGTTGCAGCTCTGGTGAAATTCCTTCTTTGTGATTCACTCAGCAACCAGAGACGTGAAGGTGACTCAGGCGTGAAAGCTCTTCACATCGAGAACAAAAAGCACTCAAGGGCAGTTAGCACCTCTTCCGGAGTGAGGGTGGGGTGAGGTAATTACCTTTTGACTTCTGTTACTATGTTCAGAAACTGCCGTTTTGATTGAGGTGAACAGAAACTGCATTTCTAAAAAGCACCATGGAATTTAGCAAAATTTATTGAGTCGCTTGTCGTCGATTCCCACATAGGTTTCCAACGCAGTTGGTATCCATGTGGCTCATGTCCAGGTGTGAACATCTCTGCAGCACATTGCACGGTTAAGGTAAAAGGCAAGGAAAGTGGCTTCTAGAACTGGCTCCGAGGTCAGAGCATTCTCACAATGTGATCTGTCGTTCTCGGATTGTAATGTTACCTCCGGTTTTAGGGTGGAGAACATTCTTTGGGACTCTTATTCTGAAAAAAAAAACAGACACAGCGACTGAAACTATGCTGCACGGTATGATGTGGATTACGGCCTGCTCAGGTTTGTGCATTTTCCCTGTCGTCCGGTGTGTTTCATGTTCCGTGTAAACGTGAAAGTCGTCCTGTTTCGAGCAATGGGTGAAATCATTTAGCAAAGCGAGATTCGAAATTGCAGTAATGTCAAGCAGCTCATGGTTATTTGACCAAATCATAAGCGAACCCATATTCTCACGCACTCACAGATACATTTGTAGCAGAAAAGAGTCTGAGAAGATAGACTCAGCTGACCATTGATTTTTGACTGGACTGATGGGCTATCAATATCTGCTGCGAAATTGACATTGTAGCTGTGCGAGTCCGAGAGGACATCCCAGCAGCTGTGCGAGTCCGAGAGGAATCATGGAACCCTTATCATGTGACTTTGCATCTGTTGTTATGCAGGAGGACAATTGGAAATACAAGAAAATGAGGCGGCGCTGCCGGCTGGTAGTGTGGCCGAGCGGTGTAAGGCGCTGGATCTAGGTTCCAGTCTCGAAAGGGGCTGGATTCGAATCCCACCACTGCCATTTCTGCTGATCAACTGCAACGCTGCAGCATTGTTAAAATGCTGTTTCGTTGCCCACTGTCTATTGATGTTGAAAACAAAAGTAAAATGTGTTTGCTTCCCAGGGAGTTAACTGTGGTGTGGGATACTGCCATATATTTCAAAATGTCTCTACTGTCATGATCGTGTTCGCCTCCCGCGCGGAAAATCGCAAACTGTTCTGCCGTCCCAGGCAAGTTGAGCTTTTACTGGAACCGAATGGAGACTGTTATTTCATCGCTGTTGTGAAACGAAGTCCTACGGTGACTCTACTCGTTGGTTATTTGGGTTTCTAGCTAATGGGAAAATCGTCCCAATGAATTTCGATGTCATACCTTATTGAATATCTTCCATTTCCGTCCTGGAAACATCGGAAGGGAAAGGTAATCTAATCGAGACTGTGATTGGTGAAATTCACTTTTTACGGCCAATTCTTATTATGTTCTTTCTTTCTCTCTTTTCAGCATTGTCTGGAAAGTGGTGGTGCACTAAGGCTGCAGTATGTTTGAAAGAGTCGTTTGGAAATGCCCTGTTGTTAGTTGTGAGATTACTTTATGACTCATGCCCTCGGACTGTATCACATTTAGCATTCATGCATCTCTGTGTCTGAAAATGCCAGTTTCGTTTGTGTTCCGTGTTAAATGCTTTCTGTTTTGCGATTCGCTCAATACATTTCGATTTAACAGAGTTTCTGAGGTAACTTCCAGCAGCAAAAATCCTCAGCTGAGGATCTGTGAAAATTTCACAGAGTATGGTCAGTCGGAGCTAAAGTAAGGAAGTCGTTCGTTTCTGCAGTGTTTCACAATACTACCTTTCCCGTGAGCAGTCGAACAGACTAAATGATTGTGCCACTGACTGCGATGGCAAACTCCGCTAAAAAGTAATCCTTTAAAGCCGGTGGAAGCAACATGACGTTATTGGGGTACATCGTGGAAAAAGATACTTCGGTGGACCTCGTCCATGCTCACCACATAGCCAAAACTAAACAAGTCCCGTTCCCCAGCATTTGGCCCCAAACCCTCTCAACGCACCATATCCAGAAACTCACCCGATTACCTTTGCAATTTTCTGAGTGTAATAGCCTCCTCCGAGCTATTGGAAACAAAAAGGTGAAACGTAGAACGGATTCAATTTTCAGTGCTGGACGCCACTGAGCCGGAGCACGCGCGGCAGTGGCTCGTTTCTGTAGTGTAGTGGTCATCACGTTCGCCTAACACGCGAAAGGTCCCCAGTTCGAAACTAGACAGAAACTGTTTTGTTCTTCAACTGCAGCCTTTTACATGGACAAGAGCTGAGCTTTCTTGCATGCTTTCCCATCTGCAAACCTGCCTTCGAATTTGCTTGAACAAATCTGCTCTGGTAGTGAAATGTAATGCAATTCCATTTAATTACAGTGCAAAGCGTTGTTAGGTTTTTCTCCAACCTGGTTCTGATCATATGCCATTCTGTTGGAGAATGTAGTTACCGCCTTCTGATCCTTCCACGAAAAGCAGTACCGCATTTGCCTTCCTTGCGCCGACGGCTCGGTTCAAAGAAGCTGATGTCACAGCGCACCACGAATTCCTGAACTTGTCTGTCTGTCAA
Source organism: Chiloscyllium plagiosum (assembly GCF_037043375.1). Classification (NCBI taxonomy): domain Eukaryota; kingdom Metazoa; phylum Chordata; class Chondrichthyes; order Orectolobiformes; family Hemiscylliidae; genus Chiloscyllium; species Chiloscyllium plagiosum. The sequence continues at coordinate 67,380,894 of NW_028270180.1, read as the reverse complement.
ATGTACCCCAAGGTCGTCTCAGAAAGACCTCATTTGGAAGCTGTCAATCGTGATTCAACGTGCGAGAATTGGCACCAGATATCCTGAATCATGTTTTGGAGCAATTCGCACGTTCGTGGCTCATTCAATCAGCAACAGCAATGAAAGAAATTGCACTCTCAGAGGAACCTTTCGACTTGCGCATTCATAGCGTCGCTAGTATTAAGGTCCGCCCCGAGATCTAAGTCATGTTGGAACTGAAACGGTGGAATCGACAGAGAGGCTACAGAATGACATCGCATCCATTTGGTTTTCATTAAATCACTGACGAGCAGGAAAATGTAAACGGGGAGGGCGAGTGGAGAAGTGAGGCAGTTGCAGCTCTGGTGAAATTCCTTCTTTGTGATTCACTCAGCAACCAGAGACGTGAAGGTGACTCAGGCGTGAAAGCTCTTCACATCGAGAACAAAAAGCACTCAAGGGCAGTTAGCACCTCTTCCGGAGTGAGGGTGGGGTGAGGTAATTACCTTTTGACTTCTGTTACTATGTTCAGAAACTGCCGTTTTGATTGAGGTGAACAGAAACTGCATTTCTAAAAAGCACCATGGAATTTAGCAAAATTTATTGAGTCGCTTGTCGTCGATTCCCACATAGGTTTCCAACGCAGTTGGTATCCATGTGGCTCATGTCCAGGTGTGAACATCTCTGCAGCACATTGCACGGTTAAGGTAAAAGGCAAGGAAAGTGGCTTCTAGAACTGGCTCCGAGGTCAGAGCATTCTCACAATGTGATCTGTCGTTCTCGGATTGTAATGTTACCTCCGGTTTTAGGGTGGAGAACATTCTTTGGGACTCTTATTCTGAAATAAAAACAGACACAGCGACTGAAACTATGCTGCACGGTATGATGTGGATTACGGCCTGCTCAGGTTTGTGCATTTTCCCTGTCGTCCGGTGTGTTTCATGTTCCGTGTAAACGTGAAAGTCGTCCTGTTTCGAGCAATGGGTGAAATCATTTAGCAAAGCGAGATTCGAAATTGCAGTAATGTCAAGCAGCTCATGGTTATTTGACCAAATCATAAGCGAACCCATATTCTCACGCACTCACAGATACATTTGTAGCTGAAAAGAGTCTGAGAAGATAGACTCAGCTTACCATTGATTTTTGACTGGACTGATGGGCTATCAATATCTGCTGCGAAATTGACATTGTAGCTGTGCGAGTCCGAGAGGACATCCCAGCAGCTGTGCGAGTCCGAGAGGAATCATGGAACCCTTATCATGTGACTTTGCATCTGTTGTTATGCAGGAGGACAATTGGAAATACAAGAAAATGAGGCGGTGCGGCCGGCTGGTAGTGTGGCCGAGCGTTCTAAGGCGCTGGATCTAGGTTCCAGTCTCGAAAAGGGCGTGGATTCGAATCCCACCACTGCCATTTCTGCTGATCAACTCCAACGCTGCAGCTTGTTAAAATGCTGTTTCGTTGCCCACTGTCTATTGATGTTGAAAACAAAAGTAAAATGGGTTTGCTTCCCAGGGAATTAACTGTGGCGTGGGATACTGCCAAATATTTCAAAATGTCTCTACTGTCATGATCGTGTTCGTCTCCCGCGCGGAAAATCGCAAACAGTTCTGCCGTCCCAGGCGAGTTGAGCTTTTACTGGAACCGAATGGAGACTGTTATTTCATCGCTGTTGTGAAACGAAGTCCTACGGTGACTCTACTCGTTGTTATTTGGGTTTCTAGCTAATGGGTAAATCGATCCAATGAATTTCGATGTCCTACCTTATTGAATTTCTCACATTTCCTTCATTTCCGTCCTGGAAATATGGGAAGGGAAAGGTAATCTAATCGAGACTGTGATTGGTGAAATTCACTTTTTACGGCCAATTCTTATTATGTTCTTTCTTTCTCTCTTTTCAGCATTGTCTGGAAAGTGGTGGTGCACTAAGGCTGCAGTATGTTTGAAAGAGTCGTTTGGAAATGCCCTGTTGTTAGTTGTGAGATTACTTTATGACTCATGCCCTCGGACTGTATCACATTTAGCATTCATGCATCTCTGTGTCTGAAAATGCCAGTTTCGTTTGTGTTCCGTGTTAAATGCTTTCTGTTTTGCGATTCGCTCAATACATTTCGATTTAACAGAGTTTCTGAGGTAACTTCCAGCAGCAAAAATCCTCAGCTGAGGATCTGGGAAAATTTCACAGAGTATGGTCAGCCGGAGCTAATTTAAGGAAGTCGTTCGTTTCTGCAGTGTTTCACAATACTACCTTTCCCGTGAGCAGTCGAACAGACTAAATGATTGTGCCACAGACTGCGATGGCAAACTCCGCTAAAAAGTAATCCTTTAAAGCCGGTGGAAGCAACATGACGTTATTGGGGTACATCGTGGAAAAAGATACTTCGGTGGACCTCGTCCATGCTCACCACATAGACAAAATTAAACAAGTCCCGTTCCCCAGCATTTGGCCCCAATCCCTCTCAACGCACCATATCCAGAAACTCACCCGATTACCTTTGCAATTTTCTGAGTGTAATAGCCTCCTCCGAGCTATTGGAAACAAAAAGGTGAAACGTAGAACGGATTCAATTTTCAGTGCTGGACGCCACAGAGCCGGCGCACGCGCGGCAGTGGCTCGTTTTTGTAGTGTAGTGGTCATCACGTTCGCCTAACACGCGAAAGGTCCCCAGTTCGAAACTGGGCAGAAACTGTTTTGTTCTTCAACTGCAGCCTTTTACATGGACAAGAGCTGAGCTTTCTTGCATGCTTTCCCATCTGCAAACCTGCCTTCGAATTTGCTTGAACAAATCTGCTCTGGTAGTGAAATGTAATGCAATTCCATTTAATTACAGTGCAAAGCGTTGTTAGGTTTTTCTCCAACCTGGTTCTGATCATATGCCATTCTGTTGGAGAATGTACTTACCGCCTTCTGATCCTTCCACGAAAAGCAGTACCGCATTTGCCTTCCTTGCGCCGACGGCTCGGTTCAAAGACAGGAAAGAAGCTGATGCGCTGGTGTCACAGCGCACCACGAATTCCTGAACTTGTCTGTCTGTCAAATGTACCCCAAGGTCGTCTCAGAAAGACCTCATTTGGAAGCTGTCAATCGTGATTCAACGTGCGAGAATTGGCACCAGATATCCTGAATTATGTTTTGGAACAATTCGCACGTTCGTGGCTCATTCGATCAGCAACAGCAATGAAAGAAATTGCACTCTCAGAGGAACCTTTCGACTTGCGCATTCATAGCGTCGCTAGTATTAAGGTCCGCCCCGAGATCTAATTCATGTTGGAACTGAAACGGTGGAATCGACAGAGAGGCTACAGAATGACATCGCATCCATTTGGTTTTCTTTAAATCACTGACGAGCAGGAAAATGTAAACGGGGAGGGCGAGTGGAGAAGTGAGGCAGTTGCAGCTCTGGTGAAATTCCTTCTTTGTGATTCACTCAGCAAACAGACACGTGAAGGTGACTCAGGCGTGAAAGCTCTTCACATCGAGAACAAAAAGCAGTCAAGGGCAGTTAGCACCTCTTCCGGAGTGAGGGTGGGGTGAGGTAATTACCTTTTGACTTCTGTTACTATGTTCAGAAACTGCCGTTTTGATTGAGGTGAATAGAAACTGCATTTCCAAAAAGCACCATGGAATTTAGCAAAATTTATTGAGTCGCTTGTCGTCGATTCCCACATAGGTTTCCAACGCAGTTGGTATCCATGTGGCTCATGTCCAGGTGTGAACATCTCTGCAGCACATTGCACGGTTAAGGTAAAAGGCAAGGAAAGTGGCTTCTAGAACTGGCTCCGAGGTCAGAGCATTCTCACAATGTGATCTGTCGTTCTCGGATTGTAATGTTACCTCCGGTTTTAGGGTGGAGAACATTCTTTGGGACTCTTATTCTGAAAAAAAAACAGACACAGCGACTGAAACTATGCTGCACGGTATGATGTGGATTACGGCCTGCTCAGGTTTGTGCATTTTCCCTGTCGTCCGGTGTGTTTCATGTTCCGTGTAAACGTGAAAGTCGTCCTGTTTCGAGCAATGGGTGAAATCATTTAGCAAAGCGAGATTCGAAATTGCAGTAATGTCAAGCAGCTCATGGTTATTTGACCAAATCATAAGCGAACCCATATTCTCACGCACTCACAGATACATTTGTAGCTGAAAAGAGTCTGAGAAGATAGACTCAGCTTACCATTGATTTTTGACTGGACTGATGGGCTATCAATATCTGCTGCGAAATTGACATTGTAGCTGTGCGAGTCCGAGAGGACATCCCAGCAGCTGTGCGAGTCCGAGAGGAATCATGGAACCCTTATCATGTGACTTTGCATCTGTTGTTATGCAGGAGGACAATTGGAAATACAAGAAAATGAGGCGGCGCGGCCGGCTGGTAGTGTGGCCGAGCGGTCTAAGGCGCTGGATCCAGGTTCCAGTCTCGAAAGGGGCGTGGATTCTAATCCCACCACTGCCATTTCTGCTGATCAACTCCAACGCTGCAGCTTGTTAAAATGCTGTTTCGGTGCCCACTGTCTATTGATGTTGAAAACAAAAGTAAAATGGGTTTGCTTCCCAGGGAATTAACTGTGGTGTGGGATACTGCCAAATATTTCAAAATATCTCTACTGTCATGATCGTGTTCGCCTCCCGCGCGGAAAATCGCAAACAGTTCTGCCGTCCCAGGCAAGTTGAGCTTTTACTGGAACCGAATGGAGACTGTTATTTCATCGCTGTTGTGAAACGAAGTCCTACGGTGACTCTACTCGTTGTCATTTGGGTTTCTAGCTAATGGGAAAATATTTCCAATGAATTTCGATGTCATCGAGGAGAAAGTGAGGCCTGCAGATGTCATACCTTATTGAATATCTTCCATTTCCGTCCTGGAAATATCGGAAGGGAACGGTAATCTAATCGAGACTGTGATTGGTGAAATTCACTTTTTACGGCCAATTCTTATTATGTTCTTTCTTTCTCTCTTTTCAGCATTGTCTGGAAAGTGGTGGTGCACTAAGGCTGCAGTATGTTTGAAAGAGTCGTTTGGAAATGCCCTGTTGTTAGTTGTGAGATTACTTTATGACTCATGCCCTCGGACTGTATCACATTTAGCATTCATGCATCTCTGTGTCTGAAAATGCCAGTTTCGTTTGTGTTCCGTGTTAAATGCTTTCTGTTTTGCGATTCGCTCAATACATTTCGATTTAACAGAGTTTCTGAGGTAACTTCCAGCAGCAAAAATCCTCAGCTGAGGATCTGGGAAAATTTCACAGAGTATGGTCAGTCGGAGCTAAAGTAAGGAAGTCGTTCGTTTCTGCAGTGTTTCACAATACTACCTTTCCCGTGAGCAGTCGAACAGACTAAATGATTGTGCCACAGACTGCGATGGCAAACTCCGCTAAAAAGTAATCATTTAAAGCCGGTGGAAGCAACATGACGTTATTGGGGTACATCGTGGAAAAACATACTTCGGTGGACCTCGTCCATGCTCACCACATAGACAAAATTAAACAAGTCCCGTTCCCCAGCATTTGGCCCCAATCCCTCTCAACGCACCATATCCAGAAACTCACCCGATTACCTTTGCAATTTTCTGAGTGTAATAGCCTCCTCCGAGCTATTGGAAACAAAAAGGTGAAACGTAGAACGGATTCAACTTTCAGTGCTGGACGCCACAGAGCCGGCGCACGCGCGGTAGTGGCTCGTTTCTGTAGTGTACTGGTCATCACGTTCGCCTAACACGCGAAAGGTCCCCAGTTCGAAACTGGGCAGAAACTGTTTTGTTCTTCAACTGCAGCCTTTTACATGGACAAGAGCTGAGCTTTCTTGCATGCTTTCCCATCTGCAAACCTGCCTTCGAATTTGCTTGAACAAATCTGCTCTGGTAGTGAAATGTAATGCAATTCCATTTAATTACAGTGCAAAGCGTTGTTAGGTTTTTCTCCAACCTGGTTCTGATCATATGCCATTCTGTTGGAGAATGTAGTTACCGCCTTCTGATCCTTCCACGAAAAGCAGTACCGCATTTGCCTTCCTTGCGCCGACGGCTCGGTTCAAAGACAGGAAAGAAGCTGATGCGCTGGTGTCACAGCGCACCACGAATTCCTGAACTTGTCTGTCTGTCAAATGTACCCCAAGGTCGTTTCAGAAAGACCTCATTTGGAAGCTGTCAATCGTGATTCAACGTGCGAGAATTGGCACCAGATACCCTGAATTATGTTTTGGAGCAATTCGCACGTTCGTGGCTCATTCAATCAGCAACAGCAATGAAAGAAATTGCACTCTAAGAGGAACCTTTCGACTTGCGCATTCATAGCGTCGCTAGTATTAAGGTCCGCCCCGAGATCTAATTCATGTTGGAACTGAAACGGTGGAATCGACAGAGAGGCTACAGAATGACATCGCATCCATTTGGTTTTCTTTAAATCACTGACGAGCAGGAAAATGTAAACGGGGAGGGCGAGTGGAGAAGTGAGGCAGTTGCAGCTCTGGTGAAATTCCTTCTTTGTGATTCACTCAGCAACCAGAGACGTGAAGGTGACTCAGGCGTAAAAGCTCTTCACATCGAGAACAAAAAGCAGTCAAGGGCAGTTAGCACCTCTTCCGGAGTGAGGGTGGGGTGAGGTAATTACCTTTTGACTTCTGTTACTATGTTCAGAAACTGCCGTTTTGATTGAGGTGAACAGAAATTGCATTTCTAAAAAGCACCATGGAATTTAGCAAAATTTATTGAGTCGCTTGTCGTCGATTCCCACATAGGTTTCCAACGCAGTTGGTATCCATGTAGCTCATGTCCAGGTGTGAACATCTCTGCAGCACATTGCACGGTTAAGGTAAAAGGCAAGGAAAGTGGCTTCTAGAACTGGCTCCGAGGTCAGAGCATTCTCACAATGTGATCTGTCGTTCTCGGATTGTAATGTTACCTCCGGTTTTAGGGTGGAGAACATTCTTTGGGACTCTTATTGTGAAAAAAAACACAGACACAGCGACTGAAACTATGCTGCACGGTATGATGTGGATTACGGCCTGCTCAGGTTTGTGCATTTTCCCTGTAGTCTGGTGTGTTTCATGTTCCATGTAAATGTGAAAGTCGTCCTGTTTCGAGCAATGGGTGAAATCATTTAGCAAAGCGAGATTCGAAATTGCAGTAATGTCAAGCAGCTCATGGTTATTTGACCAAATCATAAGCGAACCCATATTCTCACGCACTCACAGATACATTTGTATCTGAAAAGAGTCTGAGAAGATAGACTCAGCTTACCATTGATTTTTGACTGGACTGATGGGCTATCAATATCTGCTGTGAAATTGACAGTGTAGCTGTGCGAGTCCGAGAGGACATCCCAGCAGCTGTGCGAGTCCGAGAGGAATCATGGAACCCTTATCATGTGACTTTGCATCTGTTGTTATGCAGGAGGACAATTGGAAATACAAGAAAATGAGGCGGCGCGGCCGGCTGGTAGTGTGGCCGAGCGGTCTAAGGCGCTGGATCCAGGTTCCAGTCTCGAAAGGGGCGTGGATTCGAATCCCACCACTGCCATTTCTGCTGATCAACTCCAACGCTGCAGCTTGTTAAAATGCTGTTTCGTTGCCCACTGTCTATTGATGTTGAAAACAAAAGTAAAATGGGTTTGCTTCCCAGGGAATTAACTGTGGTGTGGGATACTGCCAAATATTTCAAAATGTCTCTACTGTCATGATCGTGTTCGCCTCCCGCGCGGAAAATCGCAAACAGTTCTGCCGTCCCAGGCAAGTTGAGCTTTTACTGGAACCGAATGGAGACTGTTATTTCATCGCTGTTGTGAAACGAAGTCCTACGGTGACTCTACTCGTTGTTATTTGGGTTTCTAGCTAATGGGTAAATCGTTCCAATGAATTTCGATGTCATACCTTATTGAATATCTTCCATTTCCGTCCTGGAAACATCGGAAGGGAAAGGTAATCTAATCGAGACTGTGATTGGTGAAATTCACTTTTTACGGCCAATTCTTATTATGTTCTTTCTTTCTCTCTTTTCAGCATTGTCTGGAAAGTGGTGGTGCACTAAGGCTGCAGTATGTTTGAAAGAGTCGTTTGGAAATGCCCCGTTGTTAGTTGTGAGATTACTTTATGACTCATGCCCTCGGACTATATCACATTTAGCATTCATGCATCTCTGTGTCTGAAAATGCGTGAGGTATGCCAGTTTTGTTTGTGTTCCGTGTTAAATGCTTTCTGTTTTGCGATTCGCTCAATACATTTCGATTTAACAGGGTTTCTGAGGTAACTTCCAGCAGCCAAAATCCTCAGCTGAGGATCTGTGAAAATTTCACAGAGTATGGTCAGTCTTAGATAAAGTAAGGAAGTCGTTCGTTTCTACAGTGTTTCACAATACTACCTTCCCCGTGAGCAGTCGAACAGACTAAATGATTGTGCCACAGACTGCGATGGCAAACTCCGCTGAAAAGTAATCCTTTAAAGCCGGTGGAAGCAACATGACGTTATTGGGGTCCACCGTGGAAAAAAATACTTCGGTGGACCTCGTCCATGCTCACCACATAGCCAAAATTAAACAAGTCCCGTTCCCCAGCATTTGGCCCCAATCCCTCTAAACGCATCCTATCCAGAAACTCACCCGATTACCTTTGCAATTTTCTGAGTGTAATAGACTCCTCCACTTCCTCTGGTAGATCATTCCAAACACGCAGAACCTTCTTTGTGGGAAATGTACCTCAGGTCCTTTGTCACTTTCAGCCCACTCACCTTAAAGCTATGCTGTCGAGTTTTCAACTCACACCAACTAGGGTAAAACACGTAAATACTCAGTTTACCACCCTTCAATAAGGTCATGTCGCAGCTGTTACGCAGCAGGGAAAGTTTATTCCACCAGCCTATTCCATCTCGCCCCACGGTACAAACATCGACGACATCTTTATCTATATCTTGTCATCAATTTTAAGTGTCTTTTTTTTTTTTACGTTTTCAAGATGTCAATTACGCTGGACAACAACGAGCTATTGGAAACAAAAAGGTGAAACGTAGAACGGATTCAACTTTCAGTGCTGGACGCCACTGAACCGGAGCACGGGCGGCAGTGGCTCGTTTCTGTAGTGTAGTGGTCATCACGTTCGCCTAACACGCGAAAGGTCCCCAGTCCGAAACTGGGCAGAAACTGTTTTGTTCTTCAACTGCAGCCTTTTACATGGACAAGAACTGAGCTTTCTTGCATCTCTCCCATCTGCAAACCTGCCTTCGAATTTGCTTCAACAAATCTGTTCTCGTCGTGAAATGTAATGCAATTCCATTTCATTACAGTGCAAAGCGTTGTTAAGTTTTTCTCCAACATGGTTCTGATCATATGCCATTCTGTTGGAGAGTGTAGTTACCGCCTTCTGATCCTTTCATTAAAAGCAGTACCGCATTTGCCTTCCTTGCGCAGGCGGCTCGGTTTAAAGACAGGAAAGCAGCAGATTCTCTGGTGTCACAGCGCACCACGAATTCCTGAACTTTTCTGTCTGTCAAATGTACCCCAAGGTCGTCTCAGAAAGACCTCATTTGGAAGCTGTCAATCTGTTATTCAACGTGCGAGAATTGGCACCAGATATCCTGAATAATGTTTTGGAGCAATTCGCACGTTAGTGGCTCATTCAATCAGCAACAACAATGAAAGAAATTGCAGTCTCAGAGGAACCTTTCGACTTGCGCATTCATGGCGTCGCTATTATGAAGGTCCGCCCCGAGATCTAAGTCATGTTGGAACTGAAACGGAGAAATCGACAGAGAGGCTACAGAATGACATCGCATCCATTTGGTTTTCTTTGAATCACTGACGAGCAGGAAAATGTAAACGGGGAGGTCGGGTGGAGAAGTGAGGCAGTTGCAGCTGTGATGAAATTCCTTCTTTGTGATTCACTCAGCAACCAGAGACGTGAAGGTAACTCAGGGGTGAAAGCTCTTCACATCGAGAACAAAAAGCACTCAAGGGCAGTTAGCACCTCTTCCGGAGTGGGGATGGGGTGAGGTAATTACCTTTTGACTTCTGTTACTATGTTCAGAAACTGGCTTTTAAATTGAGGTGAACAGAAACTGCATTTCTAAAAAGCACCACGGAATTTAGCAAAATTTATTGAGTCGCTTGTCGTCGATTCCCACACAGGTTTCCAACTCAGTTGGTATCCATGTGGCTCATGTCCAGGAGTGAACGTCTCAGTAGCAAATTGCACGTTTAAGGTAAAAGGCAAGGAAAGTGGCATCTCGAACTGGCTCCGAGGTCAAGCATTCTCTCAATGTGATCTGTCGTTCTCGGATTGTAATGTTACCTCCGATTTTAGGGTGGAGAACATTCTTTGGGACTCCTATTCTGAAAAAAAAACACAGACACAGTGACTGAAACTGTGCTGCACGGTATGATGCGGAACACGGCCTGAGCGGTCTAAGGCGTTGGTTCCAGTCTCGAAAGGGGCGCGGGTTCGAATCCCACCACTACCATTTCTGCTGATCAACTCCAATGCTGCAGCTTGTTAAAATGCTGTTTCCGTGTCCACTGTATATTGATGTCGAAAACAAAAGTAAAATGGGTTTGCTTCCCAGGGAACTAACTGTGGTGTGAGATACTTCCAAATATTTCAAAATGTCTCTGCTGTCATGATCGTGTTCGACTCCCGCGCGGAATATTGATGGTGGGAAGGTTGCTCCGCCGTATGTGATAACACTTCTGTGCAGGAGAGAAAAGAACGCTTCACAGCACACAGAGCGCGAACTGAGAAGCAGTAAAAGCAAACCAAAGGTTCAGAAAGGGAGGGAATGTTTCCCTGGAGTGTGAGTAACTGGGTAGTGATGGTGTACGGGAGTAGACACGATTTTGTTCTAAAGGGCATTTGAAATTTTAAAACTTTTATATTTAGATATTCCGTGTCTTTTCTTTTAGATGTATTTATTGTGGAATAAACGTTTACATTTAAAGCAAAACAAAGTCACAATCCTTGTGTGAAAGACCTAAATGTTAAATAAAATCCATCAAACCATCCCTCACTGAAAACTGATGTGGAAGTGCAATCTCCTGGAGAATCCCTGCCCTGCCCACTTCTTCCTACCCAGGCTCCATGGCTATATACATACCTGGGAGATAGCAGCAGGAGGCCATTCGGCCTTTCAATCCTGCTCCACCATTCAATGGGAAGCAGCTGACCATCCAGCTCAGTCTCCTGCTCCTGCTGTGTTCCAATCCCCTTTGATGACTTTACCTCGAAGAACTATATCTAAGTCCTCCTTTGGCTTCACTGCCTTTTGTTCCAGTGGTGTTGCGGTGTTACTGTGTGGGTGTAGGCAGGGGTAATGTGATGGTGCTCTTCCTGGAGGATGCACTCAGCCTCCCTCTTCATCCTGCAGTAACATCAATTGGGTTTCAGCAACTAGAGATAGAAACCGTTTCCAGGATATGGGCCTCACTGGCTCAGCCAGCATTTATTCCCCATCTCTCGTTACCCTTGAGAAGATGGTCGTAGGCTGCTGTCTTGTTCCATTCACAGTCATTTGGTGCAAATAAACCGACAATGCTGGGAGGGAGAGTGTTGCAGGATTTTGGCCGAGTGATTCTCCATCTTTGGTTCTTCAAATGCTGGTTAACTTAATCACGATCGGCACATGATGTTGAGGTTTCAGTCTGCAAATCTTCACCATCTAGCACCCTGTATAAAGGAATATGTACAGATTAGAAATTCAGAGCAGACAATTCTCGTTTCTCTGGAATATTTTTCCCCTTTCTTCCCCCAAAGCTTCCCCCAGCCCACTTACGCTCTCCCTCCATTCTGACTCTACTATCCCCTAATGTACACCCTCCCCATTCTCATGGAGTTACTGATAAACAGATCCATGCCACCACTTCCCGTCCCTGGTTAGACTCTGCATCCTTTCTGGGTTCACTTCCTTTCCCTTCAGTTGCTGCAAGTCAATAATGTAACAGCAGAATGAAACAAAAGGAAAAAGACAGGGAGGTGGCAGATCCTGGACAGAAGAGGAACCTTCAGTCTTGGAGAATGGGTCAGATCCTTCTTTGTTCCCCATTAGTTGATTCCCACCATTACAATGAATTGGGGATGGAGAGTGGTCCTCCATGGATGTAGTGACACTTTGACCCCCTTCCCCAACTGATCAATACTATAAGCAGATGCATTCCTCCTCCAGCCAATCACAGTGTGAAATACTTTCTGCAAAGTAAACTTACCCAAAGCACATGCTCCAAAACCCGCAGTTTCCCCACACACGTGTGGTCCCTGCCTCATGGATTGTGGGAGTTGTAGTCCCCATGAAGCCATTGGAGCCATGTCTCTGGAAAGAAAATGAAAAGTGTGGACTGGAGGGTGTTGTTTATAGGATCCCCATTCAGACACACAGAACATATGGACTGTCACTGCATTTTACTGAGACATCTGCTTCCACAACCTGATTTTCTGATGTAAGGAATATAGATTTTTCAGCCAACTGTGGCGTGGGGTGGTTAATAGGAGGAGATGATTTTAAGCAGAGGTGGCTCAATGGTTATCATTGCTGACTCACAGCGTCAGGGACCTGGATTTGATTCCAGCCTTAGGCGACTGTGTGGAGTTTACACATTCTCCCCGTGTCTGTGCGAGTTTCCTCTGGGTGCTCCAGTTTCATTTCTCAGTCCAAAGATGTGCAGGTTAAGTGGATTGGCTGTGCTAAATTCCCACAGTGTCCATGCCTGTGCAGGTTAAGTTATTAACCATGGGAAATACAGGGAACGGGTGAGTCTGAATGGGATGCTCATTATCGGGTTGGTACGGACTCCACGGACGAGTACCCTGTTTCTGCACTGTAGGGATTCTATTCTATTCTCATGAAGAAGAATGTAGTTATCTCAAAGTGCTGTGAATCTGTGGAATTCCCTATTCAAAATGCGGTGGATGCCAGGACAATGAGCAAATTTACTGAAGAGATACAGATGTTGAATTTGTAATGAGTTGAAGGGTGAGAGAGAGCGGGCAGGAAAATCCAGCTGAGACCGAGGGAAGCTCAATCATCATGGTATTAAATGGTGGAGCTGGTTCGAAGGGCTACATTGCCTCTCCTGTGCCCAGAGCTTATCTTCTTACGGTCATAACTGGAAAGCTGAATCCAAAACTCACCACCTTCACCAAAGGAGATTTTTGGAAAAAGCAGGATAGTCAGGTGGATTAGCGTTCCAAACTGAGATAGTGAGGAAGTATGTGGGAGATAATGATTTTGCAATTTTAAACTGAGGTGAGTTAAAAATCACACAACAACAGGTTATAGTCCAACAGGTTTAATTGGATCATGATGAAGGAGCGATACTACGAAAGCGAGTGTGCTTCCAATTAAACCTGAGGGACTGTACCTGGCGTTGTGTGATTTTTAACGTTTTGTACACCCCAGTCTAACACCGGCATCCCCAAATCATGAAAACTGAGGGGAGACAGTGTTTTATAGTTTTAGACTGTGTAGTACATTCACACCATCCAGAATACTCTGTTGTGAATATCTATCCTATAATTTATCACAAAGCGAAGGTCTCTGACAATGAAAAACAAAAACACCCAGGTAACATCGCCTCACCTCGTAATCTGATAAAAGACTTGTGTTAAGTATGGTTGAATTTAGAATACAGAAGGAAAGCGGGAAGATTAAATCCAATCCCAAGATCCTGTGCTTAAATAAAGGAGACCTACAATAGGATGAGGCAGGAGTTGGCTAATGTAGACTGGAAGCAAAGACTTTAGGGTGGGACAGTTGACAGACAGTGGAGGAATATCAAAGGATTTTTCATACTGCTCAGCAAAAGTATATATCAGTGAAAAGGGAGGACTGTAGGAAAATGAGTAATCTGCCATGGGTGGCTAAGGAAATAAGGGAGTCTATGAAATTGAAATAGAAAGCATTCAAATTGGCAAAGACCAAGGAGAAACTAGGAGATTAGAAAATCTTTAAAGATCAACAGAAAGCTAGATGGAATTGGGGGAGAAAAGTGATGAGTAGCTATCCCCAGGGCCAGAATAGCAGTTTACCCTGCTAGAGGGAAACCTATTGTGTTGGGAACATATGGCGTCTGTAATTGTTGAAGCACAAAACTGTTACCATAGAGATAATCCTGATCAAGTTACAAATCACAGCACACTCCAAAAGCTTGTACTTCCAAATAAACCTGTTGGACTATAACCTGATGATGTGTGGTTTTTAACTTTACCCACCCCACTCCAACACTGGCTCTTCCACATCAGAATCCTGACAGACAGCCCCACTGAAACTGAACTGCCTGTCAGATACCTGACTGAGCCACAGGGGTGTGAGGGAGGGGTGTGTGGTTTAACCACAAAATGCTGAACTGAACTGGACTTTTTAACTGCCGTTGCCTTGGAGATAATATTGAGCGACAGCGTCCATTCAAAACCACAAACCACAAAGGTATAAGAATGGGAGCGGCACATCGGACAGGCGGGGAGTTACCTGATGTTGCCTGGAGGTGTTCTGCATGTACACTATCCAGGTAACTACCATGTATCATCAATAAAGACTCAAAGAAGACCCCTCAGAGTTCTGTGCCCAGTTATTCCTATCCAGCAGAGTTCAGGAATATGAGTACACAGCAGTCAGTCTTCACAGTGGAGAACACGAAGAACATGCCAGTAATTGATAAGGAGACTGAGGAAGGTGAGGACCTAGAAACAATCATTATCACGAAAGCGTTAGAGTTGGACAAGCTAATAGAGCTAAAGGTAGACAAGTCTCTTTGCCCTGATGGAATACTTCCCAGGGTGCTACCAGAGATAGCGGGAGAAATAGTAAATATACTTGGAGTCAGAGTCCTACAGCAGAGACAGGCCCTTTGGCCCAAACTGGCCCATACTGACCAGAATGTCCATCCACACTAACCCCATTTCCCTGCACTTGGCCCAGCTGCTTCTGACCCTTTGCTATCCACGTATTTGTCCAAATGTCTTTTACATGTTGTTAATGTACCCACCTCAACCACCTCCACTGGCAGCTCAGTCCATATACATACCACCCTCTGTGTAAAACAGGTGCCCTTCAGGTTCCCTTTCATAATTTCTCCTCTAATCTTAAACTGATGCCCTCCAGTCCTTGATTCCCTGGGCAAAAGACTGAATGCATTCTCCTTATCAAAGCCTCTTATACACTTCCAGAAAAGATCCCCCTTCTGTTTCCTCTGCTCTAAACAAAAAATAAATCCTCACTTGCACAACCTCTCCCGATAACTCAGACCCCTGAGCCCTGGCAAAAAACCCTGTAAATTTCTTCTGCACTTTTTACAGTTTAATAATTGAAACCTACATTACATTCATCACATTTCCAGTGTTTCCCAAAGGCGCTGGAGCCGATGTGACAACGCCAATGGATTAAAAGCCATGATCGAAAATTAACCCCTTTACAACAGTCCCGGTTTCATAGTTTTTTTTCCATGGTGCAGGTATCGTGGTGTCTTTCTGGTTGCATGATTAATTAAAAACTTGTCCTCATACAAAACAATTCTGTAGCTTAATTGTTCCTGGGAAATGTGCCATGTTTTTTTCAGACTTTTCACAACAAATGAATTCTCTCTCCACAATCACCATGCTGACATGTACTTGGCTTTGTCTCAGTAATTTTTCCAGTCACTGACATTTGAAATATTCGCCCACGGACAGAATACACACCTTTCCTTCCACATGAAAAGGCCAATGATATTCAGATCGGCACGGATCAAGTAACTCTCAAAACTGAACAGAAAGTTCACTTTGAATTTCTCAACCACAAATCCGCCCTTTCAGAACCCTACAATAAAGAAAACAGGTCACCACTATTAATACAGGATGGAAAATCATAAGAAAATTATAGTATTAAATTGTAGTTTCTTTGTTTCCCCGCAAAGGTTTAAATCTCAGTCTCACAATTACTCTCTTCTGTGAACTTAAATCCAAACCAATCTCCTCACTCCTTCCCTCCACACCCAGTTCTAACACTCTCTCCTCTCTTTGAATTCAGTTTCCTCGCTCCTGTCTGCAGACGAAGAACCAATAAAAGGGGTGGCATGGTGGAATAGTAGTTAGCACTGCTGCCTCACAGCACTAGGGTCCCAGATTCGATTCCAGCCTCGGACTCATTCTCTCCGTGTCTGCGTGGGCACCCCTCCGGGTGCTCCGGTTTCCTCCCACAATCCAAAGACTGACAGTGCAGGTCAGGTGAATTGGCCATGATAAATTACCCATAGTGTTCGGTGCTTTAGTCAGAGGGAAATGAGTCTGGGTGGGTTGCTCTTTGGAGGGTAAGTGTGGACTGGTTGGGCTGAAGGGCCTGTTTCCACACTGTAGGAAATCTAATCAAATCAATGAGTCTGACTCAGAGCCTCCGGGGTGTTAATGAATCCTCCCCCCACCTCCCAGGGTTTCCTTCCTGGTTAGACGCGCATTGATTTTTTTTCCCCCAAATCTGAAACGTTTTACTCATTTCCCCCACTCCGACCTCTGATGAGAACCATCCTGCACACACTGGCCAAATCATATCTGAACTAAAATGAAACAGATTAGAACTCTAATTACAGGCCCACCCCTGTCCCTTTCCATAACATTCCTGAATCTTCACAAGAGTTCTGATAACTTTCTGCAAAATGCTTCCTCATTGATACTTTGACCATTCGTCAGGATACCAGAGGAGGGGTCATTCCGCTGGGTCCTGTTTTCAGAGGGAGGAACTACCAATGACAGATTAAACCCACACACCCACAGCCTCCCTCCCTGGCACTGACCCACCCTGCACATACGCCAATAATTGCCCAGCACTGCGCCCGTGCACTGGTCTCCCCTCCTACAGCACATGCTCTAGATCACACAGAAGCCTGGGTGATTGACAGCAGCTGCTGCCCAATAGGGTGGAAGGGGCGGGGCTGGAGGACTGGGACAATGGGATTGTAACCAATGAATGAATGTGGACGACACTGGGGGATGGGCAGGTCATTGAGGGACAGGAGCAGTGCAGCAGCAGGAGGGGATCCTGGACAAACTGAACAATGGGAGAGTCTGACAGGAGAGAAACTACAGGAAGGTTCTGTTGAGGATCAGGCAGGGACAGCGGGAAATAGTATGGCCTGGAGGCTTGGGCACGTTTTCCAATCAGCCTCTTCAAAGCCGCTGTTACCAAACCCTGAACCCAAGAGGCAGATGGAGTTTAATTTAGATAAATGTGAGGTGCTGCATTTTCGAAAAGCAAATATTAGCAGGGTGTATACACTTAATGGTAGTAAGGAGACTATCACACTTCTTTGTGGGCTAGTGGAAAGAAGGGAAGATTTTCTCAATCTCACTCACATGGAAACTCCATGAACTCCTCCCACTTACTTTCTACGGTGGGGATGGAGGAGACAGAGCAGATGGGAGCGGGGTTAGGGATATAGGGACTGCCTTTCAAATGGAACTCACCTGTGTTGGTGATATCAACAAGACTCAATACACAGTCACTAACATAAAGCTGGTGTACGTGAACTTTATCCAGAATATTAACACCCATAACTGGGTGACGCAGACCCCAATGTACAGAGTTAATTCCTGGATATTAATAATGGCTTTGTGTATGAGAAATCACGTCTCATGAATTTGAGTCAATTTTTTTGAAGTAACAACAAAAGGATTGATGAGGGCAAAGCAGTGGAAATGGTCTACATGGACTTCAGTAAGGCGTTCAACAAGGTTCCCCATGGGAGACTGGTTAGCAAGGTTAGATCTCATGGAATACGGGGAGAACTCGCCATTTGGATATAGAACTGGCTCAAAGGAAAAAGACAGATGGTGGTGGTGGAAGGTTGCTTTTCAGATTGGAGTCCTGTGACCAGTGGGGTGTCACAAAGGATCGGCGCTGGATCCACTAATTTTCATAATTTATATCAATGATTTGGATGTGAATATAAGAAGTAATGTTAGTAAGATGACACCAAAATTGGAGGTGCAGTGGACAGTGAAGAGGATTACCTCAGATTACATGGGATCTTGATCAGATGGTTGAATGTGCTGAGGACTGGCAGATGGAGTTTAATTTAGATAAATGTGAGGTGCTGCATTTTAGAAAAGCAAAATATTAGCAGGATGTATACACTTAATGGTAAGGTCCTCGGGAGTGCTGCTGAACAAAGAGACCTTGGAGAACAGATTCAGAGCTCCTTGAAAGCAGAATCGCACGTAGATAGGATAGTGAAGAAGGTGTTTAGTATGCTATCCTTTAGTGGTCAGAGCACCAAGTATAGGAGTTGGGAGGATATATTGCGGCTGTACAGAGCATTGGTTAGGTCACGCTTGGAATATTGCATGCAATTCTGATCTCCTTCCTATCAAAACAATATTGTGAAACTTGAAAAGGGTAAGAAAAGAATTAGAAGCATGTTGCCAGGGTTGGAGGATTTGAGCTACAGGGAGCGGATGAATACACTGTTTTCCCTGAAGGTTCAGAGGCTGATGGGTGACCTTATAGAGGTTTATAAAATCAGCAGGGGCATGGATACGGTAAATACACAAGGTATTTTCCCTGCGTTGGGGAGGAGGTACGATGGGAGGTGGGAGACAGAGGGGAGAGACTGAGAGCGGAGTGTGACCGTTATTTTGTAGATCACAACGCAACCCTGTTCCTGTTTTCTCCCTACCCCCTTCAATCTCTCTGAAGGGCTCAGAACAAGTGCACAGTTCCTGGAAAGTAGAGCTTCAGGGTAATCAAGTGCTGAAGGTTGCATTTGGGACGCTGACCTTTATTGGTCTGTACACCTATCAATAAATGGACCTAGGTTCAATTCCATTGTCCTGGATTCATATCTGTGGCCACAGACACGCATGTCTCTGACCCTGACTACTGGATCGCCTGTCATTATAGCTCTGCCATTTTCCTTCCTCCCGTTCTGTGCAGCGGAGCTATCTGTGGTGTCATTAACCTGCCTGTTGCTGAGTTCCCCTGAGAGGCTACCCCACCTGTTACCCCCCCCCCCCCTTATAGAATCCCAAGTGGTGCACAATATCTGTTTGAGAAGGGGAATGATCACTGGGGAATCCTGCACTTCCTTCCTGAGCCTTTCCCTTGATCTGATGGTCACCCATTCCCTTTCTGCCTGTGTAACCCACACCTGCAGTGTGACTAACTCACTAAACGTGCTGTCCATAACATTCTCAGTATCGCAGATGCTCCACAGTAAGTCCACTCACAGCTCCAGCTCTGAAAAGCAGTTTCCCAGTAGCTGCAGATGGGAACCCTTCCTGCACACACAGCCGTCAGCGACACTGGAAGCGGGCCTTATTCCCCACATTGTACAAGAGGAGCACACCACGGGTCTGAGGGCTCCAGTAACAATGCGTCTCGAGATTCAGCTACTTATTCCAATTAAGAGAATTTAAATGAGCGAGAAACCTTCCTTCACTTCAAACATTTCCATTATAATCAAAAGCCCCAATATTTACTTAAGCTGACATTTTATACTTTTAAAAACTTATAAATATCTCAGCAGGTTTCGCTTACAAACTGGCTGTTCCCATTGGGACCATGTGAATTTCTGAATGGCCTGAACTAAAACTGAAGCTGTGGTTCACCTTTTCCCTGTCTCGCCACGCTCTCTTTACACCCAACTCCAAAACACACATTGAGCCATGCAGCACTCGCAGCGCAGCCCTGTCATTTTCATTGCCTTCTCACACCGACACTGCCCTCAGCCTCCTGTACTGTTCCAATGCATCTCAATGGGAGCTCAGGAAGTGCATCTCATCTTTCAATTCAGCCCTTTGTAACCCCAGAGTCAACATAGACCTCAGCAGTTTCTGGATGAACAGACAGTTGTCAGAATCTGGAGCATTCCACCTGAAATGGTGCTGGAATTTGACTCCACAAGGAATTTTAATGAGAAGTTTGCAGTCAATTGAAAATAAGGAGTTTATAGGCTAACATCATGAAGTGGGTCACTGGGACAAAATCTGACATTTCCTACAAAGAGACGAGGTGTAATTTGAATAAATCTGTGCTCCCTCTCAGGGCAATATCTCCTTCCACAGCTGCAGGGCCCAGAACAGAGCACAAACCCCAAGGGTGATCCAACCACTAATTTGAACATCTTTCTGCTTTTTGCTCGAAAAAAAAGATACATTCCCACAGACAGAACAGACAAACCTTTCTCCTTTCCACAGTTAAATGTCAATGGTATTCAGATCCTGATGACGATAGAAAATTGCTTTTGAGATACCTGTCTCAATTATTCTCAATTAATATCCTATAAAATGAATTCACAAAACAAAGCTCATAGTCAGTGCAAGATGAATATTGAAGGCAAGCATTTCTCTTGGTATGTGTTTGATATGTAAATGCTCCTCTTCAAATCACCCCTCCCCCACCCAGGAAGACTACATGTCCATGCGCCTCACTGTACCTTGCCCCCAAATAAAGATGGTGGCCATAACCCAGGACCTATCACTGCCTGAGGGCCACAGCCATTTTCCCATTTGCTATAAACGTGGGACCAAGAGTTTCTAATTCAGGCCAAAATACCTGTACAGAGTGTAATTAAACCCTCCCAGTCTAAACCGGATCCAACTCCCCTTTCCCGTTTCCTCCTCCTGCACACACTAAGGGTCATTCTAGGTCAAGTGACTCTTCCTCAGAACCAATGGCAGCTGGGAAAATTAGAATCCCTACAGTGTAGCAACAGGCCATTCGGCCCAACAAGTCCACACCCACCCTCTGAAGAGTTTCTCAACCAAACCCATTCCCCGACGCTATTATTCTACATTTCTCCTGACTAATGCACCTAACCTATACATCCCTGAGCACTACGGAAAATTTAGCTTGGCCAATTCACCTGACCTGCATATCTTTGGACTATAGGAGATAGGGGTTAAAGAGTAAATAATTGGTGGGGACAGAGCCCAAAAGAGACAGTAACATTTGGAAAGACAAAGGAGTGGATAACAATCTTGCTGGGAGAGTGCATAGCTGCTAATGGAGGGGACAGGAACCTGTGTCTGGCAGCAACTCAGTGAAGATGCTTGAAATGGCAGCTGCTGATCTACGTTTTGCTGCAAAACAGACCCTGAGCTTCCAGTTGCCAGTCTCTTTAACACACGAGTCTGTTCCCTGGCCAAAATCTCTGTCTCATGCTTACTGCAGTGTTCCAGTGAAGCTTGATGCAAGCTGGCAGAACATTCCAGAACACAACAAAACGCCCCGTATTTCAAGGACTGCAATTTCCCCTCCCATGTGGTCAACAATACTCCCCAGTGTATCTCCACCAGTTCCCACACCTCTGCCATTGAACCACACCTCTCCAACTGCAGCAAGTATAGAATCCCCCCAGTCCTTACCTTCCACCCAGGTACAACGCATCATCCTCTGCCATTTCCACCACCTACAATCAGATCCCAACAGAGATATATTTCCCTCTCCATTTCTTTCAGCATTCCACAGAGACCATTCCCTGTGAATTCCTAGTCAGACCCATGCTCCCCACTAACCTACCCTCCACTCCCAGCACCTTCACTTGTCAATGCAAGAGGTGTAAAACCTGTGCCCACACCTCCCCCCTCACCTCCAAAGGACCCTTCCACATCCAGCAAGAGATTTCCCTGCACATCCAAACACCTCACCTATTATGGCCTTTGCTTTCGATGTGGTCTCCTCTCCACTGGGGAGTCAGGACACCAACTTGTGGAATGTTTCAGGGAACATTTCTGGGACACATGCACCAACCAACCCCACCATCCTGTGGCTGACCACTTCAACTTCCCCACCTACTCCGCCAAGGACATGCAAGTCCTGGGGCCACCTCCACCACCAAATCCCAGCCCCCCGACGCCTGGAGGAAGAAAACCTCATTTTCCACATTGGGACCCTTTAACCACAGAATCAAGGTTTCCTCATCTCCCCTCCCTTACCTTATCCCAGATCCAACCCTCCAACTCGACACCACCCTCTTGAACTGTCCCACCTGTCCATCTTCCTTTCCAATTATCCACTCCACCATCTCTCCATTACCCTCCACCTACATCTACCTATTACCTTCCTAGCTCCCTTCCCACCAACCCCACACATCCCTCTTATTTAACTCTCAGCCCTCTTACTCACCCCTCCCCCCCAAATCCCTGCATTCCTGAAGAAAGGAATATGCCCAAAACGTCAATTCTCTTGCTCCTGAGATGCTGCCTGACCTGTTGTGCTTTTCCAGCGCCACAGGTGAATGCAAACAACACCTCATCTTCTACTTGGGGACCCTGCACCCCTCTAGCCCCAGTATCAAATTCAATAATTTTAGGTCCTGAACTCTGCTATGTCCTAGCGCCCTAGCCTCTTAACCCACATACCAGTCCTTGTTATCACATAGCCTGCCATTACACATTATCTATGGTTAGCCACGAACAGTCCCCTTAAACAGCTATTCACCCTCCTCCTGTCAGATCGTTATCCACTCCTTTGTCCAACTGCTCCCATCTGTTTGGACTCTATCCCCACCGATCATTTACTCCTTCACCCCTACCTTCTGCATATAAACCGACATTTCTTTTCAGTAACATCAGTTCTGAGGAAGGGTCAGCGGATCCAAAATGTTAACTCTGATTTCCCTTCGCAGGTGCTTCCAGACCTGCTGAGCTTTTCCAGTACCTTTTGGTTGTTGTGAGAGATTTACAGCATCCGCAGTTCTTTTGGTTCTAATTTACCAGGAATTTCTAATTCAGGTCTAGCAGCCTAAAACCGTGCATTTATAAACCGTCCGAGTCCACAATTGCTCCATTTCTTCCCCAGACTTTGCAGTCTCTCTCACTCCCTTCACACTCACAAGGTCCCCCCTCACCGTGACACTGTGACTGCACAGCTCATGGCCACGTGTTGGCCTGCTGGACCCACCCCAATTCACTCCCATTGGCTGGAGGATCATGCCAATTCTCCTATTGGTCTGAAGCTGCTGTCAATCATCCGGGCCCCATTGTGACATGAGTGGGCTCCTCCCAAGGGCATCGGATGCTGAGGGGTGACCTCATAGAGCTTTATAAAATCCTGAGGAGTATGGATGGGAAAAATAGACAAGGTCTTTTCCCTGGGGTGGGGGAGTCTAGAACGAGAGGGTGTAGGTTTAAGGTGAGAGGGGAAAGATTTAAAAGGGACCCAAGAGGCAACTTTTTTCACACTGAGATTGGTGCATATATGGAATCTTCTGTTCAGGGAAGTGGTGGAGGCTGGTACAATTACACCATTTGGCATCTAGATGGGTATGTGAACAGTAAGGGTGTTGGCAAATGGGACTAGATTAGTTTGGGATATCTGGTCGGCATGGACCAGTTCGACCAAAGGGTCTAATTCCATGCTGTATGTCTCTATGACTCTGCCCTGGTATGAGCTTCATCATTCACAGTGAATGGGGCAGTAACACAGAGCACAGGGGTTTGGGGCTATTCAGCCCAATGGGGCTGTACTCTGTCCCTCTGGAGATGGTGCCAGTCTATCCCAACTCACCTCCCATTTGTCTGCAGCCCTCCAAATCCTTACTTAAAAAAGTTAAAGTCCAAATTTGTTTTGACAATAACTACTGAATCTGCTTCCAGCTCTCGGTCAAACTGTTCCAGATGATCAGAACTTAGGGAGTAAAATAATCTTCACATTTTTAACCTGCATTATTTGCCAGTTACTTGAAGGTAGTTACTAAAAATTGTGACGTTAATAATTTCTCCCTGTCTCTGTAAATTAAATATCCTGGAAACAAATCTGCTCCTGGTCGAAATCACTGCCTAACCTTCTCAGCTCCAAGGAGAATTATCTGATCTTCTGCTAACTTTCCGTCAAAGACAAACCCATCTTAATTTTAGAAGCGCCATAAAGTTGTACAGCAGAGAAACAGACCCTTCGATCCAACTTGTCCATGCTGACCAGATATCCTAAATTAATCTCATCCCATCTGCCATCTCTTGGCCTATATCCTTCTAAACTT
This sequence comes from Chiloscyllium plagiosum, assembly GCF_037043375.1. Classification (NCBI taxonomy): domain Eukaryota; kingdom Metazoa; phylum Chordata; class Chondrichthyes; order Orectolobiformes; family Hemiscylliidae; genus Chiloscyllium; species Chiloscyllium plagiosum. Next base: position 67,356,982 of record NW_028270180.1, on the reverse strand, counting down.
TTGCTAATCACATAAAACATCTCAAAGGCAGAATTGGGTAATTGTACCAGCCTCCACACTTCCTCTGGCAGCTCATTCCATACACGTACCATGTTCAGCTGGAAACATTGCTCCTTAGATCCCTTTTAAATCTTTTCCCTCACGCCTGAAGCCTGTGCCCCCAAGCTTTGGACTCACATATCCTGGGAATAAGACATTGGGATTTTACCCTATCCATGCCCCTCACAATTGTATCTGATGCTCCAGGGAATACAGCCCCAGCCTATTCACCCTCTACCTATATAGCTCAAACCCTCAACCTTGGCAACATCTTTGCGGATCTTTTCCGAACCCTTTCAAGTTTCACAATATCATTCCGATAGCAGAGAGACCAGGACTGAAAGCAGAATTCCAGAAGTGGCTGAATCAATGTGCTGTGCAGCCGCAAAATGATGTCCCAACTCCACTACTCGATGCACTGACCAGTAAAGGCAAGTACACCAAACACCTTCTTCACTACCCTGCCTATGATTCCACTTTCAAGGAACTATGAATCTGCACTCCAAGGTCTCTTTGTTCAGCAACGTTCCCCAGGATCTTCCCATTAAGTGTATAATTCCTGCCCTCATTTGCTTTTCCAAAATGGAGCACCTCACATTTATCTGAAATAAACTCGATCTGATAATCCTCAGCCCATTTGATTGAAGTCCCATTGTACTTGGAGGTAACCTTTTACGCTGTCCAGTGCGCCTCCAATTTTGATGTCTACTGTAACCTCCTAACTATACCTCACATATTCACATAGTAATCATTGATATAAATGATGACAAGCAGTGGACCCAGCACCGATCCTTACACCATATTGCTCATCACAGGCCTCCAGTCCGAAAAACACTACCCTCCGTCTCCAACTTTCCAGCCAATTTGTATCCAAATAGCTGGTTCTCTCTGCATCCCATGGTGTCTAACTCGCTAACCAGTCTATTATGTGGAACCTTTTAGAATATCTTTCTGAAGTCCAAGTTAGTGATTTATGTACAAAGCCATGCTGACTGTCCCTAATCACTTCTTGCCTTTCCAATTACATATAAACCTGTCCTTCAGAATTCCTTCCAACACCTTGTCTGCCACTAACCTCAGGCTCATCAGTGTATTGTTCCCTGGCCTTTCCTCATCATCTTTCTCAAATAATGGCGCTGTCTAGCAACACCTCACCTGTGGCTATCAGTGATGTAAATATCTCAGCGAGGGGCCCAGCAATCACTTCCCGAACTTCCCACAAAGATTTGGGATACACCTGATCAGGTCCCACAGATTTACTCAGCTTTATGCATAAGACATCCAGTACAACCTCCTCTGTAATATGGACAGTTGTCAAGTTCTCACTATTTATTTCTCCAAAGTCTTTAGCTTCCATATCCTCTTTCAGTAAAAGCTGATATGAAATCCTCAGATAGAATCTCTCCCACCTTCTGTGGTTCCACAGACAGCCTTGTTGATCTTTCAGGGTCCATATTCTCTGCCTGGTTACTCTTTTGTCCTTAGTGTTTTGTAGAATCTCTTTGGATTGTCCTTAAACCTCTTTTCCCCCAAAGCTTTTTGTATGCTTTTTGCCCTCCTGTTTTCCCTCAAGTGTACTCCTACTGCCCCGAAACTCCGAGGGATTCACTCAAACCCAGCTGTCTGTACCTGCCATATCCCTCCTTCATCTTTTTGACCAGACCCTCAATTTTTCTAGACACACAGCATTCTCTACACCTACCAGCCTTGGCCTGAACAGGAACATACTGTCTATGTACTCTTGTTGTCTCATTTTCACAGGCCTATGGAGGCAATGGCAGATGAGGACATGGAAAATGTCATTCTCAGTAAAGAGGTAGTGTTGGGAAAGATAACAGCCCAAAAGTACACGGGTCTCCTGGCTGTGATGGAATGCATTCCAGGGGACTAAAAGAGATGGTGAATGGTCTATTGTCCTTCCTTGCTAGAGGGATGGTTATGCTGCAGCTGTACAGGGTGCTGGTGAGGCCACACCTGGAGTACTGTGTACAGGTTTGATCTCCTCACTTCAGCAAGGATGAACTGACACTGGAGGGGGTGCAGAGGAAGGTCACGAGTTTGAGTCGGGAGTTGAGAGGGTTGGTGTATGTGGAGAGACTGAATAGACTGGGACTATACTTGTTGGAATTTAGAAGAATGGGAGGTTGTATTGGAAAAAATAAGATTAAGAAGTGAATAGATAAGATAGAAGCAGGGAGGTTATTTCCACTGTGGGTGGGGTCAACCAAGAGAGAATAGCGTCAAAATAAGGGGGTATCTGATTTAGGACAGAGTTGAGGAGGAACTTCTTCAGCTAAAGGGTTATGAATCTGTGGAATTCCCTGATGAATGTAGCAGTTGACGTTATCAACTTGAATGTCTTTAACACAAAATGTAGATTTGCCAACAGGAAAGGAATTATGGGTTATGGTGCGAGAGCAGGAAAGTGGAGCTGAGGCCATGAAAAGCTCAGCCCTGACCTTATTGAATGGCAGTGCAGGCTTGAGGGCCCAGATGGCCTACTCCTGCTCCTATTCCTTCTGTTCTTATGTTCCCACTTTCCAGCCGTCCCTTTACCTGGTTGGTTGCAAAGAAATATTGAAAGTTCTCGCCTTGTACCGTCAAAATTCACCTTTGTCCAACTTTGAACACCAACTTTTAGATCTGGTCTATTATTTTCTGCAACTATTTTAAAACTAGTAGAATTATCGTCAGAGAATCCCAAGTGTGGAAGCAGGCCATTCGGCCCATCACATCCACACTGACCCTTAGATCCTCCTACCTTACCCCTGTAACGCTGCATTTCCCATGGCCAATCCACCCAACCTGCACATCCCTGAAAACTATGGGTAATTTCACATGGCCAATCCACCCAACCTGCACATCCCTGAACAATATGGGCAATTCAGCCTGGATTATCCACCCAACCTGCACATCTTTGGACTGTGGGAGGAAACCAGAGCACCCGGATGAAACCTACACAGACAACCTCAACAAGGTGATCATCCTGATCCTATTTCCCAGTTCCACCCAAATAAGTTCACCGGGCGAACCCCCATGAATATCCTCCCTAAGCACAACAATCATGTTATCCCTAATCAAAAACACAATTCCACCTTCTCTCTTATCCCCCTTTCTATCCTTACTTTTACATCTATTCCCTGGAACATTAAGCTACCTGTCCTTTTCAACCTAAGACACATTTCTGTAATACCCACTATATCCCAATCCCATGTTCAAAACCATATCTTAAGCTCATCTGCTTTCCCTGTCAAACCTCTTGCACTGAAATAAATGCAGTGCAGTGCTATCAAAAGGACAGACTGATGGGCAGAGGGGGTGGGATGGCCCTGTTGGTGAGGGATGACGTTCAGCCCCTTTTGAAGGGGGAGACACAGAATCAGGGGATGTACAGTTAGATTGGAGGGTGGCTAATGTTGTCCCAATTTTCAAGAAAGATGGGAGAGAGAAAACAAGGAATTATAGACCGTTTAGCTTGATGTCAGTGGTGAGAAAGATGCTGGAGTCAATTATAAAAGATGAAATTATGGCTCATTTGGATATCGGTAATAGGATTCGTCAGAGTCAGCATGGATATACAAAGGGGAATATACTGACTTTGATTGAAAATTGGCTGGCTGACAAGAAGCAAAGAGTAGTGATAAACGCTTCCTGTCGGAATGGCAGGCAGTGACTAGTGGGGTACCACAAGGTTCGGTGCTGGGACCGCAGCTGTTTACAATATACATTATAGATGAATGTATTAAAAGTAATATTAGCAAATTTGCTGATGACAAAGCTGGGTGGCAGGGTGAAATGTGAGAAGAATGTTATGAGAATACAGGTTAACTTGGACAGGCTAGGTGAGTGGACGGATGCATAGCAGATGCAGTTTAATGTGAATAAATGTGTGGTTATCCACTTTGGAAGCAAGAACAGGAAGGCAGATTGCTATCTAAAAGGAGTCAAGTTTGGTAAAGGGGAAGTACAACGAGATTTAGGTATTCTTGTACATCAGTCAATAAAAGCAAGCATGCAGGTACAGCAGGTAGTGAAGAAAGCTCACTGCATGCTGGCCCTCATAACAAGAGGAATTGAGTATAGGAGCAAAGAGGTCCTTCTGCAACTGTACAGGGCCCTGGTAAGACCGCACCTGGAGTATTGTGTGCAGTTTTGGTCTCCACAGTTGAGGAAGAGCATTGTGGCTGTTGAGGGAGTGTTGGGTAGGTTCATGCGGTCAATTCCCGGAATGGCGGAATGATCATATGTTGAAAGATTAGAGCGACTGAGCTTGTATACACTTGAGTTTAGAAGAATTAGAGGGAATCTGATAGAGAGCTACAAGATTATTAAAGGGTTGGACACTCTGGAGGCGGGAAGCATGGTTCCACGGATGGGTGAGTCCAGAACCAGAGGACAGAGTTTAAACATTAGGGAAAGGCCATTTAGAACAGAGTTGAGGAGAAACGTCTTCACCCAGAGAATGGAGCGTTTATGGAATGCTCTGCCCCAGAAGGCAGTGGAGGCCAAGTCTCTGGATACTTTCAAGAAAGAGATGGATAGAGCTGTTAAAGATAATGGAATCAAGTGTTACAGAGATAAGACAGGAACAGGATACTGATTGTGGACGATCAGCCATGATCACAATGAATGGTGGTGCTGACTCAAAGGGCAGAATGGCCTATTCCTGCACCTACTGTCTATTGAACCTTGTCAGTCCTACCTCATTCTGTGCCTTGCCCTTGCCTGTCTAAATTCTCAACTGTACCAGCCTCAGACTTACCTCCTTTCTCACTATCACTTTAGGTTTCCCCTCACTCCCTCACTGGCTTACTGCCTCCCGAGTAGCACTAACAAATCTCCCTGCTTGGATATTAGACACCTTCCAATTCAGGTGCAATCCATCCTTCTTATGCACGTCAATTCTACCCCAGCATAGATTCCAATGATCCAAAAATGTGAATCCTTCTCCCCTGTATCAGATCCTTGGCCACGCATTCATCTGCTCTACCCTGCTATTCCTACTCTCACTAGCATGTGGCACCGGGAGTAATCCAGATATTACTACCCACATGGACCTGCTTATTATCCTCCAGGCTAATTTGCTATATTGTCTCATCAGGACCTCATTCTTTTCTCTTATGTCATTGGTACCAATGTACAGCGACCTCCCACTGATCATTCTCCCCTTTCAGAATACTCTGCACCCTCAGAGCCATCCTTCACCCAGACTGTAGGGAGGCACCATCCCATTCTGATGTCTCACTGTTAGCAACAGAAACTGCAGTCTGTGCTGCAGACTAGAGAGCCCCCTATTACCATCGATCGCGTGGAACCTGATATACCTCACATTACACTAGATACTTGGCTGTCAGTGTGATATTCCCCTGAGTGTGACCCCCGATGCTTTCCAAAACAGTATACTTGTTT